>NW_027286769.1:0-413750 GCF_022747635.1 Hetaerina americana
TTTGTAACGAGTGAGATTTTCACCTAGAACCCAAAGGGGGGGGTATTGGCACTTTTCATGGAAAAATGTGAAAAATTAAATTTTCTAAAAATGAAATAAATGCCTTCTAAACACCTCAAACATTCACTCTAAAACAGAAGATTGTTGTTTTTCGCAATATTTTTAGAAATTTGGGCTCTTTTAGTAACATTAACACCTGGGCTGAAGCATCTTTTATGATCATTTATTGTCTTTCAGGATACATTCTGGGTTTTATTTTGTTTATTTGATGAAAATGAACAACAATACACACCATGGAAACATTTTTGTTTGATTTGTGTCGAGTGAGATTTTCACCTAGAACCCAAAGGGGGGTATTAACACTTTTCATGGAAAAATGAAAAAATTAAATTTTCTAAAAATGAAATAAATGCCTTCTAAACACCTCAAACATTCACTCTTAAAAAGAAGATTTTTGTTTTTCGCAATATTTTTAAAAATTTGGGCTCTTTTAGTAACATTAACACCTGGGCTGAAGCATCTTTTATGATCATTTATTGTCTTTCAGGATTCATTCTGGGTTTTATTTTGTTTATTTAATGAAAATGAACAACAATAAACACCATGGAAACATTTTTGTTTGAAATGTGTCGAGTGAGATTTTCACCTAGAACCCATAGGGGGGGGTATTGGCACTTTTCATGGAAAAATGTGAAAAATTTAATTTTCTAAAAATGAAATAAATGCCTTCTAAACAACTCAAACATTCACTCTAAAACAGAAGATTGTTGTTTCTCGCCATATTTTTAGAAATTTGGGCTCTTTTAGTAACATTAACACCTGGGCTGAAGCATCTTTTATGATCATTTATTGTCTTTCAGGATTAATTCTGGGTTTTATTTTGTTTATTTGATGAAAATGAACAACAATACACACCTTGGATACATTTTTGTTTGATTTGTATCGAGTGAGATTTTCACCTAGAACCCAAAGGGGGGGTATTGGCTCTTTTCATGGAAAAATGTGAAAAATTAAATTTTCTAAAAATGAAATAAATGCCTTCTAAACACCTCAAACATTCACTCTAAAACAGAAGATTGTTGTTTTTCGCAATATTTTTAGAAATTTGGGCTCTTTAATAACATTAACACTTTCTCTGAAGCAACTTTTATGCTCATTTCTTGTCCTTCAAGATTAATTCTGGGTTTTATTTTGTTTATTTGATGAAAATGAACAACAATAAACACCATGGAAACATTTTTGTTTGAAATGTGTTGAGTGAGATTTTCACCTAGAACCCATAGGGGGGGTATTGGCACTTTTTATGGAAAAATGTGAAAAATTAAATTTTCTAAAAATGAAATAAATGCCTTCTAAACACCTCAAATATTCACTCTAAAACAGAAGATTGTTGTTTTTCGCCATATTTTTAGAAATTTGGGCTCTTTTAGTATAATAAACACCTGGGCTGAAGCATCTTTTATGATCATTTATTGTCTTTCAGGATACATTCTGGGTTTTATTTTGTTTATTTAATGAAAATGAACAACAATACACACCATGGATACATTTTTGTTTGATTTGTGTCGAGTGGGATTTTCACCTAGAACCCAAAGGGGGGGGTATTGGCACTTTTCATGGAAAAATGTGAAATATAAAATTTTCTAAAAATGAAAAAAACCTTCTAAACACCTCAAACATTCACTCTAAAACAGAAGATTGTTGTTTCTCGCCATATTTTTAGAAATTTGGGCTCTTTTAGTAACATTAACACCTGGGCTGAAGCATCTTTTATGATCATTTATTGTCTTTCAGGATTAATTCTGGGTTTTATTTTGTTTATTTGATGAAAATGAACAACAATACACACCTTGGATACATTTTTGTTTGATTTGTATCGAGTGAGATTTTCACCTAGAACCCAAAGGGGGGGTATTGGCTCTTTTCATGGAAAAATGTGAAAAATTAAATTTTCTAAAAATGAAATAAATGCCTTCCAAACACTTCAAACATTCACTCTAAAACAGAAGATTGTTGTTTTTCGCAATATTTTTAGAAATTTGGGCTCTTTAATAACATTAACACTTTCTCTGAAGCAACTTTTATGCTCATTTCTTGTCCTTCAAGATTAATTCTGGGTTTTATTTTGTTTATTTGATGAAAATGAACAACAATAAACACCATGGAAACATTTTTGTTTGAAATGTGTTGAGTGAGATTTTCACCTAGAACCCATAGGGGGGGTATTGGCACTTTTTATGGAAAAATGTGAAAAATTAAATTTTCTAAAAATGAAATAAATGCCTTCTAAACACCTCAAATATTCACTCTAAAACAGAAGATTGTTGTTTTTCGCCATATTTTTAGAAATTTGGGCTCTTTTAGTATAATAAACACCTGGGCTGAAGCATCTTTTATGATCATTTATTGTCTTTCAGGATACATTCTGGGTTTTATTTTGTTTATTTAATGAAAATGAACAACAATACACACCATGGATACATTTTTGTTTGATTTGTGTCGAGTGGGATTTTCACCTAGAACCCAAAGGGGGGGGTATTGGCACTTTTCATGGAAAAATGTGAAAAATAAAATTTTCTAAAAATGAAAAAAACCTTCTAAACACCTCAAACATTCACTCTAAAACAGAAGATTGTTGTTTTTCGCCATATTTTTAGAAATTTGGGCTCTTTTAGTAACATTAACACCTTGGCTGAAGCATCTTTTATGATCATTTATTGTCTTTCAGGATACATTCTGGGTTTTATTTTGTTTATTTAATGAAAATGAACAACAATACACACCTTGGATACATTTTTGTTTGATTTGTGTCGAGTGAGATTTTCACCTAGAACCCAAAGGGGGGGTATTGGCACTTTTAATGGAAAAATGTGAAAAATTAAATTTTCTAAAAATGAAATAAATGCCTTCTAAACACCTCAAACATTCACTCTAAAACAGAAGATTGTTGTTTTTCGCAATATTTTTAGAAATTTGGGCTCTTTTAGTAACATTAACACCTGGGCTGAAGCATCTTTTATGATCATTTATTGTCTTTCAAGATACATTCTGGGTTTTATTTTGTTTATTTGATGAAAATGAACAACAATACACACCATGGAAACATTTTTGTTTGATTTGTGTCGAGTGAGATTTTCACCTAGAACCCAAAGGGGGGTATTAACACTTTTCATGGAAAAATGAAAAAATTAAATTTTCTAAAAATGAAATAAATGCCTTCTAAACACCTCAAACATTCACTCTAAAAAAGAAGATTTTTGTTTTTCGCAATATTTTAAAAAATTTGGGCTCTTTTAGTAACATTAACACCTGGGCTGAAGCATCTTTTATGATCATTTATTGTCTTTCAGGATTCATTCTGGGTTTTATTTTGTTTATTTAATGAAAATGAACAACAATAAACACCATGGAAACATTTTTGTTTGAAATGTGTCGAGTGAGATTTTCACCTAGAACCCATAGGGGGGGGTATTGGCACTTTTCATGGAAAAATGTGAAAAATTTAATTTTCTAAAAATGAAATAAATGCCTTCTAAACAACTCAAACATTCACTCTAAAACAGAAGATTGTTGTTTCTCGCCATATTTTTAGAAATTTGGGCTCTTTTAGTAACATTAACACCTGGGCTGAAGCATCTTTTATGATCATTTATTGTCTTTCAGGATACATTCTGGGTTTTATTTTGTTTATTTGATGAAAATGAACAACAATACACACCTTGGATACATTTTTGTTTGATTTGTATCGAGTGAGATTTTCACCTAGAACCCAAAGGGGGGGTATTGGCTCTTTTCATGGAAAAATGTGAAAAATTAAATTTTCTAAAAATGAAATAAATGCCTTCTAAACACCTCAAACATTCACTCTAAAACAGAAGATTGTTGTTTTTCGCAATATTTTTAGAAATTTGGGCTCTTTTAGTAACATTAACACTTTCTCTGAAGCAACTTTTATGCTCATTTCTTGTCCTTCAAGATTAATTCTGGGTTTTATTTTGTTTATTTGATGAAAATGAACAACAATAAACACCATGGAAACATTTTTGTTTGAAATGTGTTGAGTGAGATTTTCACCTAGAACCCATAGGGGGGGGTATTGGCACTTTTTATGGAAAAATGTGAAAAATTAAATTTTCTAAAAATGAAATAAATGCCTTCTAAACACCTCAAATATTTTCTCTAAAACAGAAGATTGTTGTTTTTCGCCATATTTTTAGAAATTTGGGCTCTTTTAGTAACATAAACACCTGGGCTGAAGCATCTTTTATGATCATTTATTGTCTTTCAGGATACATTCTGGGTTTTATTTTGTTTATTTAATGAAAATGAACAACAATACACACCATGGATACATTTTTGTTTGATTTGTGTCGAGTGGGATTTTCACCTAGAACCCAAAGGGGGGGGTATTGGCACTTTTCATGGAAAAATGTGAAAAATAAAATTTTCTAAAAATGAAAAAAACCTTCTAAACACCTCAAACATTCACTCTAAAACAGAAGATTGTTGTTTTTCGCCATATTTTTAGAAATTTGGGCTCTTTTAGTAACATTAACACCTGGGCTGAAGCATCTTTTATGATCATTTATTGTCTTTCAGGATACATTCTGGGTTTTATTTTGTTTATTTAATGAAAATGAACAACAATACACACCTTGGATACATTTTTGTTTGATTTGTGTCGAGTGAGATTTTCACCTAGAACCCAAAGGGGGGGTATTGGCACTTTTAATGGAAAAATGTGAAAAATTAAATTTTCTAAAAATGAAATAAATGCCTTCTAAACACCTCAAACATTCACTCTAAAACAGAAGATTGTTGTTTTTCGCCATATTTTTAGAAATTTGGGCTCTTTTAGTAACATTATTACCTGGGCTGAAGAATCTTTTATGATCATTTATTGTCTTTCAGGATACATTCAGGGTTTTATTTTGTTTATTTGATGAAAATGAACAACAATACACACCTTGGATACATTTTTGTTTGATTTGTGTCGAGTGAGATTTTCACCTAGAACCCGAAAGGGGGGGTATTGGCACTTTCATGGAAAAATGTGAAAAATTAAATTTTCTAAAAATGAAATAAATGCCTTATTAACACCTCAAACATTCACTCTAAAACAGAAGATTGTTGTTTTTCGCAATATTTTTAGAAATTTGGGCTCTTTTAATAACATAAACACTTTCTCTGAAGCAACTTTTATGCTCATTTCTTGTCCTTCAAGATTAATTCTGGGTTTTATTTTGTTTATTTGATGAAAATGAACAACAATACACACCATGGAAACATTTTTGTTTGATTTGTGTTGAGTGAGGTTTTCACCTAGAACCCAAAGGGGGGGGGTATTGGCACTTTTCATGGAAAAATGTGAAAAATTAAATTTTCTAAAAATGAAATAAATGCCTTCTAAACACCTCAAACATTCACTCTAAAATAGAAGATTATTGTTTTTCGCAATATTTTTAGAAATTTGGGCTCTTTTAGTAACATTAACACTTGGGCTGAAGCATCTTTTATGATCTTTTATTGTCTTTCAGGATTCATTCTGGGTTTAATTTTGTTTATTTGATGAAAATGAACAGCAATACACACCTTGGATACATTTTTGTTTGATTTGTGTCGAGTGAGATTTTCACCTAGAACCCAAAAGGGGGGGTATTGGCACTTTTCATGGAAAAATGTGAAAAATTAAATTTTCTAAAAATGAAATAAATGCCTTCTAAACACCTCAATCATTCACTCTAAAACAGAAGGTTGTTGTTTTTCGCAATATTTTTAGAAATTTGGGCTCTTTTAGTAACATTAACACCTGGGCTGAAGCATCTTTTATAATCTTTTATTGTCTTTCAGGATTCATTCTGGGTTTTATTTTGTTTATTTGATGAAAATGAACAACAATACACACCTTGGATACATTTTTGTTTGATTTGTAACGAGTGAGATTTTCACCTAGAACCCAAAGTATTGGCACTTTTCATGGAAAAATGTGAAAAATTAAATTTTCTAAAAATGAAATAAATGCTTTCTAAACACCTCAAACATTCACTCTAAAACAGAAGATTGTTGTTTTTCGCAATATTTTTAGAAATTTGGGCTCTTTTAGTAACATTAACACTTGGGCTGAAGCATCTTTTATGATCTTTTATTGTCTTTCAGGATTCATTCTGGGTTTAATTTTGTTTATTTGATGAAAATGAACAGCAATACACACCTTGGATACATTTTTGTTTGATTTGTGTCGAGTGAGATTTTCACCTAGAACCCAAAAGGGGGGGTATTGGCACTTTTCATGGAAAAATGTGAAAAATTAAATTTTCTAAAAATGAAATAAATGCCTTCTAAACACCTCAAACATTCACTCTAAAACAGAAGGTTGTTGTTTTTCGCAATATTTTTAGAAATTTGGGCTCTTTTAGTAACATTAACACCTGGGCTGAAGCATCTTTTATGATCATTTATTGTCTTTCAGGATTAATTCTGGGTTTTATTTTGTTTATTTGATGAAAATGAACAACAATACACACCTTGGATACATTTTTGTTTGATTTGTATCGAGTGAGATTTTCACCTAGAACCCAAAGGGGGGGTATTGGCTCTTTTCATGGAAAAATGTGAAAAATTAAATTTTCTAAAAATGAAATAAATGCCTTCTAAACACCTCAAACATTCACTCTAAAACAGAAGATTGTTGTTTTTCGCAATATTTTTAGAAATTTGGGCTCTTTAATAACATTAACACTTTCTCTGAAGCAACTTTTATGCTCATTTCTTGTCCTTCAAGATTCATTCTGGGTTTTATTTTGTTTATTTGATGAAAATGAACAACAATTCACACCTTGGATACATTTTTGTTTGATTCGTGTCGAGTGAGATTTTCACCTAGAACCCAAAAGGGGGGGTATTGGCACTTTTCATGGAAAAATGTGAAAAATTAAACTTTCTAAAAATGAAATAAATGCCTTCTAAACACCTCAAACATTCACTCTAAAACAGAAAGTTTTTGTTTTTCGCAATATTTTTAGAAATTTGGGCTCTTTTAGTAACATTAACACCTGGGCTGAAGCATCTTTTATGATCTTTTATTGTCTTTCAGGATTCATTCTGGGTTTTATTTTGTTTATTTGATGAAAATGAACAACAATACACACCTTGGATACATTTTTGTTTGATTTGTAACGAGTGAGATTTTCACCTAGAACCCAAAGGGGGGGGTATTGGCACTTTTCATGGAAAAATGTGAAAAATTAAATTTTCTAAAAATGAAATAAATGCCTTCTAAACACCTCAAACATTCACTCTAAAACAGAAGATTGTTGTTTTTCGCAATATTTTTAGAAATTTGGGCTCTTTTAGTAACATTAACACCTGGGCTGAAGCATCTTTTATGATCATTTATTGTCTTTCAGGATACATTCTGGGTTTTATTTTGTTTATTTGATGAAAATGAACAACAATACACACCATGGAAACATTTTTGTTTGATTTGTGTCGAGTGAGATTTTCACCTAGAACCCAAAGGGGGGTATTAACACTTTTCATGGAAAAATGAAAAAATTAAATTTTCTAAAAATGAAATAAATGCCTTCTAAACACCTCAAACATTCACTCTTAAAAAGAAGATTTTTGTTTTTCGCAATATTTTTAAAAATTTGGGCTCTTTTAGTAACATTAACACCTGGGCTGAAGCATCTTTTATGATCATTTATTGTCTTTCAGGATTCATTCTGGGTTTTATTTTGTTTATTTAATGAAAATGAACAACAATAAACACCATGGAAACATTTTTGTTTGAAATGTGTCGAGTGAGATTTTCACCTAGAACCCATAGGGGGGGGTATTGGCACTTTTCATGGAAAAATGTGAAAAATTTAATTTTCTAAAAATGAAATAAATGCCTTCTAAACAACTCAAACATTCACTCTAAAACAGAAGATTGTTGTTTCTCGCCATATTTTTAGAAATTTGGGCTCTTTTAGTAACATTAACACCTGGGCTGAAGCATCTTTTATGATCATTTATTGTCTTTCAGGATTAATTCTGGGTTTTATTTTGTTTATTTGATGAAAATGAACAACAATACACACCTTGGATACATTTTTGTTTGATTTGTATCGAGTGAGATTTTCACCTAGAACCCAAAGGGGGGGTATTGGCTCTTTTCATGGAAAAATGTGAAAAATTAAATTTTCTAAAAATGAAATAAATGCCTTCTAAACACCTCAAACATTCACTCTAAAACAGAAGATTGTTGTTTTTCGCAATATTTTTAGAAATTTGGGCTCTTTAATAACATTAACACTTTCTCTGAAGCAACTTTTATGCTCATTTCTTGTCCTTCAAGATTAATTCTGGGTTTTATTTTGTTTATTTGATGAAAATGAACAACAATAAACACCTTGGATACATTTTTGTTTGATTCGTGTCGAGTGAGATTTTCACCTAGAACCCAAAAGGGGGGGTATTGGCACTTTTCATGGAAAAATGTGAAAAATTAAACTTTCTAAAAATGAAATAAATGCCTTCTAAACACCTCAAACATTCACTCTAAAACAGAAAGTTTTTGTTTTTCGCAATATTTTTAGAAATTTGGGCTCTTTTAGTAACATTAACACCTGGGCTGAAGCATCTTTTATGATCTTTTATTGTCTTTCAGGATTCATTCTGGGTTTTATTTTGTTTATTTGATGAAAATGAACAACAATACACACCTTGGATACATTTTTGTTTGATTTGTAACGAGTGAGATTTTCACCTAGAACCCAAAGGGGGGGGTATTGGCACTTTTCATGGAAAAATGTGAAAAATTAAATTTTCTAAAAATGAAATAAATGCCTTCTAAACACCTCAAACATTCACTCTAAAACAGAAGATTGTTGTTTTTCGCAATATTTTTAGAAATTTGGGCTCTTTTAGTAACATTAACACCTGGGCTGAAGCATCTTTTATGATCATTTATTGTCTTTCAGGATACATTCTGGGTTTTATTTTGTTTATTTGATGAAAATGAACAACAATACACACCATGGAAACATTTTTGTTTGATTTGTGTCGAGTGAGATTTTCACCTAGAACCCAAAGGGGGGTATTAACACTTTTCATGGAAAAATGAAAAAATTAAATTTTCTAAAAATGAAATAAATGCCTTCTAAACACCTCAAACATTCACTCTTAAAAAGAAGATTTTTGTTTTTCGCAATATTTTTAAAAATTTGGGCTCTTTTAGTAACATTAACACCTGGGCTGAAGCATCTTTTATGATCATTTATTGTCTTTCAGGATTCATTCTGGGTTTTATTTTGTTTATTTAATGAAAATGAACAACAATAAACACCATGGAAACATTTTTGTTTGAAATGTGTCGAGTGAGATTTTCACCTAGAACCCATAGGGGGGGGTATTGGCACTTTTCATGGAAAAATGTGAAAAATTTAATTTTCTAAAAATGAAATAAATGCCTTCTAAACAACTCAAACATTCACTCTAAAACAGAAGATTGTTGTTTCTCGCCATATTTTTAGAAATTTGGGCTCTTTTAGTAACATTAACACCTGGGCTGAAGCATCTTTTATGATCATTTATTGTCTTTCAGGATTAATTCTGGGTTTTATTTTGTTTATTTGATGAAAATGAACAACAATACACACCTTGGATACATTTTTGTTTGATTTGTATCGAGTGAGATTTTCACCTAGAACCCAAAGGGGGGGTATTGGCTCTTTTCATGGAAAAATGTGAAAAATTAAATTTTCTAAAAATGAAATAAATGCCTTCTAAACACCTCAAACATTCACTCTAAAACAGAAGATTGTTGTTTTTCGCAATATTTTTAGAAATTTGGGCTCTTTAATAACATTAACACTTTCTCTGAAGCAACTTTTATGCTCATTTCTTGTCCTTCAAGATTAATTCTGGGTTTTATTTTGTTTATTTGATGAAAATGAACAACAATAAACACCATGGAAACATTTTTGTTTGAAATGTGTTGAGTGAGATTTTCACCTAGAACCCATAGGGGGGGTATTGGCACTTTTTATGGAAAAATGTGAAAAATTAAATTTTCTAAAAATGAAATAAATGCCTTCTAAACACCTCAAATATTCACTCTAAAACAGAAGATTGTTGTTTTTCGCCATATTTTTAGAAATTTGGGCTCTTTTAGTATAATAAACACCTGGGCTGAAGCATCTTTTATGATCATTTATTGTCTTTCAGGATACATTCTGGGTTTTATTTTGTTTATTTAATGAAAATGAACAACAATACACACCATGGATACATTTTTGTTTGATTTGTGTCGAGTGGGATTTTCACCTAGAACCCAAAGGGGGGGGTATTGGCACTTTTCATGGAAAAATGTGAAATATAAAATTTTCTAAAAATGAAAAAAACCTTCTAAACACCTCAAACATTCACTCTAAAACAGAAGATTGTTGTTTCTCGCCATATTTTTAGAAATTTGGGCTCTTTTAGTAACATTAACACCTGGGCTGAAGCATCTTTTATGATCATTTATTGTCTTTCAGGATTAATTCTGGGTTTTATTTTGTTTATTTGATGAAAATGAACAACAATACACACCTTGGATACATTTTTGTTTGATTTGTATCGAGTGAGATTTTCACCTAGAACCCAAAGGGGGGGTATTGGCACTTTTCATGGAAAAATGTGAAAAATTAAATTTTCTAAAAATGAAATAAATGCCTTCCAAACACTTCAAACATTCACTCTAAAACAGAAGATTGTTGTTTTTCGCAATATTTTTAGAAATTTGGGCTCTTTAATAACATTAACACTTTCTCTGAAGCAACTTTTATGCTCATTTCTTGTCCTTCAAGATTAATTCTGGGTTTTATTTTGTTTATTTGATGAAAATGAACAACAATAAACACCATGGAAACATTTTTGTTTGAAATGTGTTGAGTGAGATTTTCACCTAGAACCCATAGGGGGGGTATTGGCACTTTTTATGGAAAAATGTGAAAAATTAAATTTTCTAAAAATGAAATAAATGCCTTCTAAACACCTCAAATATTCACTCTAAAACAGAAGATTGTTGTTTTTCGCCATATTTTTAGAAATTTGGGCTCTTTTAGTATAATAAACACCTGGGCTGAAGCATCTTTTATGATCATTTATTGTCTTTCAGGATACATTCTGGGTTTTATTTTGTTTATTTAATGAAAATGAACAACAATACACACCATGGATACATTTTTGTTTGATTTGTGTCGAGTGGGATTTTCACCTAGAACCCAAAGGGGGGGTATTGGCACTTTTCATGGAAAAATGTGAAAAATAAAATTTTCTAAAAATGAAAAAAACCTTCTAAACACCTCAAACATTCACTCTAAAACAGAAGATTGTTGTTTTTCCTTCGCCATATTTTTAGAAATTTGGGCTCTTTTAGTAACATTAACACCTTGGCTGAAGCATCTTTTATGATCATTTATTGTCTTTCAGGATACATTCTGGGTTTTATTTTGTTTATTTAATGAAAATGAACAACAATACACACCTTGGATACATTTTTGTTTGATTTGTGTCGAGTGAGATTTTCACCTAGAACCCAAAGGGGGGGGTATTGGCACTTTTAATGGAAAAATGTGAAAAATTAAATTTTCTAAAAATGAAATAAATGCCTTCTAAACACCTCAAACATTCACTCTAAAACAGAAGATTGTTGTTTTTCGCAATATTTTTAGAAATTTGGGCTCTTTTAGTAACATTAACACCTGGGCTGAAGCATCTTTTATGATCATTTATTGTCTTTCAAGATACATTCTGGGTTTTATTTTGTTTATTTGATGAAAATGAACAACAATACACACCATGGAAACATTTTTGTTTGATTTGTGTCGAGTGAGATTTTCACCTAGAACCCAAAGGGGGGTATTAACACTTTTCATGGAAAAATGAAAAAATTAAATTTTCTAAAAATGAAATAAATGCCTTCTAAACACCTCAAACATTCACTCTAAAAAAGAAGATTTTTGTTTTTCGCAATATTTTAAAAAATTTGGGCTCTTTTAGTAACATTAACACCTGGGCTGAAGCATCTTTTATGATCATTTATTGTCTTTCAGGATTGGGTTTTATTTTGTTTATTTAATGAAAATGAACAACAATAAACACCATGGAAACATTTTTGTTTGAAATGTGTCGAGTGAGATTTTCACCTAGAACCCATAGGGGGGGGTATTGGCACTTTTCATGGAAAAATGTGAAAAATTTAATTTTCTAAAAATGAAATAAATGCCTTCTAAACAACTCAAACATTCACTCTAAAACAGAAGATTGTTGTTTCTCGCCATATTTTTAGAAATTTGGGCTCTTTTAGTAACATTAACACCTGGGCTGAAGCATCTTTTATGATCATTTATTGTCTTTCAGGATACATTCTGGGTTTTATTTTGTTTATTTGATGAAAATGAACAACAATACACACCTTGGATACATTTTTGTTTGATTTGTATCGAGTGAGATTTTCACCTAGAACCCAAAGGGGGGTATTGGCTCTTTTCATGGAAAAATGTGAAAAATTAAATTTTCTAAAAATGAAATAAATGCCTTCTAAACACCTCAAACATTCACTCTAAAACAGAAGATTGTTGTTTTTCGCAATATTTTTAGAAATTTGGGCTCTTTTAGTAACATTAACACTTTCTCTGAAGCAACTTTTATGCTCATTTCTTGTCCTTCAAGATTAATTCTGGGTTTTATTTTGTTTATTTGATGAAAATGAACAACAATAAACACCATGGAAACATTTTTGTTTGAAATGTGTTGAGTGAGATTTTCACCTAGAACCCATAGGGGGGGGTATTGGCACTTTTTATGGAAAAATGTGAAAAATTAAATTTTCTAAAAATGAAATAAATGCCTTCTAAACACCTCAAATATTTTCTCTAAAACAGAAGATTGTTGTTTTTCGCCATATTTTTAGAAATTTGGGCTCTTTTAGTAACATAAACACCTGGGCTGAAGCATCTTTTATGATCATTTATTGTCTTTCAGGATACATTCTGGGTTTTATTTTGTTTATTTAATGAAAATGAACAACAATACACACCATGGATACATTTTTGTTTGATTTGTGTCGAGTGGGATTTTCACCTAGAACCCAAAGGGGGGGGTATTGGCACTTTTCATGGAAAAATGTGAAAAATAAAATTTTCTAAAAATGAAAAAAAACCTTCTAAAACACCTCAAACATTCACTCTAAAACAGAAGATTGTTGTTTTTCGCCATATTTTTAGAAATTTGGGCTCTTTTAGTAACATTAACACCTGGGCTGAAGCATCTTTTATGATCATTTATTGTCTTTCAGGATACATTCTGGGTTTTATTTTGTTTATTTAATGAAAATGAACAACAATACACACCTTGGATACATTTTTGTTTGATTTGTGTCGAGTGAGATTTTCACCTAGAACCCAAAGGGGGGGTATTGGCACTTTTAATGGAAAAATGTGAAAAATTAAATTTTCTAAAAATGAAATAAATGCCTTCTAAACACCTCAAACATTCACTCTAAAACAGAAGATTGTTGTTTTTCGCCATATTTTTAGAAATTTGGGCTCTTTTAGTAACATTATTACCTGGGCTGAAGAATCTTTTATGATCATTTATTGTCTTTCAGGATACATTCAGGGTTTTATTTTGTTTATTTGATGAAAATGAACAACAATACACACCTTGGATACATTTTTGTTTGATTTGTGTCGAGTGAGATTTTCACCTAGAACCCGAAAGGGGGGGTATTGGCACTTTCATGGAAAAATGTGAAAAATTAAATTTTCTAAAAATGAAATAAATGCCTTATTAACACCTCAAACATTCACTCTAAAACAGAAGATTGTTGTTTTTCGCAATATTTTTAGAAATTTGGGCTCTTTTAATAACATAAACACTTTCTCTGAAGCAACTTTTATGCTCATTTCTTGTCCTTCAAGATTAATTCTGGGTTTTATTTTGTTTATTTGATGAAAATGAACAACAATACACACCATGGAAACATTTTTGTTTGATTTGTGTTGAGTGAGGTTTTCACCTAGAACCCAAAGGGGGGGGGTATTGGCACTTTTCATGGAAAAATGTGAAAAATTAAATTTTCTAAAAATGAAATAAATGCCTTCTAAACACCTCAAACATTCACTCTAAAATAGAAGATTATTGTTTTTCGCAATATTTTTAGAAATTTGGGCTCTTTTAGTAACATTAACACTTGGGCTGAAGCATCTTTTATGATCTTTTATTGTCTTTCAGGATTCATTCTGGGTTTAATTTTGTTTATTTGATGAAAATGAACAGCAATACACACCTTGGATACATTTTTGTTTGATTTGTGTCGAGTGAGATTTTCACCTAGAACCCAAAAGGGGGGGTATTGGCACTTTTCATGGAAAAATGTGAAAAATTAAATTTTCTAAAAATGAAATAAATGCCTTCTAAACACCTCAATCATTCACTCTAAAACAGAAGGTTGTTGTTTTTCGCAATATTTTTAGAAATTTGGGCTCTTTTAGTAACATTAACACCTGGGCTGAAGCATCTTTTATAATCTTTTATTGTCTTTCAGGATTCATTCTGGGTTTTATTTTGTTTATTTGATGAAAATGAACAACAATACACACCTTGGATACATTTTTGTTTGATTTGTAACGAGTGAGATTTTCACCTAGAACCCAAAGTATTGGCACTTTTCATGGAAAAATGTGAAAAATTAAATTTTCTAAAAATGAAATAAATGCTTTCTAAACACCTCAAACATTCACTCTAAAACAGAAGATTGTTGTTTTTCGCAATATTTTTAGAAATTTGGGCTCTTTTAGTAACATTAACACTTGGGCTGAAGCATCTTTTATGATCTTTTATTGTCTTTCAGGATTCATTCTGGGTTTAATTTTGTTTATTTGATGAAAATGAACAGCAATACACACCTTGGATACATTTTTGTTTGATTTGTGTCGAGTGAGATTTTCACCTAGAACCCAAAAGGGGGGGTATTGGCACTTTTCATGGAAAAATGTGAAAAATTAAATTTTCTAAAAATGAAATAAATGCCTTCTAAACACCTCAAACATTCACTCTAAAACAGAAGGTTGTTGTTTTTCGCAATATTTTTAGAAATTTGGGCTCTTTTAGTAACATTAACACCTGGGCTGAAGCATCTTTTATAATCTTTTATTGTCTTTCAGGATTCATTCTGGGTTTTATTTTGTTTATTTGATGAAAATGAACAACAATACACACCTTGGATACATTTTATTTTGATTTGTAACGAGTGAGATTTTCACCTAGAACCCAAAGTATTCGCACTTTTCATGGAAAAATGTGAAAAATTAAATTTTCTAAAAATGAAATAAATGCCTTCTAAACACCTCAAACATTCACTCTAAAACAGAAGATTGTTGTTTTTCGCAATATTTTTAGAAATTTGGGCTTTTTTAGTAACATTAACACTTTCTCTGAAGCAACTTTTATGCTCATTTCTTGTCCTTCAAGATTATTTCTGGGTTTTATTTTGTTTATTTGATGAAAATGAACAACAATACACACCATGGAAACATTTTTGTTTGATTTGTGTCGAGTGAGATTTTCACCTAGAACCCAAAGAAGGGGGTATTGGCACTTTTCATGGAAAAATGTGAAAAATTAAATTTTCTAAAAATGAAATAAATGCCTTCTAAACACCTCAAACATTCACTCTAAAATAGAAGATTGTTGTTTTTCCGCAATATTTTTAGAAATTTGGGCTCTTTTAGTAACATTAACACTTGGGCTGAAGCATCGTTTATGATCTTTTATTGTCTTTCAGGATTCATTCTGGGTTTTATTTTGTTTATTTGATGAAAATGAACAACAATACACACCTTGGATACATTTTTGTTTGATTTGTGTCGAGTGAGATTTTCACCTAGAACCCAAAAGGGGGGGTTTTGGCACTTTTCATGGAAAAATGTGAAAAATTAAATTTTCTAAAAATGAAATAAATGCCTTCTAAACACCTCAAACATTCACTCTAAAACAGAAGGTTGTTGTTTTTCGCAATATTTTTAGAAATTTGGGCTCTTTTAGTAACATTAACACCTGGGCTGAAGCATCTTTTATGATCTTTTATTGTCTTTCAGGATTCATTCTGGGTTTTATTTTGTTTTTTTGATGAAAATGAACAACAATACACTCCTTGGATACATTTTTGTTTGATTTGTTTCGAGTGAGATTTTCACCTAGAACCCAAAGGGGGGGTATTGGCACTTTTCATGGAAAAATGTGAAAAATTAAATTTTCTAAAAATGAAATAAATGCCTTCTAAACACCTCAAACATTCACTCTAAAACAGTAGATTGTTGTTTTTCGCAATATTTTTAGAAATTTGGGCTCTTTTAAAAACATTAACACTTTCTCTGAAGCAACTTTTATGCTCATTTCTTGTCCTTCAAAATTAATTCTGGGTTTTATTTTGTTTATTTAATGAAAATGAACAACAATAAACACCATGGAAACATTTTTGTTTGAAATGTGTCGAGTGAGATTTTCACCTAGAACCCATAGGGGGGGGTATTGGCACTTTTCATGGAAAAATGTGAAAAATTTAATTTTCTAAAAATGAAATAAATGCCTTCTAAACACCTCCAACATTCACTCTAAAACAGAAGATTGTTGTTTTTCGTCATATTTTTAGAAATTTGGGCTCTTTTAGTAACATTAACACCTGGGCTGAAGCATCTTTTATGATCATTTATTGTCTTTCAGGATACATTCTGGGTTTTATTTTGTTTATTTGATGAAAATGAACAACAATACACACCTTGGATACATTTTTGTTTGATTTGTGTCGAGTGAGATTTTCACCTAGAACCCAAAGGGAGGGTATTGGCTCTTTTCATGGAAAAATGTGAAAAATTAAATGTTCTAAAAATGAAATAAATGCCTTCTAAACACCTCAAACATTCACTCTAAAACAGAAGATTGTGGTTTTTTCGCAATATTTTTAGAAATTTGGGCTCTTTAATAACATTAACACTTTCTCTGAAGCAACTTTTATGCTCATTTCTTGTCCTTCAAGATTAATTCTGGGTTTTATTTTGTTTATTTGATGAAAATGAACAACAATAAACACCATGAAAACATTTTTGTTTGAAATGTGTCGAGTGAGATTTTCACCTAGAACCCATAGGGGGAGGGTATTGGCACTTTTTATGGAAAAATGTGAAAAATTAAATTTTCTAAAAATGAAATAAATGCCTTCTAAACACCTCAAACATTCACTCTAAAACAGAGGATTGTTGTTTTTCGCCATATTTTTAGAAATTTGGGCTCTTTTAGTAACATTAACACCTGGGCTGAAGCATCTTTTATGATCATTTATTGTCTTTCAGGATACATTCTGGGTTTTATTTTGTTTATTTAATGAAAATGAACAACAATACACACCTTGGATACATTTTTGTTTGATTTGTGTCGAGTGGGATTTTCACCTAGAACCCAAAGGGGGGGGTATTGGCACTTTTCATGGAAAAATGTGAAAAATAAAATTTTCTAAAAATGAAAAAAACCTTCTAAACACCTCAAACATTCACTCTAAAACAGAAGATTGTTGTTTTTTCGCCATATTTTTAGAAATTTGGGCTCTTTTAGTAACATTAACACCTGGGCTGAAGCATCTTTTATGATCATTTATTGTCTTTCAGGATACATTCTGGGTTTTATTTTGTTTATTTAATGAAAATGAACAACAATACACACCTTGGATACATTTTTGTTTGATTTGTGTCGAGTGAGATTTTCACCTAGAACCCAAAGGGGGGGTATTGGCACTTTTAATGGAAAAATGTGAAAAATTAAATTTTCTAAAAATGAAATAAATGCCTTCTAAACACCTCAAACATTCACTCTAAAACAGAAGATTGTTTTTTCGCCATATTTTTAGAAATTTGGGCTCTTTTAGTAACATTATTACCTGGGCTGAAGAATCTTTTATGATCATTTATTGTCTTTCAGGATACATTCAGGGTTTTATTTTGTTTATTTGATGAAAATGAACAACAATACACACCTTGGATACATTTTTGTTTGATTTGTGTCGAGTGAGATTTTCACCTAGAACCCGAAAGGGGGGGTATTGGCACTTTCATGGAAAAATGTGAAAAATTAAATTTTCTAAAAATGAAATAAATGCCTTATTAACACCTCAAACATTCACTCTAAAACAGAAGATTGTTGTTTTTCGCAATATTTTTAGAAATTTGGGCTCTTTTAGTAACATAAACACTTTCTCTGAAGCAACTTTTATGCTTATTTCTTGTCCTTCAAGATTAATTCTGGGTTTTATTTTGTTTATTTGATGAAAATGAACAACAATACACACCATGGAAACATTTTTGTTTGATTTGTGTTGAGTGAGGTTTTCACCTAGAACCCAAAGGGGGGGGTATTGGCACTTTTCATGGAAAAATGTGAAAAATTAAATTTTCTAAAAATGAAATAAATGCCTTCTAAACACCTCAAACATTCACTCTAAAATAGAAGATTGTTGTTTTTCGCAATATTTTTAGAAATTTGGGCTCTTTTAGTAACATTAACACTTGGGCTGAAGCATCTTTTATGATCTTTTATTGTCTTTCAGGATTCATTCTGGGTTTAATTTTGTTTATTTGATGAAAATGAACAGCAATACACACCTTGGATACATTTTTGTTTGATTTGTGTCGAGTGAGATTTTCACCTAGAACCCAAAAGGGGGGGTATTGGCACTTTTCATGGAAAAATGTGAAAAATTAAATTTTCTAAAAATGAAATAAATGCCTTCTTAACACCTCAAACATTCACTCTAAAACAGAAGGTTGTTGTTTTTCGCAATATTTTTAGAAATTTGGGCTCTTTTAGTAACATTAACACCTGGGCTGAAGCATCTTTTATAATCTTTTATTGTCTTTCAGGATTCATTCTGGGTTTTATTTTGTTTATTTGATGAAAATGAACAACAATACACACCTTGGATACATTTTTGTTTGATTTGTAACGAGTGAGATTTTCACCTAGAACCCAAAGTATTGGCACTTTTCATGGAAAAATGTGAAAAATTAAATTTTCTAAAAATGAAATAAATGCTTTCTAAACACCTCAAACATTCACTCTAAAACAGAAGATTGTTGTTTTTCGCAATATTTTTAGAAATTTGGGCTCTTTTAGTAACATTAACACTTGGGCTGAAGCATCTTTTATGATCTTTTATTGTCTTTCAGGATTCATTCTGGGTTTAATTTTGTTTATTTGATGAAAATGAACAGCAATACACACCTTGGATACATTTTTGTTTGATTTGTGTCGAGTGAGATTTTCACCTAGAACCCAAAAGGGGGGGTATTGGCACTTTTCATGGAAAAATGTGAAAAATTAAATTTTCTAAAAATGAAATAAATGCCTTCTAAACACCTCAAACATTCACTCTAAAACAGAAGGTTGTTGTTTTTCGCAATATTTTTAGAAATTTGGGCTCTTTTAGTAACATTAACACCTGGGCTGAAGCATCTTTTATAATCTTTTATTGTCTTTCAGGATTCATTCTGGGTTTTATTTTGTTTATTTGATGAAAATGAACAACAATACACACCTTGGATACATTTTATTTTGATTTGTAACGAGTGAGATTTTCACCTAGAACCCAAAGTATTGGCACTTTTCATGGAAAAATGTGAAAAATTAAATTTTCTAAAAATGAAATAAATGCCTTCTAAACACCTCAAACATTCACTCTAAAACAGAAGATTGTTGTTTTTCGCAATATTTTTAGAAATTTGGGCTTTTTTAGTAACATTAACACTTGGGCTGAAGCATCGTTTATGATCTTTTATTGTCTTTCAGGATTCATTCTGGGTTTTATTTTGTTTATTTGATGAAAATGAACAACAATACACACCTTGGATACATTTTTGTTTGATTTGTGTCGAGTGAGATTTTCACCTAGAACCCAAAAGGGGGGGTTTTGGCAATTTTCATGGAAAAATGTGAAAAATTAAATTTTCTAAAAATGAAATAAATGCCTTCTAAACACCTCAAACATTCACTCTAAAACAGAAGGTTGTTGTTTTTCGCAATATTTTTAGAAATTTGGGCTCTTTTAGTACCATTAACACCTGGGCTGAAGCATCTTTTATGATCTTTTATTGTCTTTCAGGATTCATTCTGAGATTTATTTTGTTTTTTTGATGAAAATGAACAACAATACACTCCTTGGATACATTTTTGTTTGATTTGTGTCGAGTGAGATTTTCACCTAGAACCCAAAGGGAGGGTATTGGCTCTTTTCATGGAAAAATGTGAAAAATTAAATGTTCTAAAAATGAAATAAATGCCTTCTAAACACCTCAAACATTCACTCTAAAACAGAAGATTGTTGTTTTTCGCCATATTTTTAGAAATTTGGGCTCTTTTAGTAACATTAACACCTGGGCTGAAGCATCTCTTATGATCATTTATTGTCTTTCAGGATACATTCTGGGTTTTATTTTAATTATTTGATGAAAATGAACAACAATACACTCCTTGGATACATTTTTGTTTGATTTGTGTCGAGTGAGATTTTCACTTAGAACCCAAAGGGGGGGTATTGGCACTTTTTCTGGAAAAATGTGAAAAATTAAATTTTCTAAAAATGGAATAAATGCCTTCTAAACACCTCAAACATTCACTCTAAAACAGAAGATTGTTGTTTTTCCCAATATTTTTAGAAATTTGGGCTCTTTTAGTAACATTAACACTTTCTCTGAAGCAACT
Source organism: Hetaerina americana (assembly GCF_022747635.1). Lineage (NCBI taxonomy): Eukaryota > Metazoa > Arthropoda > Insecta > Odonata > Calopterygidae > Hetaerina > Hetaerina americana. Next base: position 20,779 of record NW_027286769.1, read on the forward strand.
TTTATGCTCATTTCTTGTCCTTCAAGATTAATTCTGGGTTTTATTTTGTTTATTTGATGAAAATGAACAACAATAAACACCATGGAAACATTTTTGTTTGAAATGTGTCGAGTGAGATTTTCACCTAGAACCCATAGGGGGGGGGGGGTATTGGCACTTTTCATGGAAAAATGTGAAAAATTAAATTTTCTAAAAATGAAATAAATGCCTTCTAAACACCTCAAACATTCACTCTAAAACAGAAGATTGTTGTTTTTCGCCATATTTTTAGAAATTTGGGCTCTTTTAGTAACATTAACACCTGGGCTGAAGCATCTTTTATGATCATTTATTGTCTTTCAGGATACATTCTGGGTTTTATTTTGTTTATTTGATGAAAATGAACAACAATACACACCTTGGATACATTTTTGTTTGATTTGTGTCGAGTGGGATTTTCACCTAGAACCCAAAGGGGGGGGTATTGGCACTTTTCATGGAAAAATGTAAAAAATTAAATTTTCTAAAAATGAAATAAAAACCTCCTAAACACCTCAAACATTCACTCTAAAATAGAAGATTGTTGTTTTTCGCAATATTTTTAGAAATTTGGGCTCTTTTAGTAACATTATTACCTGGGCTGAAGAATCTTTTATGATCATTTATTGTCTTTCAGGATACATTCAGGGTTTTATTTTGTTTATTTGATGAAAATGAACAACAATACACACCTTGGATACATTTTTGTTTGATTTGTGTCGAGTGAGATTTTCACCTAGAACCCAAAGGGGGGGTATTGGCACTTTCATGGAAAAATATGAAAAATTAAATTTTCTAAAAATGAAATAAATGCCTTATAAACACCTCAAACATTCACTCTAAAACAGAAGATTGTTGTTTTTCGCAATATTTTTAGAAATTTGGGCTCTTTTAGTAACATTAACACTTTCTCTGAAGCAACTTTTATGCTCATTTCTTGTCCTTCAAGATTAATTCTGGGTTTTATTTTGTTTATTTGATGAAAATGAACAACAATACACACCATGGAAACATTTTTGTTTGATTTGTGTCGAGTGAGATTTTCACCTAGAACCCAAAGGGGGGGGTATTAGCACTTTTCATGGAAAAATGTGAAAAATTAAATTTTCTAAAAATGAAATAAATGCCTTCTAAACACCTGAAACATTCACTCTAAAATAGAAGATTGTTGTTTTTCGCAATACTTTTAGAAATTTGGGCTCTTTTAGTAACATTGACACTTGGGCTGAAGCATCTTTTATGATCTTTTATTGTCTTTCAGGATTCATTCTGGGTTTAATTTTGTTTATTCGATGAAAATGAACAGCAATACACACCTTAGATACATTTTTGTTTGATTTGTGTCGAGTGAGATTTTCACCTAGAACCCAAAAGGGGAGGTATTGGCACTTTTCATGGAAAAATGTGAAAAATTAAATTTTCTAAAAATGAAATAAATGCCCTCTAAACACCTCAAACATTCACTCTAAAACAGAAGGTTGTTGTTTTTCGCAATATTTTTAGAAATTTGGGCTCTTTTAGTAACATTAACACCTGGGCTGAAGCATCTTTTATGATCATTTATTGTCTTTCAGGATACATTCTGGGTTTTATTTTGTTTATTTGATGAAAATGAACAACAATACACTCCTTGGATACATTTTTGTTTGATTTGTGTCGAGTGAGATTTTCACCTAGAACCCAAAGGGGGGGTATTGGCACTTTTCATGGAAAAATGTGAAAAATTAAATTTTCTAAAAATGAAATAAATGCCTTCTAAACACCTCAAACATTCACTCTAAAACAGTAGATTGTTGTTTTTCGCAATATTTTTAGAAATTTGGGCTCTTTTAAAAACATTAACACTTTCTCTGAAGCAACTTTTATGCTCATTTCTTGTCCTTCAAGATTAATTCTGGGTTTTATTTTGTTTATTTAATGAAAATGAACAACAATAAACACCATGGAAACATTTTTGTTTGAAATGTGTCGAGTGAGATTTTCACCTAGAACCCATAGGGGGGGGTATTGGCACTTTTTATAGAAAAATGTGAAAAATTAAATTTTCTAAAAATGAAATAAATGCCTTCTAAACACCTCAAACATTCACTCTAAAACAGAAGATTGTTGTTTTTCGCAATATTTTTAGAAATTTGGGCTCTTTTAGTAACATTATTACCTGGGCTGAAGAATCTTTTATGATCATTTATTGTCTTTCAGGATACATTCAGGGTTTTATTTTGTTTATTTGATGAAAATGAACAACAATACACACCTTGGATACATTTTTGTTTGATTTGTGTCGAGTGAGATTTTCACCTAGAACCCAAAGGGGGGGTATTGGCACTTTCATGGAAAAATATGAAAAATTAAATTTTCTAAAAATGAAATAAATGCCTTATAAACACCTCAAACATTCACTCTAAAACAGAAGATTGTTGTTTTTCGCAATATTTTTAGAAATTTGGGCTCCTTTAGTAACATTAACACTTTCTCTGAAGCAACTTTTATGCTCATTTCTTGTCCTTCAAGATTAATTCTGGGTTTTATTTTGTTTATTTGATGAAAATGAACAACAATACACACCATGGAAACATTTTTGTTTGATTTGTGTCGAGTGAGATTTTCACCTAGAACCCAAAGGGGGGGGGTATTGGCACTTTTCATGGAAAAATGTGAAAAATTAAATTTTCTAAAAATGAAATAAATTCCTTCTAAACACCTCAAACATTCACTCTAAAATAGAAGATTGTTGTTTTTCGCAATACTTTTAGAAATTTGGGCTCTTTTAGTAACATTGACACTTGGGCTGAAGCATCTTTTATGATCTTTTATTGTCTTTCAGGATTCATTCTGGGTTTAATTTTGTTTATTCGATGAAAATGAACAGCAATACACACCTTAGATACATTTTTGTTTGATTTGTGTCGAGTGAGATTTTCACCTAGAACCCAAAAGGGGAGGTATTGGCACTTTTCATGGAAAAATGTGAAAAATTAAATTTTCTAAAAATGAAATAAATGCCTTCTAAACACCTCAAACATTCACTCTAAAACAGAAGGTTGTTGTTTTTCGCAATATTTTTAGAAATTTGGGCTCTTTTAGTAACATTAACACCTGGGCTGAAGCATCTTTTATAATCTTTTATTGTCTTTCAGGATTCATTCTGGGTTTTATTATGTTTATTTGATGAAAATGAACAACAATACACACCTTGGATACATTTTTGTTTGATTTGTAACGAGTGAGATTTTCACCTAGAACCCAAAGGGGGGGGTATTGGCACTTTTCATGGAAAAATGTGAAAAATTAAATTTTCTAAAAATGAAATAAATGCCTTCTAAACACCTCAAACATTCACTCTAAAACAGAAGATTGTTGTTTTTCGCAATATTTTTAGAAATTTTGGCTCTTTTAGTAACATTAACACCTGGGCTGAAGCATCTTTTATGATCATTTATTGTCTTTCAGGATACATTCTGGGTTTTATTTTGTTTATTTGATGAAAATGAACAACAATACACTCCTTGGATACATTTTTGTTTGATTTGTGTCGAGTGAGATTTTCACCTAGAACCCAAAGGGGGGGTATTGGCACTTTTCATGGAAAAATGTGAAAAATTAAATTTTCTAAAAATGAAATAAATGCCTTCTAAACACCTCAAACATTCACTCTAAAACAGTAGATTGTTGTTTTTCGCAATATTTTTAGAAATTTGGGCTCTTTTAAAAACATTAACACTTTCTCTGAAGCAACTTTTATGCTCATTTCTTGTCCTTCAAGATTAATTCTGGGTTTTATTTTGTTTATTTAATGAAAATGAACAACAATAAACACCATGGAAACATTTTTGTTTGAAATGTGTCGAGTGAGATTTTCACCTAGAACCCATAGGGGGGGGTATTGGCACTTTTCATGGAAAAATGTGAAAAATTTAATTTTCTAAAAATGAAATAAATGCCTTCTAAACACCTCAAACATTCACTCTAAAACAGAAGATTGTTGTTTTTCGTCATATTTTTAGAAATTTGGGCTCTTTTAGTAACATTAACACCTGGGCTGAAGCATCTTTTATGATCATTTATTGTCTTTCAGGATACATTCTGGGTTTTATTTTGTTTATTTGATGAAAATGAACAACAATACACACCTTGGATACATTTTTGTTTGATTTGTGTCGAGTGAGATTTTCACCTAGAACCCAAAGGGAGGGTATTGGCTCTTTTCATGGAAAAATGTGAAAAATTAAATGTTCTAAAAATGAAATAAATGCCTTCTAAACACCTCAAACATTCACTCTAAAACAGAAGATTGTGGTTTTTCGCAATATTTTTAGAAATTTGGGCTCTTTAATAACATTAACACTTTCTCTGAAGCAACTTTTATGCTCATTTCTTGTCCTTCAAGATTAATTCTGGGTTTTATTTTGTTTATTTGATGAAAATGAACAACAATAAACACCATGGAAACATTTTTGTTTGAAATGTGTCGAGTGAGATTTTCACCTAGAACCCATAGGGGGGGGTATTGGCACTTTTTATAGAAAAATGTGAAAAATTAAATTTTCTAAAAATGAAATAAATGCCTTCTAAACACCTCAAACATTCACTCTAAAACAGAAGATTGTTGTTTTTCGCCATATTTTTAGAAATTTGGGCTCTTTTAGTAACATTAACACCTGGGCTGAAGCATCTTTTATGATCATTTATTGTCTTTCAGGATACATTCTGGGTTTTATTTTGTTTATTTAATGAAAATGAACAACAATACACACCTTGGATACATTTTTGTTTGATTTGTGTCGAGTGGGATTTTCACCTAGAACCCAAAGGGGGGGTATTGGCACTTTTCATGGAAAAATGTGAAAAATAAAATTTTCTAAAAATGAAAAAAACCTTCTAAACACCTCAAACATTCACTCTAAAACAGAAGATTGTTGTTTTTCGCCATATTTTTAGAAATTTGGGCTCTTTTAGTAACATTAACACCTGGGCTGAAGCATCTTTTATGATCATTTATTGTCTTTCAGGATACATTCTGGGTTTTATTTTGTTTATTTGATGAAAATGAACAACAATACACACCTTGGATACATTTTTGTTTGATTTGTGTCGAGTGGGATTTTCACCTAGAACCCAAAGGGGGGGGTATTGGCACTTTTCATGGAAAAATGTAAAAAATTAAATTTTCTAAAAATGAAATAAAAACCTCCTAAACACCTCAAACATTCACTCTAAAATAGAAGATTGTTGTTTTTCGCAATATTTTTAGAAATTTGGGCTCTTTTAGTAACATTATTACCTGGGCTGAAGAATCTTTTATGATCATTTATTGTCTTTCAGGATACATTCAGGGTTTTATTTTGTTTATTTGATGAAAATGAACAACAATACACACCTTGGATACATTTTTGTTTGATTTGTGTCGAGTGAGATTTTCACCTAGAACCCAAAGGGGGGGTATTGGCACTTTCATGGAAAAATATGAAAAATTAAATTTTCTAAAAATGAAATAAATGCCTTATAAACACCTCAAACATTCACTCTAAAACAGAAGATTGTTGTTTTTCGCAATATTTTTAGAAATTTGGGCTCTTTTGGTAACATTAACACTTTCTCTGAAGCAACTTTTATGCTCATTTCTTGTCCTTCAAGATTAATTCTGGGTTTTATTTTGTTTATTTGATGAAAATGAACAACAATACACACCATGGAAACATTTTTGTTTGATTTGTGTCGAGTGAGATTTTCACCTAGAACCCAAAGGGGGGGGTATTGGCACTTTTCATGGAAAAATGTGAAAAATTAAATTTTCTAAAAATGAAATAAATGCCTTCTAAACACCTGAAACATTCACTCTAAAATAGAAGATTGTTGTTTTTCGCAATACTTTTAGAAATTTGGGCTCTTTTAGTAACATTGACACTTGGGCTGAAGCATCTTTTATGATCTTTTATTGTCTTTCAGGATTCATTCTGGGTTTAATTTTGTTTATTCGATGAAAATGAACAGCAATACACACCTTAGATACATTTTTGATTGATTTGTGTCGAGTGAGATTTTCACCTAGAACCCAAAAGGGGAGGTATTGGCACTTTTCATGGAAAAATGTGAAAAATTAAATTTTCTAAAAATGAAATAAATGCCTTCTAAACACCTCAAACATTCACTCTAAAACAGAAGGTTGTTGTTTTTCGCAATATTTTTAGAAATTTGGGCTCTTTTAGTAACATTAACACCTGGGCTGAAGCATCTTTTATAATCTTTTATTGTCTTTCAGGATTCATTCTGGGTTTTATTATGTTTATTTGATGAAAATGAACAACAATACACACCTTGGATACATTTTTGTTTGATTTGTAACGAGTGAGATTTTCACCTAGAACCCAAAGGGGGGGGTATTGGCACTTTTCATGGAAAAATGTGAAAAATTAAATTTTCTAAAAATGAAATAAATGCCTTCTAAACACCTCAAACATTCACTCTAAAACAGAAGATTGTTGTTTTTCGCAATATTTTTAGAAATTTTGGCTCTTTTAGTAACATTAACACCTGGGCTGAAGCATCTTTTATGATCATTTATTGTCTTTCAGGATACATTCTGGGTTTTATTTTGTTTATTTGATGAAAATGAACAACAATACACTCCTTGGATACATTTTTGTTTGATTTGTGTCGAGTGAGATTTTCACCTAGAACCCAAAGGGGGGGTATTGGCACTTTTCATGGAAAAATGTGAAAAATTAAATTTTCTAAAAATGAAATAAATGCCTTCTAAACACCTCAAACATTCACTCTAAAACAGAAGATTGTTGTTTTTCGCAATATTTTTAGAAATTTGGGCTTTTTTAGTAACATTAACACTTTCTCTGAAGCAACTTTAATGCTCATTTCTTGTCCTTCAAGATTAATTCTGGGTTTTATTTTGTTTATTTAATGAAAATGAACAACAATAAACACCATGGAAAAATTTTTGTTTGAAATGTGTCGAGTGAGATTTTCACCTAGAACCCAAAGGGGGGGGTATTGGCACTTTTCATGGAAAAATGTGAAAAATTAAATTTTCTAAAAATGAAATAAATGCCTTCTAAACACCTCAAACATTCACTCTAAAACAGATGATTGTTGTTTTTCGCCATATTTTTAGAAATTTGGGCTCTTTTAGTAACATTAACACCTGGGCTGAAGCATCTTTTATGATCATTTATTGTCTTTCAGGATACATTCTGGGTTTTATTTTGTTTATTTGATGAAAATGAACAACAATACACTCCTTGGATACATTTTTGTTTGATTTGTGTCGAGTGAGATTTTCACCTAGAACCCAAAGGGGGGGTATTGGCACTTTTCATGGAAAAATGTGAAAAATTAAATTTTCTAAAAATGAAATAAATGCCTTCTAAACACCTCAAACATTCACTCTAAAACAGAAGATTGTTGTTTTTCGCAATATTTTTAGAAATTTGGGCTCTTTCAGTAACATTAACACTTTCTCTGAAGCAACTTTAATGCTCATTTCTTGTCCTTCAAGATTAATTCTGGGTTTTATTTTGTTTATTTAATGAAAATGAACAACAATAAACACCATGGAAACATTTTTGTTTGAAATGTGTCGAGTGAGATTTTCACCTAGAACCCATAGGGGGAGTATTGGCACTTTTCATGGAAAAATGTGAAAAATTAAATTTTCAAAAAATGAAATAAATGCCTTCTAAACACCTCAAACATTCACTCTAAAACAGAAGATTGTCGTTTTTCGCCATATTTTTAGAAATTTGGGCTCTTTTAGTAACATTAACACCTGGGCTGAAGCATCTTTTATGATCATTTATTGTCTTTCAGGATACATTCTGGGTTTTATTTTGTTTATTTGATGAAAATGAACAACAATACACTCCTTGGATACATTTTTGTTTGATTTGTGTCGAGTGAGATTTTCACCTAGAACCCAAAGGGGGGGTATTGGCACTTTTCATGGAAAAATGTGAAAAATTAAATTTTCTAAAAATGAAATAAATGCCTTCTAAACACCTCTAACATTCACTCTAAAACCGAAGATTGTTGTTTTTCGCAATATTTTTAGAAATTTGGGCTCTTTTAGTAACATTAACACTTTCTCTGAAGCAACTTTTATGCTCATTTCTTTCCCTTCAAGATTAATTCTGGGTTTTATTTTGTTTATTTGATGAAAATGAACAACAATAAACACCATGGAAACATTTTTGTTTGAAATGTGTCGAGTGAGATTTTCACCTAGAACCCATAGGGGGGGTATTGGCACTTTTCATGGAAAAATGTGAAAAATTAAATTTTCTAAATATGAAATAAATGCCTTCTAAACACCTCAAACATTCACTCTAAAACAGAAGATTGTTGTTTTTCGTAATATTTTTAGAAATTTGGACTCTTTTAGTAACATTATTACCTGGGCTGAAGCATCTTTTAAAATCATTTATTGTCTTTCAGGATACATTCTGGGTTTTATTTTGTTTATTTAATGAAAATGAACAACAATACACACCTTGGATACATTTTTGTTTGATTTGTGTCGAGTGGGATTTTCACCTAGAACCCAAAGGGTGGGGTATTGGCACTTTTCATGGAAAAATGTGAAAAATTAAATTTTCTAAAAATGAAAAAAACCTTCTAAACACCTCAAACATTCACTCTAAAACAGAAGATTGTTGTTTTTCGCAATATTTTTAGAAATTTGGGCTCTTTTAGTAACATTATTACCTGGGCTGAAGAAACTTTTATGATCATTTATTGTCTTTCAGGATACATTCAGGGTTTTATTTTGTTTATTTGATGAAAATGAACAACAATACACACCTTGGATACATTTTTGTTTGATTTGTGTCGAGTGAGATTTTCACCTAGAACCCAAAGGGGGGGTATTGGCACTTTCATGGAAAAATGTGAAAAATTAAATTTTCTAAAAATGAAATAAATGCCTTATAAACACCTCAAACATTCACTCTAAAAAAGAAGATTGTTGTTTTTCGCAATATTTTTTGAAATTTGGGCTCTTTTAGTAACATAAACACTTTCTCTGAAGCAACTTTTATGCTCATTTCTTGTCCTTCAAGATTAATTCTGGGTTTTATTTTGTTTATTTGATGAAAATGAACAACAATACACACCATGGAAACATTTTTGTTTGATTTGTGTCGAGTTTGATTTTCACCTAGAACCCAAAGGGGGGGGTATTGGCACTTTTCATGGAAAAATGTGAAAAATTAAATTTTCTAAAAATGAAATAAATGCCTTCTAAACACCTGAAACATTCACTCTAAAATAGAAGATTGTTGTTTTTCGCAATATTTTTAGAAATTTGGGCTCTTTAAGTAACATTAACACTCGGGCTGAAGCATCTTTTATGATCTTTTATTGTCTTTCAGGATTCATTCTGGGTTTAATTTTGTTTATTTGATGAAAATGAACAGCAATACACACCTTGGATACATTTTTGTTTGATTTGTGTCGAGTGAGATTTTCACCTAGAACCCAAAAGGGGGGTATTGGCACTTTTCATGGAAAAATGTGAAAAATTAAATTTTCTAAAAATGAAATAAATACCTTCTAAACACCTCAAACATTCACTCTAAAACAGAAGGTTGTTGTTTTTCGCAATATTTTTAGAAATTTGGGCTCTTTTAGTAACATTAACACCTGGGCTGAAGCATCTTTTATAATCTTTTATTGTCTTCCAGGATTCATTCTGGGTTTTATTTTGTTTATTTGATGAAAATGAACAACAATACACACCTTGGATACATTTTTGTTTGATTTGTGTCGAGTGAGATTTTCACCTAGAACCCAAAGGGGGGTATTGGCACTTTTCATGGAAAAATGTGAAAAATTAAATTTCCTAAAAATGAAATAAATGCCTTCTAAACACCTCAAACATTCACTCTAAAACAGAAGATTGTTGTTTTTCGCAATATTTTTAGAAATTTGGGCTCTTTTAGTAACATTAACACTTTCTCTGAAGCAACTTTAATGCTCATTTCTTGTCCTTCAAGATTAATTCTGGGTTTTATTTTGTTTATTTAATGAAAATGAACAACAATAAACACCAATGGAAACATTTTTGTTTGAAATGTGTCGAGTGAGATTTTCACCTAGAACCCATAGGGGGGGGTATTGGCACTTTTCATGGAAAAATGTGAAAAATTAAATTTTCAAAAAATGAAATAAATGCCTTCTAAACACCTCAAACACTCACTCTAAAACAGAAGATTGTTGTTTTTCGCCATATTTTTAGAAATTTGGGCTCTTTTAGTAACATTATTACCTGGGCTGAAGCATCTTTTATGATCATTTATTGTCTTTCAGGATACATTCTGGGTTTTATTTTGTTTATTTGATGAAAATGAACAACAATACACTCCTTGGATACATTTTTGTTTGATTTGTTTCGAGTGAGATTTTCACCTAGAACCCAAAGGGGGGGTATTGGCACTTTTCATGGAAAAATGTGAAAAATTAAATTTTCTAAAAATGAAATAAATGCCTTCTAAACACCTCAAACATTCACTCTAAAACCGAAGATTGTTGTTTTTCGCAATATTTTTAGAAATTTGGGCTCTTTTAGTAACATTAACACTTTCTCTGAAGCAACTTTTATGCTCATTTCTTGTCCTTCAAGATTAATTCTGGGTTTTATTTTGTTTATTTGATGAAAATGAACAACAATAAACACCATGGAAACATTTTTGTTTGAAATGTGTTGAGTGAGATTTTCACCTAGAACCCAAAGGGGGGGGTATTGGCACTTTTCATGGAAAAATGTGAAAAATTAAATTTTCTAAATATGAAATAAATGCCTTCTAAACACCTCAAACATTCACTCTAAAACAGAAGATTGTTGTTTTTCGCAATATTTTTAGAAATTTGGGCTATTTTAGTAACATAAACACTTTCTCTGAAGCAACTTTTATGCTCATTTCTTGTCCTTCAAGATTAATTCTGGGTTTTATTTTGTTTATTTGATGAAAATGAACAACAATACACACCATGGAAACATTTTTGTTTGATTTGTGACGAGTGAGATTTTCACCTAGAACCCAAAGGGGGGGGGGGTATTGGCACTTTTCATGGCAAAATGTAAAAAATTAAATTTTCTAAAAACGAAATAAAAACCTCCTAAACACCTCAAACATTCACTCTTAAACAGAAGATTGTTGTTTTTCGCAATATTTTTAGAAATTTGGGCTCTTTTAGTAACATTAACACCTGGGCTGAAGCATCTTTTATAATCTTTTATTGTCTTCCAGGATTCATTCTGGGTTTTATTTTGTTTATTTGATGAAAATGAACAACAATACACACCTTGGATACATTTTTGTTTGATTTGTGTCGAGTGAGATTTTCACCTAGAACCCAAAGGGGGGTATTGGCACTTTTCATGGAAAAATGTGAAAAATTAAATTTCCTAAAAATGAAATAAATGCCTTCTAAACACCTCAAACATTCACTCTAAAACAGAAGATTGTTGTTTTTCGCAATATTTTTAGAAATTTGGGCTCTTTTAGTAACATTAACACTTTCTCTGAAGCAACTTTAATGCTCATTTCTTGTCCTTCAAGATTAATTCTGGGTTTTATTTTGTTTATTTAATGAAAATGAACAACAATAAACACCAATGGAAACATTTTTGTTTGAAATGTGTCGAGTGAGATTTTCACCTAGAACCCATAGGGGGGGGTATTGGCACTTTTCATGGAAAAATGTGAAAACTTAAATTTTCAAAAAATGAAATAAATGCTTTCTAAACACCTCAAACATTCACTCTAAAACAGAAGATTGTTGTTTTTCGCCATATTTTTAGAAATTTGGGCTCTTTTAGTAACATTATTACCTGGGCTGAAGCATCTTTTATGATCATTTATTGTCTTTCAGGATACATTCTGGGTTTTATTTTGTTTATTTGATGAAAATGAACAACAATACACTCCTTGGATACATTTTTGTTTGATTTGTTTTGAGTGAGATTTTCACCTAGAACCCAAAGGGGGGGTATTGGCACTTTTCATGGAAAAATGTGAAAAATTAAATTTTCTAAAAATGAAATAAATGCCTTCTAAACACCTCAAACATTCACTCTAAAACCGAAGATTGTTGTTTTTCGCAATATTTTTAGAAATTTGGGCTCTTTTAGTAACATTAACACTTTCTCTGAAGCAACTTTTATGCTCATTTCTTGTCCTTCAAGATTAATTCTGGGTTTTATTTTGTTTATTTGATGAAAATGAACAACAATAAACACCATGGAAACATTTTTGTTTGAAATGTGTCGAGTGAGATTTTCACCTAGAACCCAAAGGGGGGGGTATTGGCACTTTTCATGGAAAAATGTGAAAAATTAAATTTTCTAAATATGAAATAAATGCCTTCTAAACACCTCAAACATTCACTCTAAAACAGAAGATTGTTGTTTTTCGCAATATTTTTAGAAATTTGGGCTATTTTAGTAACATAAACACTTTCTCTGAAGCAACTTTTATGCTCATTTCTTGTCCTTCAAGATTAATTCTTGGTTTTATTTTGTTAATTTGATGAAAATGAACAACAATACACACCATGGAAACATTTTTGTTTGATTTGTGTCGAGTGAGATTTCACCTAGAACCCAAAGGGGGGGGTATTGGCACTTTTCATGGAAAAATGTAAAAAATTAAATTTTTTAAAAATGAATAAATGCCTTATAAACACCTCAAACATTCACTCTAAAACAGAAGATTGTTGTTTTTCGCAATATTTTTAGAAATTTGGGCTCTTTTAGTAACATAAACACTTTCTCTGAAGCAACTTTTATGCTCATTTCTTGTCCTTCAAGATTAATTCTGGGTTTTATTTTGTTTATTTGATGAAAATGAACAACAATACACACCATGGAAACATTTTTGTTTGATTTGTGTCGAGTTTGATTTTCACCTAGAACCCAAAGGGGGGGGTATTGGCACTTTTCATGGAAAAATGTGAAAAATTAAATTTTCTAAAAATGAAATAAATGCCTTCTAAACACCTGAAACATTCACTCTAAAATAGAAGATTGTTGTTTTTCGCAATATTTTTAGAAATTTGGGCTCTTTTAGTAACATTAACACTCGGGCTGAAGCATCTTTTATGATCTTTTATTGTCTTTCAGGATTCATTCTGGGTTTAATTTTGTTTATTTGATGAAAATGAACAGCAATACACACCTTGGATACATTTTTGTTTGATTTGTGTCGAGTGAGATTTTCACCTAGAACCCAAAAGGGGGGGTATTGGCACTTTTCATGGAAAAATGTGAAAAATTAAATTTTCTAAAAATGAAATAAATACCTTCTAAACACCTCAAACATTCACTCTAAAACAGAAGGTTGTTGTTTTTCGCAATATTTTTAGAAATTTGGGCTCTTTTAGTAACATTAACACCTGGGCTGAAGCATCTTTTATAATCTTTTATTGTCTTCCAGGATTCATTCTGGGTTTTATTTTGTTTATTTGATGAAAATGAACAACAATACACACCTTGGATACATTTTTGTTTGATTTGTGTCGAGTGAGATTTTCACCTAGAACCCAAAGGGGGGTATTGGCACTTTTCATGGAAAAATGTGAAAAATTAAATTTCCTAAAAATGAAATAAATGCCTTCTAAACACCTCAAACATTCACTCTAAAACAGAAGATTGTTGTTTTTCGCAATATTTTTAGAAATTTGGGCTCTTTTAGTAACATTAACACTTTCTCTGAAGCAACTTTAATGCTCATTTCTTGTCCTTCAAGATTAATTCTGGGTTTTATTTTGTTTATTTAATGAAAATGAACAACAATATACACCAATGGAAACATTTTTGTTTGAAATGTGTCGAGTGAGATTTTCACCTAGAACCCATAGGGGGGGGTATTGGCACTTTTCATGGAAAAATGTGAAAAATTAAATTTTCAAAAAATGAAATAAATGCCTTCTAAACACCTCAAACATTCACTCTAAAACAGAAGATTGTTGTTTTTCGCCATATTTTTAGAAATTTGGGCTCTTTTAGTAACATTATTACCTGGGCTGAAGCATCTTTTATGATCATTTATTGTCTTTCAGGATACATTCTGGGTTTTATTTTGTTTATTTGATGAAAATGAACAACAATACACTCCTTGGATACATTTTTGTTTGATTTGTTTCGAGTGAGATTTTCACCTAGAACCCAAAGGGGGGGTATTGGCACTTTTCATGGAAAAATGTGAAAAATTAAATTTTCTAAAAATGAAATAAATGCCTTCTAAACACCTCAAACATTCACTCTAAAACCGAAGATTGTTGTTTTTCGCAATATTTTTAGAAATTTGGGCTCTTTTAGTAACATTAACACTTTCTCTGAAGCAACTTTTATGCTCATTTCTTGTCCTTCAAGATTAATTCTGGGTTTTATTTTGTTTATTTGATGAAAATGAACAACAATAAACACCATGGAAACATTTTTGTTTGAAATGTGTCGAGTGAGATTTTCACCTAGAACCCAAAGGGGGGGGTATTGGCACTTTTCATGGAAAAATGTGAAAAATTAAATTTTCTAAATATGAAATAAATGCCTTCTAAACACCTCAAACATTCACTCTAAAACAGAAGATTGTTGTTTTTCGCAATATTTTTAGAAATTTGGGCTATTTTAGTAACATAAACACTTTCTCTGAAGCAACTTTTATGCTCATTTCTTGTCCTTCAAGATTAATTCTGGGTTTTATTTTGTTTATTTGATGAAAATGAACAACAATACACACCATGGAAACATTTTTGTTTGATTTGTGACGAGTGAGATTTTCACCTAGAACCCAAAGGGGGGGGGGGTATTGGCACTTTTCATGGCAAAATGTAAAAAATTAAATTTTCTAAAAACGAAATAAAAACCTCCTAAACACCTCAAACATTCACTCTTAAACAGAAGATTGTTGTTTTTCGCAATATTTTTAGAAATTTGGGCTCTTTTAGTAACATTAACACTCGGGCTGAAGCATCTTTTATGATCTTTTATTGTCTTTCAGGATTCATTCTGGGTTTAATTTTGTTTATTTGATGAAAATGAACAGCAATACACACCTTGGATACATTTTTGTTTGATTTGTGTCGAGTGAGATTTTCACCTAGAACCCAAAAGGGGGGGTATTGGCACTTTTCATGGAAAAATGTGAAAAATTAAATTTTCTAAAAATGAAATAAATACCTTCTAAACACCTCAAACATTCACTCTAAAACAGAAGGTTGTTGTTTTTCGCAATATTTTTAGAAATTTGGGCTCTTTTAGTAACATTAACACCTGGGCTGAAGCATCTTTTATAATCTTTTATTGTCTTCCAGGATTCATTCTGGGTTTTATTTTGTTTATTTGATGAAAATGAACAACAATACACACCTTGGATACATTTTTGTTTGATTTGTGTCGAGTGAGATTTTCACCTAGAACCCAAAGGGGGGTATTGGCACTTTTCATGGAAAAATGTGAAAAATTAAATTTCCTAAAAATGAAATAAATGCCTTCTAAACACCTCAAACATTCACTCTAAAACAGAAGATTGTTGTTTTTCGCAATATTTTTAGAAATTTGGGCTCTTTTAGTAACATTAACACTTTCTCTGAAGCAACTTTAATGCTCATTTCTTGTCCTTCAAGATTAATTCTGGGTTTTATTTTGTTTATTTAATGAAAATGAACAACAATAAACACCAATGGAAACATTTTTGTTTGAAATGTGTCGAGTGAGATTTTCACCTAGAACCCATAGGGGGGGGTATTGGCACTTTTCATGGAAAAATGTGAAAAATTAAATTTTCAAAAAATGAAATAAATGCCTTCTAAACACCTCAAACATTCACTCTAAAACAGAAGATTGTTGTTTTTCGCCATATTTTTAGAAATTTGGGCTCTTTTAGTAACATTATTACCTGGGCTGAAGCATCTTTTATGATCATTTATTGTCTTACAGGATACATTCTGGGTTTTATTTTGTTTATTTGATGAAAATGAACAACAATACACTCCTTGGATACATTTTTGTTTGATTTGTTTCGAGTGAGATTTTCACCTAGAACCCAAAGGGGGGGTATTGGCACTTTTCATGGAAAAATGTGAAAAATTAAATTTTCTAAAAATGAAATAAATGCCTTCTAAACACCTCAAACATTCACTCTAAAACCGAAGATTGTTGTTTTTCGCAATATTTTTAGAAATTTGGGCTCTTTTAGTAACATTAACACTTTCTCTGAAGCAACTTTTATGCTCATTTCTTGTCCTTCAAGATTAATTCTGGGTTTTATTTTGTTTATTTGATGAAAATGAACAACAATAAACACCATGGAAACATTTTTGTTTGAAATGTGTCGAGTGAGATTTTCACCTAGAACCCAAAGGGGGGGGTATTGGCACTTTTCATGGAAAAATGTGAAAAATTAAATTTTCTAAATATGAAATAAATGCCTTCTAAACACCTCAAACATTCACTCTAAAACAGAAGATTGTTGTTTTTCGCAATATTTTTAGAAATTTGGGCTATTTTAGTAACATAAACACTTTCTCTGAAGCAACTTTTATGCTCATTTCTTGTCCTTCAAGATTAATTCTTGGTTTTATTTTGTTAATTTGATGAAAATGAACAACAATACACACCATGGAAACATTTTTGTTTGATTTGTGTCGAGTGAGATTTCACCTAGAACCCAAAGGGGGGGGTATTGGCACTTTTCATGGAAAAATGTAAAAAATTAAATTTTTTAAAAATGAATAAATGCCTTAAAAACACCTCAAACATTCACTCTAAAACAGAAGATTGTTGTTTTTCGCAATATTTTTAGAAATTTCGGCTCTTTTAGTAACATAAACACTTTCTCTGAAGCAACTTTTATGCTCATTTCTTGTCCTTCAAGATTAATTCTGGGTTTTATTTTGTTTATTTGATGAAAATGAACAACAATACACACCATGGAAACATTTTTGTTTGATTTGTGTCGAGTGAGATTTTCACCTAGAACCCAAAGAGGGGGGTATTGGCACTTTTCATGGAAAAATGTGAAAAATTAAATTTTCTAAAAATGAAATAAATGCCTTCTAAACACCTCAAACATTCACTCTAAAACAGAAGGTTGTTGTTTTTCGCAACATTTTTAGAAATTTGGGCTCTTTTAGTAACATTAACACCTGGGCTGAAGCATCTTTTATAATCTTTTATTGTCTTTCAGGATTCATTCATGGTTTTATTTTGTTTATTTGATGAAAATGAACAACAATACACACCTTGGATACATTTTTGTTTGATTTGTAACGAGTGAGATTTTCACCTAGAACCCAAAGTGGGGGTATTGGCACTTCATGGAAAAATGTGAAAAATTAAATTTTCTAAAAATGAAATAAATGCCTTTTAAACACCTCAAACATTCACTCTAAAACAGAAGATTGTTGTTTTTCGCAATATTTTTAGAAATTTTGGCTCTTTTAGTAACATTAACACCTGGGCTGAAGCATCTTTTATGATCATTTATTGTCTTTCAGGATACATTCTGGGTTTTATTTTGTTTATTTGGTGAAAATGAACAACAATACACTCCTTGGATACAATTTTGTTTGATTTGTATCGAGTGAGATTTTCACCTAGAACCCAAAGGGGGGGTATTGGCACTTTTCATGGAAAAATGTGAAAAATTAAATTTTCTAAAAATGAAATAAATGCCTTCTAAACACCTCAAACATTCACTCTAAAACGGAAGATTGTTGTTTTTCGCAATATTTTTAGAAATTTGGGCTGTTTTAGTAACATTAACACTTTCTCTGAAGCAACTTTAATGCTCATTTCTTGTCCTTCTAGATTAATTCTGGGTTTTATTTTGTTTATTTAATGAAAATGAACAACAATAAACACCATGGAAACATTTTTTTTGAAATGTGTCGAGTGAGATTTTCACCTAGAACCCATAGGGGGGGGTATTGGCACTTTTCATGGAAAAATGTGAAAAATTAAATTTTCAAAAAATGAAATAAATGCCTTCTAAACACCTCAAACATTCACTCTAAAACAGAAGATTGTTTTTTTTCGCCATATTTTTAGAAATTTGGGCTCTTTTAGTAACATTAACACCTGGGCTGAAGCATCTTTTATGATCATTTATTGTCTTTCAGGATACATTCTGGGTTTTATTTTGTTTATTTGATGAAAATGAACAACAATACACTCCTTGGATACATTTTTGTTTGATTTGTGTCGAGTGAGATTTTCACCTAGAACCCAAAGGGGGGGTATTGGCAGTTTTCATGGAAAAATGTGAAAAATTAAATTTTCTAAAAATGAAATAAATGCCTTCTAAACACCTCTAACATTCACTCTAAAACCGAAGATTGTTGTTTTTCGCAATATTTTTAGAAATTTGGGCTCTTTTAGTAACATTAACACTTTCTCTGAAGCAACTTTTATGCTCATTTCTTTCCCTTCAAGATTAATTCTGGGTTTTATTTTGTTTATTTGATGAAAATGAACAACAATAAACACCATGGAAACATTTTTGTTTGAAATGTGTCGAGTGAGTTTTTCACCTAGAACCCATAGGGGGGGGGGTATTGGCACTTTTCATGGAAAAATGTGAAAAATTAAATTTTCTAAATATGAAATAAATGCCTTCTAAACACCTCAAACATTCACTCTAAAACAGAAGATTGTTGTTTTTCGTAATATTTTTAGAAATTTGGGCTCTTTTAGTAACATTATTACCTGGGCTGAAGCATCTTTTATGATCATTTATTGTCTTTCAGGATACATTCTGGGTTTTATTTTGTTTATTTAATGAAAATGAAGAACAATACACACCTTGGATACATTTTTGTTTGATTTGTGTCGAGTGGGATTTTCACCTAGAACCCAAAGGGGGGGGTATTGGCACTTTTCATGGAAAAATGTGAAAAATAAAATTTTCTAAAAATGAAAAAAACCTTCTAAACACCTCAAACATTCACTCTAAAACAGAAGATTGTTGTTTTTCGCAATATTTTTAGAAATTTGGGCTCTTTTAGTAACATTAACACTTTCTCTGAAGCAACTTTTATGCTCATTTCTTGTCCTTCAAGATTAATTCTGGGTTTTATTTTGTTTATTTGATGAAAATGAACAACAATACACACCATGGAAACATTTTTGTTTGATTTGTGACGAGTGAGATTTTCACCTAGAACCCAAAGGGGGGGGGGGGTATTGGCACTTTTCATGGCAAAATGTAAAAAATTAAATTTTCTAAAAACGAAATAAAAACCTCCTAAACACCTCAAACATTCACTCTTAAACAGAAGATTGTTGTTTTTCGCAATATTTTTAGAAATTTTGGCTCTTTTAGTAAAATTAACACTTGCGCTAAAGCATCTTTTATGCTCATTTCATGTCTTTGAGGATTAATTCTGGGTTTTATTTTGTTTATTTGATGAAAATGAACAACAATACACACCTTGGATACATTTTTGTTTGATTCTTGTCGAGTGAGATTTTCACCTAGAACCCAAAGGGGGGGTATTGGCACTTTTCATGGAAAAATGTGAAAAATTAAATTTTCTAAAAATGAAATAAATGCCTTCTAAACACCTCAAACATTTACTCTAAAAAAGAAGATTGTTGTTTTTCGCAATATTTTTAGAAATATTGGCTCTTTTAGTAACATTAACACTTTCTCTGAAGCAACTTTTATGCTCATTTCTTGTCCTTCAAGATTAATTCTGGGTTTTATTTTGTTTATTTGATGAAAATGAACAACAATAAACACCATGGAAACATTTTTGTTTGATTTGTGTTGAGTGAGATTTTCACCTAGAACCAAAAGGGGGGGTATTGGCACTTTTCATGGAAAAATGTGAAAAATTAAATTTTCTAAAAATGAAATAAATGCCTTCTAAACACCTCAAACATTCACTCTAAAACAGAAGATTGTTTTTTTTCGCCATATTTTTAGAAATTTGGGCTCTTTTAGTAACATTAACACCTGGGCTAAAGCATCTTTTATGATCATTTATTGTCTTTCAGGATACATTCTGGGTTTTTTTTTGTTTATTTGATGAAAATGAACAACAATACACACCTTGGATACATTTTTGTTTGATTTGTGTCGAGTGGGATTTTCACCTAGAACCCAAAGGGGGGGGTATTGGCACTTTTCATGGAAAAATGTGAAAAATAAAATTTTCTAAAAATGAAAAAAACCTTCTAAAAACCTCAAACAATCACTCTAAAACAGAAGATTGTTGTTTTTCGCAATATTTTCAGAAATTTGGGCTCTTTTAGTAACATTATTACCTGGGCTGAAGCATCTTTTATGATCATTTATTGTCTTTCTGGATACATTCTGGGTTTTATTTTGTTTATTTAATGAAAATGAAGAACAATACACACCTTGGATACATTTTTGTTTGATTTGTGTCGAGTGGGATTTTCACCTAGAACCCAAAGGGGGGGGTATTGGCACTTTTCATGGAAAAATGTGAAAAATAAAATTTTCTAAAAATGAAAAAAACCTTCTAAACACCTCAAACATTCACTCTAAAACAGAAGATTGTTGTTTTTCTCAATATTTTTAGAAATTTGGGCTCTTTTAGTAACATAAACACTTTCTCTGAAGCAACTTTTATGCTCATTTCTTGTCCTTCAAGATTAATTCTGGGTTTTATTTTGTTTATTTGATGAAAATGAACAACAATACACACCATGGAAACATTTTTGTTTGATTTGTGACGAGTGAGATTTTCACCTAGAACCCAAAGGGGGGGGGGTATTGGCACTTTTCATGGCAAAATGTAAAAAATTAAATTTTCTAAAAACGAAATAAAAACCTCCTAAACACCTCAAACATTCACTCTTAAACAGAAGATTGTTGTTTTTCGCAATATTTTTAGAAATTTTGGCTCTTTTAGTAAAATTAACACTTGCGCTAAAGCATCTTTTATGCTCATTTCATGTCTTTGAGGATTAATTCTGGGTTTTATTTTGTTTATTTGATGAAAATGAACAACAATACACAC
Source organism: Hetaerina americana (assembly GCF_022747635.1). NCBI lineage: Eukaryota > Metazoa > Arthropoda > Insecta > Odonata > Calopterygidae > Hetaerina > Hetaerina americana. The sequence goes on from NW_027286769.1 coordinate 41,800, forward strand.
CTTGGATACATTTTTGTTTGATTCTTGTCGAGTGAGATTTTCACCTAGAACCCAAAGGGGGGGTATTGGCACTTTTCATGGAAAAATGTGAAAAATTAAATTTTCTAAAAATGAAATAAATGCCTTCTAAACACCTCAAACATTTACTCTAAAAAAGAAGATTGTTGTTTTTCGCAATATTTTTAGAAATATTGGCTCTTTTAGTAACATTAACACTTTCTCTGAAGCAACTTTTATGCTCATTTCTTGTCCTTCAAGATTAATTCTGGGTTTTATTTTGTTTATTTGATGAAAATGAACAACAATAAACACCATGGAAACATTTTTGTTTGATTTGTGTTGAGTGAGATTTTCACCTAGAACCAAAAGGGGGGGTATTGGCACTTTTCATGGAAAAATGTGAAAAATTAAATTTTCTAAAAATGAAATAAATGCCTTCTAAACACCTCAAACATTCACTCTAAAACAGAAGATTGTTTTTTTTCGCCATATTTTTAGAAATTTGGGCTCTTTTAGTAACATTAACACCTGGGCTAAAGCATCTTTTATGATCATTTATTGTCTTTCAGGATACATTCTGGGTTTTTTTTTTGTTTATTTGATGAAAATGAACAACAATACACACCTTGGATACATTTTTGTTTGATTTGTGTCGAGTGGGATTTTCACCTAGAACCCAAAGGGGGGGGTATTGGCACTTTTCATGGAAAAATGTGAAAAATAAAATTTTCTAAAAATGAAAAAAACCTTCTAAAAACCTCAAACAATCACTCTAAAACAGAAGATTGTTGTTTTTCGCAATATTTTCAGAAATTTGGGCTCTTTTAGTAACATTATTACCTGGGCTTAAGCATCTTTAATGATCATTTATTGTCTTTCGGGATACATTCTGGGTTTTACTTTGTTTATTTGATGAAAATGAACAACAATACACACCTTATATACATTTTTGTTTGATTTGTGTCGAGTGAGATTTTCACCTAGAACCCAAAAGGGGGGGTATTGGCACTTTTCATGGAAAAATGTGAAAAATTAAATTTTCTAAAAATGAAATAAATGCCTTCTAAACACCTCAAACATTCACTCTAAAACAGAATATTGTTGTTTTTCGCAATATTTTTAGAAATTTGGGCTCTTTTAGTAACATTAAAACCTTGGCTGAAGCAACTTTTATGCTCATTTCTTGTCTTTCAGGATTAATTCTGGGTTTATTTTTGTTTATTTGATGAAAATGAACAACAATAAACACCATGGAAACATTTTTGATTTATTTGTGTCGAGTGAGATTTTCACCTAGAACCCAAAGGGGGGGGTATTGGCACTTTTCATGGAAAAATGTGAAAAATTAAATTTTCTAAAAATGAAATAAATACCTTCTAAACACCTCAGTCATTCACTCTAAAACATAAGATTGTTTTTTTTCGCAATATTTTTAGAAATTTTGGCTCTTTTAGTAACATTTACACTTCGGCTGAAGCATCTTTAATGATCTTTTATTGTCTTTCAGGATTCATTCTGGGTTTTATTTTGTTTATTTGATAAAAATGAACAACAATACACACCTTGGATACATTTTTGTTTGATTCGTGTCGAGTGAGATTTTCACCTAGAACCCAAAGGGGGGGGTATTGGCACTTTTCATGGAAAAATGTGAAAAATTAAATTTTCTAATAATGAAATAAATGCCTTATAAACACCTCAAACATTCACTCTAAAATAGAAGATTGTTGTTTTTCGCAATATTTTTAGAAATTTGGGCTCTTTTAGTAACATTAACACTTGGGCTGAAGCATCTTTTATGATCTTTTATTGTCTTTCAGGATTCATTCTGGGTTTTATTTTGTTTATTTGATGAAAATGAACAACAATACACACCTTGGATACATTTTTGTTTGATTTGTGTCGAGTGAGATTTTCACCTAGAACCCAAAGAAGGGGGTATTGGCACTTTTCATGGAAAATGTGAAAAATTAAATTTTCTAAAAATGAAATAAATGCCTTCTAAACACCTCAAACATTCACTCTAAAACAGAAGGTTGTTGTTTTTCGCAACATTTTTAGAAATTTGGGCTCTTTTAGTAACATTAACACCTGGGCTGAAGCATCTTTTATAATCTTTTATTGTCTTTCAGGATTCATTCTGGGTTTTATTTTGTTTATTTGATGAAAATGAACAACAATACACACCTTGGATACATTTTTGTTTGATTTGTGTCGAGTGGGATTTTCACCTAGAACCCAAAGGGGGGGGTATTGGCACTTTTCATGGAAAAATGTGAAAAATTAAATTTTCTAAAAATGAAATAAATGCCTTTTAAACACCTCAAACATTCACTCTAAAACAGAAGATTGTTGTTTTTCGCAATATTTTTAGAAATTTTGGCTCTTTTAGTATCATTAACACCTGGGCTGAAGCATTTTTTATGATCATTTATTGTCTTTCAGGATACATTCTGGGTTTTATTTTGTTTATTTGATGAAAATGAACAACAATACACTCCTTGGATACATTTTTGTTTGATTTGTGTCGAGTGAGATTTTCACCTAGAACCCAAAGGGGGGTATTGGCACTTTTCATGGAAAAATGTGAAAAATTAAATTTTCTAAAAATGAAATAAATGCCTTCTAAACACCTCAAACATTCACTCTAAAACAGAAGATTGTTGTTTTTCGCAATATTTTTAGAAATTTGGGCTCTTTTAGTAACATTAACACTTTCTCTGAAGCAACTTTAATGCTCATTTCTTGTCCTTCAAGATTAATTCTGGGTTTTATTTTGTTTATTTAATGAAAATGAACAACAATAAACACCAATGGAAACATTTTTGTTTGAAATGTGTCGAGTGAGATTTTCACCTAGAACCCATAGGGGGGGGTATTGGCACTTTTCATGGAAAAATGTGAAAAATTAAATTTTCAAAAAATGAAATAAATGCCTTCTAAACACCTCAAACATTCACTCTAAAAGAGAAGATTGTTGTTTTTCGCCATATTTTTAGAAATTTGGGCTCTTTTAGTAACATTATTACCTGGGCTGAAGCATCTTTTATGATCATTTATTGTCTTTCAGGATACATTCTGGGTTTTATTTTGTTTATTTGATGAAAATGAACAACAATACACTCCTTGGATACATTTTTGTTTGATTTGTTTCGAGTGAGATTTTCACCTAGAACCCAAAGGGGGGGTATTGGCACTTTTCATGGAAAAATGTGAAAAATTAAATTTTCTAAAAATGAAATAAATGCCTTCTAAACACCTCTAACATTCACTCTAAAACCGAAGATTGTTGTTTTTCGCAATATTTTTAGAAATTTGGGCTCTTTTAGTAACATTAACACTTTCTCTGAAGCAACTTTTATGCTCATTTCTTTCCCTTCAAGATTAATTCTGGGTTTTATTTTGTTTATTTGATGAAAATGAACAACAATAAACACCATGGAAACATTTTTGTTTGAAAAGTGTCGAGTGAGATTTTCACCTAGAACCCATAGGGGGGGTAATGGCACTTTTCATGGAAAAATGTGAAAAATTAAATTTTCTAAATATGAAATAAATGCCTTCTAAACACCTCAAACATTCACTCTAAAACAGAAGATTGTTGTTTTTCGTAATATTTTTAGAAATTTGGGCTCTTTTAGTAACATTATTACCTGGGCTGAAGCATCTTTTATGATCATTTATTGTCTTTCAGGATACATTCTGGGTTTTATTTTGTTTATTTAATGAAAATGAACAACAATACACACCTTGGATACATTTTTGTTTGATTTGTGTCGAGTGGGATTTTCACCTAGAACCCAAAGGCATTTTTCATGGATTGGTACTTTTCATGGAAAAATGTGAAAAATAAAATTTTCTAAAAATGAAAAAAACCTTCTAAACACCTCAAACATTCACTCTAAAACAGAAGATTGGGTTTTTTCGCAATATTTTTAGAAATTTGGGCTCTTTTAGTAACATTAACACTTTCTCTGAAGCAACTTTTATGCTCATTTCTTGTCCTTCAAGATTAATTCTGGGTTTTATTTGGTTTATTTGATGAAAATGAACAACAATACACACCATGGAAACATTTTTGTTTGATTTGTGTCGAGTGAGATTTTCACCTAGAACCCAAAGGGGGGGGTATTGGCACTTTTCATGGAAAAATGTAAAAAATTAAATTTTCTAAAAATGAAATAAATGCCTTCTAAACACCTCAAACATTCACTCTAAAACAGAAGATTGTTGTTTTTCGCAATATTTTTAGAAATTTGGGCTCTTTTAGTAAAATTAACACTTGTGCTGAAGCATCTTTTATGCTCATTTCATGTCTTTCAGGATTAATTCTTGGTTTTATTTTGTTTATTTGATGAAAATGAACAACAATACACACCATGGAAACATTTTTGTTTGATTTGTGTCGAGTGAGATTTTCACCTAGAACCCGAAGGGGGGGGTATTGGCACTTTTCATGGAAAAATGTAAAAAATTAAATTTTCTAAAAATGAAATAAATGCCTTCTAAACACCTCAAACATTCACTCTTAAACAGAAGATTGTTGTTTTCCGCAATATTTTTAGAAATTTGGGCTCTTTTAGTAAAATTAACACTTGCGCTGAAGCATCTTTTATGCTCATTTCATGTCTTTCAGGATTAATTCTTGGTTTTATTTTGTTTATTTAATGAAAATGAACAACAATACACACCATGGAAACATTTTTGTTTGATTTGTGTCAAGTGAGATATTCACCTAGAACCCAAAAGGGGGGGTATTGGCACTTTTCATGGAAAAATGTGAAAAATTAAATTTTCTAAAAATGAAATAAATGCCTTCTAAACACCTCAAACATTCACTCTAAAACAGAAGATTGTTGTTTTTCGCAATATTTTTTGAAATTTGGGCTCTTTTAGTAACATTAACACTTACGCTGAAGCATCTTTTATGATCTTTTATTGTCTTTCAGGATTCATTCTGGGTTTTATTTGTTTATTTGATGAAAATGAACAACAATACACACCATGGAAACATTTTTGTTTGATTTGTGTCGAGTGAGATTTTCACCTAGAACCCAAAGGGGGGGGTATTGGCACTTTTCATGGAAAAATGTGAAAAATTAAATTTCCTAAAAATGAATGAAATGCCTTCTAAACACCTCAAACATTCACTCTAAAACACAAGATTGTTGTTTTTCGCAATATTTTTAGAAATTTGGGCTCTTTTAGTAACATTAACACCTGGGCTGAAGCATCTTTTATGATCATTTATTGTCTTTCAGGATTCATTCTGGGTTTTACTTTGTTTATTTGATAAAAATGAACAACAATACACACCTTGGATACATTTTTGTTTGATTTGTGTCGAGTGAGATTTTCACCTAGAACCCAAAGGGGTGGGTATTGGCACTTTTCATGGAAAAATGTGAAAAATTAAATTTTCTAAAAATGAAATAAATGCCTTCTAAACACCTCAAACATTCACTCTAAAACAGAAGATTGTTGTTTTTCGCAATATTTTTAGAAATGTTGGCTCTTTTAGTAACATTAACACCTGGGCTGAAGCATCTTTTATGATCTTTTATTGTCTTTCAGGATTAATTCTTGGTTTTATTTTGTTTATTTGATGAAAATGAACAACAATACACACCATGGAAACATTTTTGTTTGATTTGTGTCAAGTGAGATTTTCACCTAGAACCCAAAAGGGGGGGTATTGGCACTTTTCATGGAAAAATGTGAAAAATTAAATTTTCTAAAAATGAAATAAATGCCTTCTAAACACCTCAAACATTCACTCTAAAACAGAAGATTGTTGTTTTTCGCAATATTTTTAGAAATTTGGGCTCTTTTAGTAACATAAACACCTGGGCTGAAGCATCTTTTATGATAATTTATTGTCTTTCAGGATCAATTCTGGGTTTTATTTTTTTTATTTGATGAAAATGAACAACAATACACACCATGGAAACATTTTTGTTTGATTTGTGCCGAGTGAGATTTTCACCTAGAACCCAAAGGGGGGGGTATTGGCACTTTTCATGGAAAAATGTGAAAAATTAAACTTTCTAAAAATGAAATAAATGCCTTCTAAACACCTCAAACATTCACTCTAAAACAGAAGATTGTTGTTTTTCGCAATATTTTTTGAAATTTGGGCTCTTTTAGTAACATTAACACTTTCGCTGAAGCATCTTTTATGATCTTTTATTGTCTTTCAGGATTCATTCTGGGTGTTATTTGTTTATTTGATGAAAATGAACAACAATACACACCATGGAAACATTTTTGTTTGATTTGTGTCGAGTGAGATTTTCACCTAGAACCCAAAGGGGGGGGTATTGGCAGTTTTCATGGAAAAATGTGAAAAATTAAATTTTCTAAAAATGAAATAAATGCCTTCTAAACTCCTCAAACATTCACTCTAAACAGAAGATTGTTGTTTTTCGCAATATTTTTAGAAATTTTGGCTCTTTTAGTAACATTAACACCTGGGCTGAAGCATCTTTTATGACCTTTTATTGTCTTTCAGGATTCATTCTGGGTTTTATTTTGTTTATTTCATGAAAATGAACAACAATACACACCTTGGATACATTTTTGTTTGATTTGTGTCGAGTGAGATATTCACCTAGAACCCAAAGGGGGGGCATTGGCACTTTTCATGGAAAAATTTGAAAAATTAAATTTTCAAAAAATGAAACAAATGCCTTCTAAACACCTCAAACATTCACTCTAAAACAGAAGATTGTTGTTTTTCGCAATATTTTTAGAAATGTTGGCTCTTTTAGTAACATTAACACCTGGGCTGAAGCATCTTTTATGATCTTTTATTGTCTTTCAGGATTAATTCTTGGTTTTATTTTGTTTATTTGATGAAAATGAACAACAATACACACCATGGAAACATTTTTGTTTGATTTGTGTCAAGTGAGATTTTCACCTAGAACCCAAAAGGGGGGGTATTGGCACTTTTCATGGAAAAATGTGAAAAATTAAATTTTCTAAAAATGAAATAAATGCCTTCTAAACACCTCAAACATTCACTCTAAAACAGAAGATTGTTGTTTTTCGCAATATTTTTTGAAATTTGGGCTCTTTTAGTAACATTAACACTTTCGCTGAAGCATCTTTTATGATCTTTTATTGTCTTTCAGGATTCATTCTGGGTGTTATTTGTTTATTTGATGAAAATGAACAACAATACACACCATGGAAACATTTTTGTTTGATTTGTGTCGAGCGAGATTTTCACCTAGAACCCAAAGGGGGGGGTATTGGCAGTTTTCATGGAAAAATGTGAAAAATTAAATTTTCTAAAAATGAAATAAATGCCTTCTAAACACCTCAAACATTCACTCTAAACAGAAGATTGTTGTTTTTCGCAATATTTTTAGAAATTTTGGCTCTTTTAGTAACATTAACACCTGGGCTGAAGCATCTTTTATGATAATTTATTGTCTTTCAGGATTCATTCTGGGTTTTATTTTGTTTATTTCATGAAAATGAACAACAATACACACCTTGGATACATTTTTGTTTGATTTGTGTCGAGTGAGATATTCACCTAGAACCCAAAGGGGGGGCATTGGCACTTTTCATGGAAAAATGTGAAAAATTAAATTTTCAAAAAATGAAACAAATGCCTTCTAAACACCTCAAACATTCACTCTAAAACAGAAGATTGTTGTTTTTCGCAATATTTTTAGAAATTTGGGCTCTTTTAGTAACATTAAAACCTTGGCTGAAGCAACTTTTATGCTCATTTCTTGTCTTTCAGGATTAATTCTGGGTTTATTTTTGTTTATTTGATGAAAATGAACAACAATACACACCATGGAAACATTTTTGATTTATTTGTGTCGAGTGAGATTTTCACCCAGAACCCAAAGGGGGGGGTATTGGCACTTTTCATGGAAAAATGTGAAAAATTAAATTTTCTAAAAATGAAATAAATGCCTTCTAAACACCTCAAACATTCACTCTAAAACACAAGATTGTTGTTTTTCAAAATATTTTTAGAAATTTGGGCTCTTTTAGTAACATTAACACCTGGGCTGAAGCATCTTTTATGCTCATTTCTTGTCTTTCAGGATTAATTCTGGGTTTTATTTTGTTTATTTGATGAAAATGAACAACAATACACACCATGGAAACATTTTTATTGATTTGTGTCGAGTGAGATTTTCACCTAGAACCCAAAGGGGTGGGTATTGGCACTTTTCATGGAAAAATGTGAAAAATTAAATTTTCTAAAAATGAAATAAATGCCTTCTAAACACCTCAAACATTCACTCTAAAACAGAAGATTGTTGTTTTTCGCAATATTTTTTGAAATTTGGGCTCTTTTAGTAACATTAACACTTACGCTGAAGCATCTTTTATGATCTTTTATTGTCTTTCAGGATTCATTCTGGGTTTTATTTTGTTTATTTGATAAAAATGAACGACAATACACACCTTGGATACATTTTTGTTTGATTTGTGTCGAGTGAGATTTTCACCTAGAACCCAAAGGGGGGGGTATTGGCACTTTTCATGGAAAAATGTGATAAATTAAATTTTCTAAAAATGAAATAAATGCCTTCTAAACACCTCAAACATTCACTCTAAAACCGAAGATTGTTGTTTTTCGCCATATTTTTAGAAATTTGGGCTCTTTTAGTAACATTAACACCTGGGCTGAAGCATCTTTTATGATCTTTTATTGTCTTTCAGGATTCATTCTGGGTTTTATTTTGTTTATTTGATGAAAATGAACAACAATACACACCTTGGATACATTTTTGTTTGAATTGTGTCGAGTGAGATTTTCACCTAGAACCCAAAGGGGGGGCAGTTTTCATGGAAAAATGTGAAAAATTAAATTTTCTAAAAATGAAATAAATGCTTTAAAAAAACCTCAAACATTCACTCTAAAACAGAAGATTGTTTCGGAAGAGAAATAAATACTTGGTTGTTCCACATATATATATGTGGAACAACCAAGTATTTCTTTCTTTTCCGATATGAATCGCTTCCACAAAGTGACGCCTCAGACAATTTTATTCAGAAGATTGTTGTTTTTCGCAATATTTTTAGAAATTTGGGCTCTTTTAGTAACATTAACACTTTCTCTGAAGCAACTTTTATGCTCATTTCTTGTCCTTCAAGATTAATTCTGGGTTTTATTTGGTTTATTTGATGAAAATGAACAACAATACACACCATGGAAACATTTTTGTTTGATTTGTGTCGAGTGAGATTTTCACCTAGAACCCAAAGGGGGGGGTATTGGCACTTTTCATGGAAAAATGTAAAAAATTAAATTTTCTAAAAATGAAATAAATGCCTTCTAAACACCTCAAACATTCACTCTTAAACAGAAGATTGTTGTTTTTCGCAATATTTTTAGAAATTTGGGCTCTTTTAGTAAAATTAACACTTGCGCTGAAGCATCTTTTATGCTCATTTCATGTCTTTCAGGATTAATTCTTGGTTTTATTTTGTTTATTTAATGAAAATGAACAACAATACACACCATGGAAACATTTTTGTTTGATTTGTGTCAAGTGAGATTTTCACCTAGAACCCAAAAGGGGGGGTATTGGCACTTTTCATGGAAAAATGTGAAAAATTAAATTTTCTAAAAATGAAATAAATGCCTTCTAAACACCTCAAACATTCACTCTAAAACAGAAGATTGTTGTTTTTCGTAATATTTTTTGAAATTTGGGCTCTTTTAGTAACATTAACACTTTCGCTGAAGCATCTTTTATGATCTTTTATTGTCTTTCAGGATTCATTCTGGGTTTTATTTGTTTATTTGATGAAAATGAACAACAATACACACCATGGAAACATTTTTGTTTGATTTGTGTCGAGTGAGATTTTCACCTAGAACCCAAAGGGGGGGGTATTGGCACTTTTCATGGAAAAATGTGAAAAATTAAATTTTCTAAAAATGAATGAAATGCCTTCTAAACACTTCAAACATTCACTCTAAAACACAAGTTTGTTGTTTTTCGCAATATTTTTAGAAATTTGGGCTCTTTTAGTAACATTAACACCTGGGCTGAAGCATCTTTTATGATCATTTATTGTCTTTCAGGATTCATTCTGGGTTTTACTTTGTTTATTTGATAAAAATGAACAACAATACACACCTTGGATACATTTTTGTTTGATTTGTGTCGAGTGAGATTTTCACCTAGAACCCAAAGGGGTGGGTATTGGCACTTTTCATGGAAAAATGTGAAAAATTAAATTTTCTAAAAATGAAATAAATGCCTTCTTAACACCTCAAACATTCACTCTAAAACAGAAGATTGTTGTTTTTCGCAATATTTTTAGAAATGTTGGCTCTTTTAGTAACATTAACACCTGGGCTGAAGCATCTTTTATGATCTTTTATTGTCTTTCAGGATTAATTCTTGGTTTTATTTTGTTTATTTGATGAAAATGAACAACAATACACACCATGGAAACATTTTTGTTTGATTTGTGTCAAGTGAGATTTTCACCTAGAACCCAAAGGGGGGGGTATTGGCACTTTTCATGGAAAAATGTGAAAAACTAAATTTTCTAAAAATGAAATAAATGCCTTCTAAACACCTCAAACATTCACTCTAAAACAGAAGATTGTTGTTTTTCGCAATATTTTTAGAAATTTGGGCTCTTTTAGTGACATTAACACTTTCGCTGAAGCATCTTTTATGATCTTTTATTGTCTTTCAGGATTCATTCTGGGTTTTATTTGTTTATTTGATGAAAATGAACAACAATACACACCATGGAAACATTTTTGTTTGATTTGTGTCGAGTGAGATTTTCACCTAGAACCCATAGGGGGGGGTATTGGCACTTTTCATGGAAAAATGTGAAAAATTAAATTTTCTAAAAATGAATGAAATGCCTTCTAAACACCTCAAACATTCACTCTAAAACAGAAGATTGTTGTTTTTCGCAATATTTTTAGAAATTTGGGCTCTTTTAGTAACATTAACACCTGGGCTGAAGCATCTTTTATGATCATTTATTGTCTTTCAGGATTCATTCTGGGTTTTACTTTGTTTATTTGATAAAAATGAACAACAATACACACCTTGGATACATTTTTGTTTGATTTGTGTCGAGTGAGATTTTCACCTAGAACCCAAAGGGGTGGGTATTGGCACTTTTCATGGAAAAATGTGAAAAATTAAATTTTCTAAAAATGAAATAAATGCCTTCTAAACACCTCAAACATTCACTCTAAAACAGAAGATTGTTGTTTTTCGCAATATTTTTAGAAAACTTGGCTCTTTTAGTAACATTAACACCTGGGCTGAAGCATCTTTTATGATCTTTTATTGTCTTTCAGGATTCATTCTGGGTTTTATTTGTTTATTTGATGAAAATGAACACCAATACACACCATGGAAACATTTTTGTTTGATTTGTGTCGAGTGAGATTTTCACCTAGAACCCAAAGGGGGGGGTATTGGCACTTTTCATGGAAAAATGTGAAAAATTAAATTTTCTAAAAAAGAATGAAATGCCTTCTAAACACCTCAAACATTCACTCTAAAACAGAAGATTGTTGTGTTTCGCAATATTTTTAGAAATTTGGGCTCTTTTAGTAACATTAACACCTGGGTTGAAGCATCTTTTATGATCATTTATTGTCTTTCAGGATTCATTCTGGGTTTTACTTTGTTTATTTGATAAAAATGAACAACAATACACACCTTGGATACATTTTAGTTTGATTTGTGTCGAGTGAGATTTTCACCTAGAACCCAAAGGGGTGGGAATTGGCACTTTTCATGGAAAAATGTGAAAAATTAAATTTTCTAAAAATGAAATAAATGCCTTCTTAACACCTCAAACATTCACTCTAAAACAGAAGATTGTTGTTTTTCGCAATATTTTTAGAAATTTTGGCTCTTTTAGTAACATTAACACCTGGGCTGAAGCATCTTTTATGATAATTTATTGTCTTTCAGGATTCATTCTGGGTTTCATTTTGTTTATTTCATGAAAATGAACAACAATACACACCTTGGATACATTTTTGTTTGATTTGTGTCGAGTGAGATTTTCACCTAGAACCCAAAGGGGGGGGTATTGGCACTTTTCATGGAAAAATGTAAAAAATTAAATTTTCTAAAAATGAAATAAAAACCTCCTAAACACCTCAAACATTCACTCTAAAACAGAAGATTGTTGTTTTTCGCAATATTTTTAGAAATTTGGGCTCTTTTAGTAACATTATTACCTGGGCTGAAGAATCTTTTATGATCATTTATTGTCTTTCAGGATACATTCTGGGTTTTATTTTGTTTATTTGATGAAAATGAACAACAATACACACCTTGGATACATTTTTGTTTGATTTGTGTCGAGTGAGATTTTCCCCTAGAACCCAAAGGGGGGGTATTGGCACTTTTCATGGAAAAATGTGAAAAATTAAATTTTCTAAAAATGAAATAAATGCTTTAAAAAAACCTCAAACATTCACTCTAAAACAGAAGATTGTTTCGGAAGAGAAATAAATACTTGGTTGTTCCACATATATATATGTGGAACAACCAAGTATTTCTTTCTTTTCCGATATGAATCGCTTCCACAAAGTGACGCCTCAGACAATTTTATTCAGAAGATTGTTGTTTTTCGCAATATTTTTAGAAATTTGGGCTCTTTTAGTAACATTAACACTTTCTCTGAAGCAACTTTTATGCTCATTTCTTGTCCTTCAAGATTAATTCTGAGTTTTATTTGGTTTATTTGATGAAAATGAACAACAATACACACCATGGAAACATTTTTGTTTGATTTGTGTCGAGTGAGATTTTCACCTAGAACCCAAAGGGGGGGGTATTGGCACTTTTCATGGAAAAATGTAAAAAATTAAATTTTCTAAAAATGAAATAAATGCCTTCTAAACACCTCAAACATTCACTCTTAAACAGAAGATTGTTGTTTTTCGCAATATTTTTAGAAATTTTAGCTCTTTTAGTAAAATTAACACTTGCACTGAAGCATCTTTTATGCTCATTTCATGTCTTTCAGGATTAATTCTTGGTTTTATTTTGTTTATTTAATGAAATTGAACAACAATACACACCATGGAAACATTTTTGTTTGATTTGTGTCAAGTGAGATTTTCACCTAGAACCCAAAAGGGGGGGTATTGGCACTTTTCATGGAAAAATGTGAAAAATTAAATTTTCTAAAAATGAAATAAATGCCTTCTAAACACCTCAAACATTCACTCTAAAACAGAAGATTGTTGTTTTTCGCAATATTTTTTGAAATTTGGGCTCTTTTAGTAACATAAACACTTACGCTGAAGCATCTTTTATGATCTTTTATTGTCTTTCAGGATTCATTCTGGGTTTTATTTGTTTATTTGATGAAAATGAACAACAATACACACCATGGAAACATTTTTGTTTGATTTGTGTCGAGTGAGATTTTCATATAGAACCCAAAGGGGGGGGTATTGGCACTTTTCATGGAAAAATGTGAAAAATTAAATTTTCTAAAAATGAATGAAATGCCTTCTAAACACCTCAAACATTCACTCTAAAACAGAAGATTGTTCCAAAGAAACTGCGGGAGATGCCGCAACAGTAACTTTTAACGGAGTCATCCGCTAATGTGCATTTCAATGCAACAATTTCAGAGCGTAAAAATCATTCGCCTTGACTGGGACTCGAACCCAGTATTTCGTCATAACATCTAGTTCCTTTAAAAGCCCCAAAATTTCAGAGTTTAAGAGGACGCCTCGGTAGCTTAAGTGGCTAAAGCACTCGACCGGATATTGAGGGATCTGGGTTCGAGTCCCAGTCAAGGCGAATGATTTTTACGCTCTGAAATTGTTGCATTGAAATGCACATTAGCGGATGACTCCGTTAAAAGTTACTGTTGCGGCATCTCCCGCAGTTTCTTTGGAATTTGTCAAAGGGAAAACACCATACGTGTTTAAAGTTGGCTTTAACCTCGTGGACAGTGGCGCCTCGCGCACGACTACGAATACATGTGACATTGTATGTACGGTATTTCGTCATAACATCTAGTTCCTTTAAAAGCCCCAAAATTTCAGAGTTTAAGAGGACGCCTCGGTAGCTTAAGTGGCTAAAGCACTCGACCGGATATTGAGGGATCTGGGTTCGAGTCCCAGTCAAGGCGAATGATTTTTACGCTCTGAAATTGTTGCATTGAAATGCACATTAGCGGATGACTCCGTTAAAAGTTACTTTTGCGGCATCTCCCGCAGTTTCTTTGGAATTTGTCAAAGGGAAAACACCATACGTGTTTAAAGTTGGCTTTAACCTCGTGGACAGTGGCGCCTCGCGCACGACTACGAATACATGTGACATTGTATGTACGGTATTTCGTCATAACATCTAGTTCCTTTAAAAGCCCCCAAAATTTCAGAGTTTAAGAGGACGCCTCGGTAGCTTAAGTGGCTAAAGCACTCGACCGGATATTGAGGGATCTGGGTTCGAGTCCCAGTCAAGGCGAATGATTTTTACGCTCTGAAATTGTTGCATTCAGAAGATTGTTGTTTTTCGCAATATTTTTAGAAATTTGGGCTCTTTTAGTAACATTAACACCTGGGCTGAAGCATCTTTTATGATCATTTATTGTCTTTCAGGATTCATTCTGGGTTTTACTTTGTTTATTTGATAAAAATGAACAACAATACACACCTTGGATACATTTTTGTTTGATTTGTGTCGAGTGAGATTTTCACCTAGAACCCAAAGGGGTGGGTATTGGCACTTTTCATGGAAAAATGTGAAAAATTAAATTTTCTAAAAATGAAATAAATGCCTTCTAAACACCTCAAACATTCACTCTAAAACAGAAGATTGTTGTTTTTCGCAATATTTTTAGAAATTTGGGCTCTTTTAGTAACATTAACACCTGGGCTGAAGCATCTTTTATGATAATTTATTGTCTTTCAGGATACATTCTGGGTTTTATTTTGTTTATTTGATGAAAATGAACAACAATACACACCATGGAAACATTTTTGTTTGATTTGTGTCGAGTGAGATTTTCACCTAGAACCCAAAGGGGGGGGTATTTGCACTTTTCATGGAAAAATGTGAAAAATTAAATTTTCTAAAAATGAAATAAATGCCTTCTAAACACCTCAAACATTCACTCTAAAACAGAAGATTGTTGTTTTTCGCAATATTTTTAGAAATTTGGGCTCTTTTAGTAACATTAACACTTTCGCTGAAGCATCTTTTATGATCTTTTATTGTCTTTCAGGATTCATTCTGGGTTTTATTTGTTTATTTGATGAAAATGAACAACAATACACACCATGGAAACATTTTTGTTTGATTTGTGTCGAGTGATATTTTCACCTAGAACCCATAGGGGGGGGTATTGGCACTTTTCATGGAAAAATGTGAAAAATTAAATTTTCTAAAAATGAATGAAATGCCTTCTAAACACCTCAAACATTCACTCTAAAACAGAAGATTGTTGTTTTTCGCAATATTTTTAGAAATTTGGGCTCTTTTAGTAACATTAACACCTGGGCTGAAGCATCTTTTATGATCATTTATTGTCTTTCAGGATTCATTCTGGGTTTTACTTTGTTTATTTGATAAAAATGAACAACAATACACACCTTGGATACATTTTTGTTTGATTTGTGTCGAGTGAGATTTTCACCTAGAACCCAAAGGGTTGGGTATTGGCACTTTTCATGGAAAAATGTGAAAAATTAAATTTTCTAAAAATGAAATAAATGCCTTCTAAACACCTCAAACATTCACTCTTAAACAGAAGATTGTTGTTTTTCGCAATATTTTTAGAAATTTTGGCTCTTTTAGTAACATTAACACCTGGGCTGAAGCATCTTTTATGATAATTTATTGTCTTTCAGGATTCATTCTGGGTTTTATTTTGTTTATTTCATGAAAATGAACAACAATACACACCTTGGATACATTTTTGTTTGATTTGTGTCGAGTGAGATTTTCACCTAGAACCCAAAGGGGGGGTATTGGCACTTTTCATGGAAAAATGTGAAAAATTAAATTTTCTAAAAATGAAATAAATGCTTTAAAAAAACCTCCAACATTCACTCTAAAACAGAAGATTGTTTCGGAAAAGAAAGAAATACTTGGTTGTTTCACATATATATGTGGAACAACCAAGTATTTCTTTCTTTTCCGATATGAATCGCTTCCACAAAGTGACGCCTCAGACAATTTTATTCAGAAGATAGTTGTTTTTCGCAATATTTTTAGAAATTTGGGCTCTTTTAGTAACATAAACACTTTCTCTGAAGCAACTTCTATGCTCATTTCTTGTCCTTCAAGATTAATTCTGGGTTTTATTTTGTTTATTTGATGAAAATGAACAACAATACACACCATGGAAACATTTTTGTTTGATTTGTGTCGAGTGAGATTTTCACCTAGAACCCAAAGGGGGGTATTGGCACTTTTCATTGAAAAATGTAAAAAATTAAATTTTCTAAAAATGAAATAAATGCCTTCTAAACACCTCAAACATTCACTCTTAAACAGAAGATTGGTGTTTTTCGCAATATTTTTAGAAATTTGGGCTCTTTTAGTAAAATTAACACTTGCGCTGAAGCATCTTTTATGCTCATTTCATGTTTTTCAGGATTAATTCTTGGTTTTATTTTGTTTATTTGATGAAAATGAACAACAATACACACCATGGAAACATTTTTGTTTGATTTGTGTCAAGTGAGATTTTCACCTAGAACCCGAAAGGGGGGGTATTGGCACTTTTCATGGAAAAATGTGAAAAATTAAATTTTCTAAAAATGAAATAAATGCCTTCTAAACACCTCAAACATTCACTCTAAAACAGAAGATTGTTGTTTTTCGCAATATTTTTAGAAATTTGGGCTCTTTTAGTAACATTAAAACCTTGGCTGAAGCAACTTTTATGCTCATTTCTTGTCTCTCAGGATTAATTCTGGGTTTATTTTTGTTTATTTGATGAAAATGAACAACAATACACACCATGGAAACATTTTTGATTTATTTGTGTCGAGTGAGATTTTCACCTAGAACCCAAAGGGGGGGTATTGGCACTTTTCATGGAAAAATGTGAAAAATTAAATTTTCTAAAAATGAAATAAATACCTTCTAAACACCTCAAACATTCACTCTAAAACAGAAGATTGTTGTTTTTCGCAATATTTTTAGAAATTTTGGCTGTTTTAGTAACATTAACACTTCGGCTGAAGCTTCTTTTATGATCTTTTATTGTCTTTCAGGATTCATTCTGGGTTTATTTTGTTTATTTGATGAAAATGAACAACAATACACACCTTGGATACATTTTTGTTTGATTTGTGTCGAGTGAGATTTTCACCTAGAACCCAAAGGGGGGGGTATTGGCACTTTTCATGGAAAAATGTAAAAAATTAAATTTTCTAAAAATGAAATAAATGCCTTCTAAACACCTCACACATTCACTCTAAAACAGAAGATTGTTGTTTTTCGCAATATTTTTAGAAATTTGGGCTCCAATAGTAACATTAACACCTGGGCTGAAGCATCATTTATGCTCATTTCTTGTCTTTTAGGATAAATTCTGGGTTTTATTTTGTTTATTTGATGAAAATGAACATCGATACACACCATGGAAACATTTTTGATTGATTTGTGTCGAGTGAGATTTTCACCTAGAACCCAAAGGGGGTGGTATTGGCACTTTTCATGGAAAAATGTGAAAAGTTAAATTTTCTAAAAATGAAATAAATGCCTTCTAAACACCTCAAACATTCACTCTAAAACAGAAGATTGTTGTTTTTCGCAATATTTTTAGAAATTTGGGCTCTTTTAGTAAAATTAACACTTTCGCTGAAGCATCTTTTATGCTCATTTCATGTCTTTGAGGATTAATTCTTGGTTTTATTTTGTTTATTTGATGAAAATGAACAACAATACACACCTTGGATACATTTTTGTTTGATTTGTATCGAGTGAGATTTTCACCTAGAACCCAAAGGGGGGGGGGTATTGGCACTTTTCATGGAAAAATGTGAAAATTTAAATTTTCTAAAAATGAAATAAATGCCTTCTAAACACCTCAAACATTCACTCTAAAACAGAAGGTTGTTGTTTTTCGCAACATTTTTAGAAATTTGGGCTCTTTTAGTAACATTAACACTTTCTCTGAAGCAACTTTTATGCTCATTTCTTGTCCTTCAAGATTAATTCTGGGTTTTATTTTGTTTATTTAATGAAAATGAACAACAATAAACACCATGGAAAAATTTTTGTTTGAAATGTGTCGAGTGAGATTTTCACCTAGAACCCATAGGTGGGGGTATTGGCACTTTTCATGGAAAAATGTGAAAAATTAAATTTCTAAAAATGAAATAAATGCCTTCTAAACACCTCAAACATTCACTCTAAAACAGAAGATTGTTTTTTTTCGCCATATTTTTAGAAATTTGGGCTCTTTTAGTAACAGTAACACCTGGGCAGAAGCATCTTTTATGATCATTTATTGTCTTTCAGGATACATTCTGGGTTTTATTTTGTTTATTTGATGAAAATGAACAACAATACACACCTTGGATACATTTTTGTTTGATTTGTGTCGAGTGGGATTTTCACCTAGAACCACAAGGGGGGGGTATTGGCACTTTTCATGGAAAAATGTGAAAAATAAAATTTTCTAAAAATGAAAAAAACCTTCTAAACACCTCAAACAATCACTCTAAAACAGAAGATTGTTGTTTTTCGCAATATTTTTAGAAATTTGGGCTCTTTTAGTAACATTATTACCTGGGCTTAAGCATCTTTAATGATCATTTATTGTCTTTCAGGATACATTCTGGGTTTTATTTTGTTTATTTGATGAAAATGAACAACAATACAAACCTTGGATACATTTTTGTTTGATTTGTGTCGAGTGAGATTTTCACCTAGAACCCAAAGGGGGGGTATTGGCACTTTTCATGGAAAAATGTGAAAAATTAAATTTTCTAAAAATGAAATAAATGCCTTCTAAACACCGCAAACATTCACTCTAAAACAGAAGATTGTTGTTTTTCGCCATATTTTTAGAAATTTGGGCTCTTTGAGTAACATTACAACCTTGGCTGAAGCAACTTTTATGCTCATTTCTTGTCTTTCAGGATTAATTCTGGGTTTTATTTTGTTTATTTAATGAAAATGAACAACAATAAACACCATGGAAACATTTTTGTTTGAAATGTGTCGAGTGAGATTTTCACCTAGAACCCAAAGGGGGGGTATTGGCACTTTTCATGGAAAAATGTGAAAAATTAAATTTTCTAAAAATGAAATAAATGCCTTCTAAACACCTCAAACATTCACTCTAAAACAGAAGATTGTTGTTTTTCGCAATATTTTTAGAAATTTGGGCTCTTTTAGTAACATTAACACTTTCTCTGAAGCAACTTTTATGCTCATTTCTTATCCTTCAAGATTAATTCTGGGTTTTATTTTGTTTATTTAATGAAAATGAACAACAATAAACACCATGGAAAAATTTTTGTTTGAAATGTGTCGAGTGAGATTTTCACCTAGACCCCATAGGGGGGGGGTATTGGCACTTTTCATGGAAAAATGTGAAAAATTAAATTTTCTAAAAATGAAATAAATGCCTTCTAAACACCTCAAACATTCACTCTAAAACAGAAGATTGTTGTTTTTCGCAATATTTTTAGAAATTCGGGCTCTTTTAGTAACATTAACACTTTCCCTGAAGCAACTTTTATGCTCATTTCTTGTCCTTCAATATTAATTCTGGGTTTTATTTTGTTTATTTAATGAAAATGAACAACAATAAACACCATGGAAATATTTTTGTTTGAAATGTGTCGAGTGAGATTTTCACCTAGAACCCAAAGGGGGGGTATTGGCACCTTTCATGGAAAAATGTGAAAAATTAAATTTTCTAAAAATGAAATAAATACCTTCTAAACACCTCAAACATTCACTCTAAAACAGAAGATTGTTGTTTTTCGCAATATTTTTAGAAATTTGGGCTCTTTTAGTAACATTAACACTTGTGCTGAAGCATCTTTTATGCTCATTTCTTGTCTTTCAGGATTAATTCTGGGTTTTATTTTGTTTATTTGATGAAAATGAACAACAATACACACCATGGAAACATTTTTGATTGATTTGTGTGAGGTGAGATTTTCACATAGAACCCAAAGGGGGGGTATTGGCACTTTTCATGGAAAAATGTGAAAAATTAAATTTTCTAAAAATGAAATAAAAACCTCCTAAACACCTCAAACATTCACTCTAAAACAGAAGATTGTTGTTTTTCGCAATATTTTTAGAAATTTGGGCTCTTTTAGTAACATTATTACCTGGGCTGAAGCATCTTTTATGATCATTTATTGTCTTTCAGGATACATTCTGGGTTTTATTTTGTTTATTTGATGAAAATGAACAACAGCACACACCTTGGATACATTTTTGTTTGATTTGTGTCGAGTGAGATTTTCACCTAGAACCCAAAGGGGTGGTATTGGCACTTTTCATGGAAAAATGTGAAAAATTAAATATTCTAAATATGAAATAAATGCCTTATAAACACCTCAAACATTCACTCTAAAACAGAAGATTGTTTCGGAAAAGAAAGAAATACTTGGTTGTTCCACATATATATATGTGGAACAACCAAGTATTTCTTTCTTTTCCGATATGAATCGCTTCCACAAAGTGACGCCTCAGACAATTTTATTCAGAAGATAGTTGTTTTTCGCAATATTTTTAGAAATTTGGGCTCTTTTAGTAACATAAACACTTTCTCTGAAGCAACTTCTATGCTCATTTCCTTCCTTCAAGATTAATTCTGGGTTTTATTTTGTTTATTTGATGAAAATGAACAACAATACACACCATGGAAACATTTTTGTTTGATTTGTGTCCAGTGAGATTTTCACCTAGAACCCAAAGGGGGGGGTATTGGCACTTTTCATTGAAAAATGTAAAAAATTAAATTTTCTAAAAATGAAATAAATGCCTTCTAAACACCTCAAACATTCACTCTTAAACAGAAGATTGTTGTTTTTCGCAATATTTTTAGAAATTTGGGCTCTTTTAGTAAAATTAACACTTGCGCTGAAGCATCTTTTATGCTCATTTCTTGTCTTTCAGGATTAATTCTGGGTTTTATTTTGTTTATTTAATGAAAATGAACAACAATAAACACCATGGAAACATTTTTGTTTGAAATGTGTCGAGTGAGATTTTCACCTAGAACCCAAAGGGGGGGTATTGGCACTTTTCATGGAAAAATGTGAAAAATTAAATTTTCTAAAAATGAAATAAATGCCTTCTAAACACCTCAAACATTCACTCTAAAACAGAAGATTGTTGTTTTTCGCAATATTTTTAGAAATTTGGGCTCTTTTAGTAACATTAACACTTTCTCTGAAGCAACTTTTATGCTCATTTCTTATCCTTCAAGATTAATTCTGGGTTTTATTTTGTTTATTTAATGAAAATGAACAACAATAAACACCATGGAAAAATTTTTGTTTGAAATGTGTCGAGTGAGATTTTCACCTAGACCCCATAGGGGGGGGGTATTGGCACTTTTCATGGAAAAATGTGAAAAATTAAATTTTCTAAAAATGAAATAAATGCCTTCTAAACACCTCAAACATTCACTCTAAAACAGAAGATTGTTGTTTTTCGCAATATTTTTAGAAATTCGGGCTCTTTTAGTAACATTAACACTTTCCCTGAAGCAACTTTTATGCTCATTTCTTGTCCTTCAAGATTAATTCTGGGTTTTATTTTGTTTATTTAATGAAAATGAACAACAATAAACACCATGGAAATATTTTTGTTTGAAATGTGTTGAGTGAGATTTTCACCTAGAACCCAAAGGGGGGGTATTGGCACCTTTCATGGAAAAATGTGAAAAATTAAATTTTCTAAAAATGAAATAAATACCTTCTAAACACCTCAAACATTCACTCTAAAACAGAAGATTGTTGTTTTTCGCAATATTTTTAGAAATTTGGGCTCTTTTAGTAACATTAACACTTGTGCTGAAGCATCTTTTATGCTCATTTCTTGTCTTTCAGGATTAATTCTGGGTTTTATTTTGTTTATTTGATGAAAATGAACAACAATACACACCATGGAAACATTTTTGATTGATTTGTGTGAGGTGAGATTTTCACATAGAACCCAAAGGGGGGGTATTGGCACTTTTCATGGAAAAATGTGAAAAATTAAATTTTCTAAAAATGAAATAAAAACCTCCTAAACACCTCAAACATTCACTCTAAAACAGAAGATTGTTGTTTTTCGCAATATTTTTAGAAATTTGGGCTCTTTTAGTAACATTATTACCTGGGCTGAAGCATCTTTTATGATCATTTATTGTCTTTCAGGATACATTCTGGGTTTTATTTTGTTTATTTGATGAAAATGAACAACAATACACACCTTGGATACATTTTTGTTTGAATTGTGTCGAGTGAGATTTTCACCTAGAACCCAAAGGGGTGGTATTGGCACTTTTCATGGAAAAATGTGAAAAATTAAATATTCTAAAAATGAAATAAATGCCTTATAAACACCTCAAACATTCACTCTAAAACAGAAGATTGTTTCGGAAAAGAAAGAAATACTTGGTTGTTCCACATATATATATGTGGAACAACCAAGTATTTCTTTCTTTTCCGATATGAATCGCTTCCACAAAGTGACGCCTCAGACAATTTTATTCAGAAGATAGTTGTTTTTCGCAATATTTTTAGAAATTTGGGCTCTTTTAGTAACATAAACACTTTCTCTGAAGCAACTTCTATGCTCATTTCCTTCCTTCAAGATTAATTCTGGGTTTTATTTTGTTTATTTGATGAAAATGAACAACAATACACACCATGGAAACATTTTTGTTTGATTTGTGTCCAGTGAGATTTTCACCTAGAACCCAAAGGGGGGGGTATTGGCACTTTTCATTGAAAAATGTAAAAAATTAAATTTTCTAAAAATGAAATAAATGCCTTCTAAACACCTCAAACATTCACTCTTAAACAGAAGATTGTTGTTTTTCGCAATATTTTTAGAAATTTGGGCTCTTTTAGTAAAATTAACACTTGCGCTGAAGCATCTTTTATGCTCATTTCATGTCTTTCAGGATTAATTCTTGGTTTTATTTTGTTTATTTGATGAAAATGAACAACAATACACACCATGGAAACATTTTTGTTTGATTTGTGTCAAGTGAGATTTTCACCTAGAACCCGAAAGGGGAGGTATTGGCACTTTTCATGGAAAAATGTGAAAAATTAAATTTTCTAAAAATGAAATAAATAACTTCTAAACACCTCAAACATTCACTCTAAAACAGAAGATTGTTGTTTTTCGCAATATTTTTAGAAATTTGGGCTCTTTTAGTAACATTAACACTTTCGCTGAAGCATCTTTTATGCTCATTTCATGTCTTTCAGGATTTATTCTGGGTTTTATATTGTTTATTTGATGAAAATGAAAAACAATACACACCATGGAAACATTTTTGTTAGATTTGTGTCAAGTGAGATTTTCACCTAGAACCCAAAGGGGGGGGTATTGGCACTTTTCTTGGAAAAATGTGAAAAATTAAATTTTCTAAAAATGAAATTAATGCCTTCTAAACACCTCAAACATTCACTCTTAAACAGAAGATTGTATTTTTCGCAATATTTTTAGAAATTTGGGCTCTTTTAGTAAAATTAACACTTGCGCTGAAGCATCTTTAATGCTCATTTCATGTCTTTCAGGATTAATTCTTGGTTTTATTTTGTTTATTTGATGAAAATGAACAACAATACACACCATGGAAAAATTTTTGTTTGAAATGTGTCGAGTGAGATTTTCACCTAGAACCCATAGGGGGGGGTATTGGCACTTTTCATGGAAAAATGTGAAAAATTAAATTTTCTAAAAATGAAATAAATGCCTTCTAAACACCTCAAACATTCACTCTAAAACAGAAGATTGTTTTTTTTCGCCATATTTTTAGAAATTTGGGCTCTTTTAGTAACAGTAACACCTGGGCTGAAGCATCTTTTATGATCATTTATTGTCTTTCAGGATACATTCTGGGTTTTATTTTGTTTATTTGATGAAAATGAACAACAATACACACCTTGGATACATTTTTGTTTGATTTGTGTCGAGTGGGATTTTCACCTAGAACCCAAAGGGGGGGGTATTGGCACTTTTCATGGAAAAATGTGAAAAATAAAATTTTCTAAAAATGAAAAAAACCTTCTAAACACCTCAAACAATCACTCTAAAACAGAAGATTGTTGTTTTTCGCAATATTTTTAGAAATTTGGGCTCTTTTAGTAACATTAACACTTTCTCTGAAGCAACTTTTATGCTCATTTCTTATCCTTCAAGATTAATTCTGGGTTTTATTTTGTTTATTTGATGAAAATGAACAACAATACAAACCTTGGATACATTTTTGATTGATTTGTGTGAGGTGAGATTTTCACATAGAACCCAAAGGGGGGGTATTGGCACTTTTCATGGAAAAATGTGAAAAATTAAATTTTCTAAAAATGAAATAAAAACCTCCTAAACACCTCAAACATTCACTCTAAAACAGAAGATTGTTGTTTTTCGCAATATTTTTAGAAATTTGGGCTCTTTTAGTAACATTATTACCTGGGCTGAAGCATCTTTTATGATCATTTATTGTCTTTCAGGATTCATTCTGGGTTTTATTTGTTTATTTGATGAAAATGAACACCAATACACACCATGGAAACATTTTTGTTTGATTTGTGTCGAGTGAGATTTTCACCTAGAACCCAAAGGGGGGGGTATTGGCACTTTTCATGGAAAAATGTGAAAAATTAAATTTTCTAAAAAAGAATGAAATGCCTTCTAAACACCTCAAACATTCACTCTAAAACAGAAGATTGTTGTGTTTCGCAATATTTTTAGAAATTTGGGCTCTTTTAGTAACATTAACACCTGGGTTGAAGCATCTTTTATGATCATTTATTGTCTTTCAGGATTCATTCTGGGTTTTACTTTGTTTATTTGATAAAAATGAACAACAATACACACCTTGGATACATTTTAGTTTGATTTGTGTCGAGTGAGATTTTCACCTAGAACCCAAAGGGGTGGGAATTGGCACTTTTCATGGAAAAATGTGAAAAATTAAATTTTCTAAAAATGAAATAAATGCCTTCTAAACACCTCAAACATTCACTCTAAAACAGAAGATTGTTGTTTTTCGCAATATTTTTAGAAATTTTGGCTCTTTTAGTAACATTAACACCTGGGCTGAAGCATCTTTTATGATAATTTATTGTCTTTCAGGATTAATTCTGGGTTTTATTTTGTTTATTTGATGAAAATGAACAACAATACACACCTTGGATACATTTTTGTTTGATTTGTGTCGAGTGAGATTTTCACCTAGAACCCAAAGGGGGGGGTATTGGCACTTTTCATGGAAAAATGTAAAAAATTAAATTTTCTAAAAATGAAATAAAAACCTCCTAAACACCTCAAACATTCACTCTAAAACAGAAGATTGTTGTTTTTCGCAATATTTTTAGAAATTTGGGCTCTTTTAGTAACATTATTACCTGGGCTGAAGAATCTTTTATGATCATTTATTGTCTTTCAGGATACATTCTGGGTTTTATTTTGTTTATTTGATGAAAATGAACAACAATACACACCTTGGATACATTTTTGTTTGATTTGTGTCGAGTGAGATTTTCCCCTAGAACCCAAAGGGGGGGTATTGGCACTTTTCATGGAAAAATGTGAAAAATTAAATTTTCTAAAAATGAAATAAATGCTTTAAAAAAACCTCAAACATTCACTCTAAAACAGAAGATTGTTTCGGAAGAGAAATAAATACTTGGTTGTTCCACATATATATATGTGGAACAACCAAGTATTTCTTTCTTTTCCGATATGAATCGCTTCCACAAAGTGACGCCTCAGACAATTTTATTCAGAAGATTGTTGTTTTTCGCAATATTTTTAGAAATTTGGGCTCTTTTAGTAACATTAACACTTTCTCTGAAGCAACTTTTATGCTCATTTCTTGTCCTTCAAGATTAATTCTGAGTTTTATTTGGTTTATTTGATGAAAATGAACAACAATACACACCATGGAAACATTTTTGTTTGATTTGTGTCGAGTGAGATTTTCACCTAGAACCCAAAGGGGGGGGTATTGGCACTTTTCATGGAAAAATGTAAAAAATTAAATTTTCTAAAAATGAAATAAATGCCTTCTAAACACCTCAAACATTCACTCTTAAACAGAAGATTGTTGTTTTTCGCAATATTTTTAGAAATTTTAGCTCTTTTAGTAAAATTAACACTTGCACTGAAGCATCTTTTATGCTCATTTCATGTCTTTCAGGATTAATTCTTGGTTTTATTTTGTTTATTTAATGAAATTGAACAACAATACACACCATGGAAACATTTTTGTTTGATTTGTGTCAAGTGAGATTTTCACCTAGAACCCAAAAGGGGGGGTATTGGCACTTTTCATGGAAAAATGTGAAAAATTAAATTTTCTAAAAATGAAATAAATGCCTTCTAAACACCTCAAACATTCACTCTAAAACAGAAGATTGTTGTTTTTCGCAATATTTTTTGAAACTTGGGCTCTTTTAGTAACATAAACACTTACGCTGAAGCATCTTTTATGATCTTTTATTGTCTTTCAGGATTCATTCTGGGTTTTATTTGTTTATTTGATGAAAATGAACAACAATACACACCATGGAAACATTTTTGTTTGATTTGTGTCGAGTGAGATTTTCATATAGAACCCAAAGGGGGGGGTATTGGCACTTTTCATGGAAAAATGTGAAAAATTAAATTTTCTAAAAATGAATGAAATGCCTTCTAAACACCTCAAACATTCACTCTAAAACAGAAGATTGTTCCAAAGAAACTGCGGGAGATGCCGCAACAGTAACTTTTAACGGAGTCATCCGCTAATGTGCATTTCAATGCAACAATTTCAGAGCGTAAAAATCATTCGCCTTGACTGGGACTCGAACCCAGTATTTCGTCATAACATCTAGTTCCTTTAAAAGCCCCAAAATTTCAGAGTTTAAGAGGACGCCTCGGTAGCTTAAGTGGCTAAAGCACTCGACCGGATATTGAGGGATCTGGGTTCGAGTCCCAGTCAAGGCGAATGATTTTTACGCTCTGAAATTGTTGCATTGAAATGCACATTAGCGGATGACTCCGTTCAAAAGTTACTGTTGCGGCATCTCCCGCAGTTTCTTTGGAATTTGTCAAAGGGAAAACACCATACGTGTTTAAAGTTGGCTTTAACCTCGTGGACAGTGGCGCCTCGCGCACGACTACGAATACATGTGACATTGTATGTACGGTATTTCGTCATAACATCTAGTTCCTTTAAAAGCCCCAAAATTTCAGAGTTTAAGAGGACGCCTCGGTAGCTTAAGTGGCTAAAGCACTCGACCGGATATTGAGGGATCTGGGTTCGAGTCCCAGTCAAGGCGAATGATTTTTACGCTCTGAAATTGTTGCATTGAAATGCACATTAGCGGATGACTCCGTTAAAAGTTACTGTTGCGGCATCTCCCGCAGTTTCTTTGGAATTTGTCAAAGGGAAAACACCATACGTGTTTAAAGTTGGCTTTAACCTCGTGGACAGTGGCGCCTCGCGCACGACTACGAATACATGTGACATTGTATGTACGGTATTTCGTCATAACATCTAGTTCCTTTAAAAGCCCCCAAAATTTCAGAGTTTAAGAGGACGCCTCGGTAGCTTAAGTGGCTAAAGCACTCGACCGGATATTGAGGGATCTGGGTTCGAGTCCCAGTCAAGGCGAATGATTTTTACGCTCTGAAATTGTTGCATTCAGAAGATTGTTGTTTTTCGCAATATTTTTAGAAATTTGGGCTCTTTTAGTAACATTAACACCTGGGCTGAAGCATCTTTTATGATCATTTATTGTCTTTCAGGATTCATTCTGGGTTTTACTTTGTTTATTTGATAAAAATGAACAACAATACACACCTTGGATACATTTTTGTTTGATTTGTGTCGAGTGAGATTTTCACCTAGAACCCAAAGGGGTGGGTATTGGCACTTTTCATGGAAAAATGTGAAAAATTAAATTTTCTAAAAATGAAATAAATGCCTTCTAAACACCTCAAACATTCACTCTAAAACAGAAGATTGTTGTTTTTCGCAATATTTTTAGAAATTTGGGCTCTTTTAGTAACATTAACACCTGGGCTGAAGCATCTTTTATGATAATTTATTGTCTTTCAGGATACATTCTGGGTTTTATTTTGTTTATTTGATGAAAATGAACAGCAATACACACCATGGAAACATTTTTGTTTGATTTGTGTCGAGTGAGATTTTCACCTAGAACCCAAAGGGGGGGGTATTGGCACTTTTCATGGAAAAATGTGAAAAATTAAATTTTCTAAAAATGAAATAAATGCCTTCTAAACACCTCAAACATTCACTCTAAAACAGAAGATTGTTGTTTTTCGCAATATTTTTAGAAATTTGGGCTCTTTTAGTAACATTAACACTTTCGCTGAAGCATCTTTTATGATCTTTTATTGTCTTTCAGGATTCATTCTGGGTTTTATTTGTTTATTTGATGAAAATGAACAACAATACACACCATGGAAACATTTTTGTTTGATTTGTGTCGAGTGATATTTTCACTTAGAACCCATAGGGGGGGGTATTGGCACTTTTCATGGAAAAATGTGAAAAATTAAATTTTCTAAAAATGAATGAAATGCCTTCTAAACACCTCAAACATTCACTCTAAAACAGAAGATTGTTGTTTTTCGCAATATTTTTAGAAATTTGGGCTCTTTTAGTAACATTAACACCTGGGCTGAAGCATCTTTTATGATCATTTATTGTCTTTCAGGATTCATTCTGGGTTTTACTTTGTTTATTTGATAAAAATGAACAACAATACACACCTTGGATACATTTTTGTTTGATTTGTGTCGAGTGAGATTTTCACCTAGAACCCAAAGGGTTGGGTATTGGCACTTTTCATGGAAAAATGTGAAAAAATAAATTTTCT
The DNA here is from genome assembly GCF_022747635.1 of Hetaerina americana. Classification (NCBI taxonomy): domain Eukaryota; kingdom Metazoa; phylum Arthropoda; class Insecta; order Odonata; family Calopterygidae; genus Hetaerina; species Hetaerina americana. Next base: position 70,850 of record NW_027286769.1, read on the forward strand.
AAAAATGAAATAAATGCCTTCTAAACACATCAAACATTCACTCTTAAACAGAAGATTGTTGTTTTTCGCAATATTTTTAGAAATTTTGGCTCTTTTAGTAACATTAACACCTGGGCTGAAGCATCTTTTATGATAATTTATTGTCTTTCAGGATTCATTCTGGGTTTTATTTTGTTTATTTCATGAAAATGAACAACAATACACACCTTGGATACATTTTTGTTTGATTTGTGTCGAGTGAGATTTTCACCTAGAACCCAAAGGGGGGGGTATAAGCACTTTTCATGGAAAAATGTAAAAAATTAAATTTTCTAAAAATGAAATAAAAACCTCCTAAACACCTCAAACATTCACTCTAAAACAGAAGATTGTTGTTTTTCGCAATATTTTTAGAAATTTGGGCTCTTTTAGTAACATTATTACCTGGGCTGAAGCATCTTTTATGATCATTTATTGTCTTTCAGGATACATTCTGGGTTTTATTTTGTTTATTTGATGAAAATGAACAACAATACAACCTTGGATACATTTTTGTTTGATTTGTGTCGAGTGAGATTTTCACCTAGAACCCAAAGGGGGGGTATTGGCACTTTTCATGGAAAAATGTGAAAAATTAAATTTTCTAAAAATGAAATAAATGCTTTAAAAAAACCTCCAACATTCACTCTAAAACAGAAGATTGTTTCGGAAAAGAAAGAAATACTTGGTTGTTTCACATATATATGTGGAACAACCAAGTATTTCTTTCTTTTCCGATATGAATCGCTTCCACAAAGTGACGCCTCAGACAATTTTATTCAGAAGATAGTTGTTTTTCGCAATATTTTTAGAAATTTGGGCTCTTTTAGTAACATAAACACTTTCTCTGAAGCAACTTCTATGCTCATTTCTTGTCCTTCAAGATTAATTCTGGGTTTTATTTTGTTTATTTGATGAAAATGAACAACAATACACACCATGGAAACATTTTTGTTTGATTTGTGTCGAGTGAGATTTTCACCTAGAACCCAAAGGGGGGTATTGGCACTTTTCATTGAAAAATGTAAAAAATTAAATTTTCTAAAAATGAAATAAATGCCTTCTAAACACCTCAAACATTCACTCTTAAACAGAAGATTGGTGTTTTTCGCAATATTTTTAGAAATTTGGGCTCTTTTAGTAAAATTAACACTTGCGCTGAAGCATCTTTTATGCTCATTTCATGTTTTTCAGGATTAATTCTTGGTTTTATTTTGTTTATTTGATGAAAATGAACAACAATACACACCATGGAAACATTTTTGTTTGATTTGTGTCAAGTGAGATTTTCACCTAGAACCCGAAAGGGGGGGTATTGGCACTTTTCATGGAAAAATGTGAAAAATTAAATTTTCTAAAAATGAAATAAATGCCTTCTAAAAACCTCAAACATTCACTCTAAAACAGAAGATTGTTGTTTTTCGCAATATTTTTAGAAATTTGGGCTCTTTTAGTAACATTAAAACCTTGGCTGAAGCAACTTTTATGCTCATTTCTTGTCTCTCAGGATTAATTCTGGGTTTATTTTTGTTTATTTGATGAAAATGAACAACAATACACACCATGGAAACATTTTTGATTTATTTGTGTCGAGTGAGATTTTCACCTAGAACCCAAAGGGGGGGGTATTGGCACTTTTCATGGAAAAATGTGAAAAATTAAATTTTCTAAAAATGAAATAAATACCTTCTAAACACCTCAAACATTCACTCTAAAACAGAAGATTGTTGTTTTTCGCAATATTTTTAGAAATTTTGGCTCTTTTAGTAACATTAACACTTCGGCTGAAGCTTCTTTTATGATCTTTTATTGTCTTTCAGGATTCATTCTGGGTTTATTTTGTTTATTTGATGAAAATGAACAACAATACACACCTTGGATACATTTTTGTTTGATTTGTGTCGAGTGAGATTTTCACCTAGAACCCAAAGGGGGGGGTATTGGCACTTTTCATGGAAAAATGTGAAAAATTAAATTTTCTAAAAATGAAATAAATGCCTTCTAAACACCTCACACATTCACTCTAAAACAGAAGATTGTTGTTTTTCGCAATATTTTTAGAAATTTGGGCTCCAATAGTAACATTAACACCTGGGCTGAAGCATCATTTATGCTCATTTCTTGTCTTTTAGGATAAATTCTGGGTTTTATTTTGTTTATTTGATGAAAATGAACATCGATACACACCATGGAAACATTTTTGATTGATTTGTGTCGAGTGAGATTTTCACCTAGAACCCAAAGGGGGTGGTATTGGCACTTTTCATGGAAAAATGTGAAAAGTTAAATTTTCTAAAAATGAAATAAATGCCTTCTAAACACCTCAAACATTCACTCTAAAACAGAAGATTGTTGTTTTTCGCAATATTTTTAGAAATTTGGGCTCTTTTAGTAACATTAACACTTTCTCTGAAGCAACTTTTATGCTCATTTCTTATCCTTCAAGATTAATTCTGGGTTTTATTTTGTTTATTTAATGAAAATGAACAACAATAAACACCATGGAAAAATTTTTGTTTGAAATGTGTCGAGTGAGATTTTCACCTAGACCCCATAGGGGGGGGTATTGGCACTTTTCATGGAAAAATGTGAAAAATTAAATTTTCTAAAAATGAAATAAATGCCTTCTAAACACCTCAAACATTCACTCTAAAACAGAAGATTGTTGTTTTTCGCAATATTTTTAGAAATTCGGGCTCTTTTAGTAACATTAACACTTTCCCTGAAGCAACTTTTATTCTCATTTCTTGTCCTTCAAGATTAATTCTGGGTTTTATTTTGTTTATTTAATGAAAATGAACAACAATAAACACCATGGAAATATTTTTGTTTGAAATGTGTCGAGTGAGATTTTCACCTAGAACCCAAAGGGGGGGTATTGGCACCTTTCATGGAAAAATGTGAAAAATTAAATTTTCTAAAAATGAAATAAATACCTTCTAAACACCTCAAACATTCATTCTAAAACAGAAGATTGTTGTTTTTCGCAATATTTTTAGAAATTTGGGCTCTTTTAGTAACATTATTACCTGGGCTGAAGCATCTTTTATGATCATTTATTGTCTTTCAGGATACATTCTGGGTTTTATTTTGTTTATTTGATGAAAATGAACAACAGCACACACCTTGGATACATTTTTGTTTGATTTGTGTCGAGTGAGATTTTCACCTAGAACCCAAAGGGGTGGTATTGGCACTTTTCATGGAAAAATGTGAAAAATTAAATATTCTAAATATGAAATAAATGCCTTATAAACACCTCAAACATTCACTCTAAAACAGAAGATTGTTTCGGAAAAGAAAGAAATACTTGGTTGTTCCACATATATATATGTGGAACAACCAAGTATTTCTTTCTTTTCCGATATGAATCGCTTCCACAAAGTGACGCCTCAGACAATTTTATTCAGAAGATAGTTGTTTTTCGCAATATTTTTAGAAATTTGGGCTCTTTTAGTAACATAAACACTTTCTCTGAAGCAACTTCTATGCTCATTTCCTTCCTTCAAGATTAATTCTGGGTTTTATTTTGTTTATTTGATGAAAATGAACAACAATACACACCATGGAAACATTTTTGTTTGATTTGTGTCCAGTGAGATTTTCACCTAGAACCCAAAGGGGGGGGTATTGGCACTTTTCATTGAAAAATGTAAAAAATTAAATTTTCTAAAAATGAAATAAATGCCTTCTAAACACCTCAAACATTCACTCTTAAACAGAAGATTGTTGTTTTTCGCAATATTTTTAGAAATTTGGGCTCTTTTAGTAAAATTAACACTTGCGCTGAAGCATCTTTTATGCTCATTTCTTGTCTTTCAGGATTAATTCTGGGTTTTATTTTGTTTATTTAATGAAAATGAACAACAATAAACACCATGGAAACATTTTTGTTTGAAATGTGTCGAGTGAGATTTTCACCTAGAACCCAAAGGGGGGGTATTGGCACTTTTCATGGAAAAATGTGAAAAATTAAATTTTCTAAAAATGAAATAAATGCCTTCTAAACACCTCAAACATTCACTCTAAAACAGAAGATTGTTGTTTTTCGCAATATTTTTAGAAATTTGGGCTCTTTTAGTAACATTAACACTTTCTCTGAAGCAACTTTTATGCTCATTTCTTATCCTTCAAGATTAATTCTGGGTTTTATTTTGTTTATTTAATGAAAATGAACAACAATAAACACCATGGAAAAATTTTTGTTTGAAATGTGTCGAGTGAGATTTTCACCTAGACCCCATAGGGGGGGGGGTATTGGCACTTTTCATGGAAAAATGTGAAAAATTAAATTTTCTAAAAATGAAATAAATGCCTTCTAAACACCTCAAACATTCACTCTAAAACAGAAGATTGTTGTTTTTCGCAATATTTTTAGAAATTCGGGCTCTTTTAGTAACATTAACACTTTCCCTGAAGCAACTTTTATGCTCATTTCTTGTCCTTCAAGATTAATTCTGGGTTTTATTTTGTTTATTTAATGAAAATGAACAACAATAAACACCATGGAAATATTTTTGTTTGAAATGTGTTGAGTGAGATTTTCACCTAGAACCCAAAGGGGGGGTATTGGCACCTTTCATGGAAAAATGTGAAAAATTAAATTTTCTAAAAATGAAATAAATACCTTCTAAACACCTCAAACATTCACTCTAAAACAGAAGATTGTTGTTTTTCGCAATATTTTTAGAAATTTGGGCTCTTTTAGTAACATTAACACTTGTGCTGAAGCATCTTTTATGCTCATTTCTTGTCTTTCAGGATTAATTCTGGGTTTTATTTTGTTTATTTGATGAAAATGAACAACAATACACACCATGGAAACATTTTTGATTGATTTGTGTGAGGTGAGATTTTCACATAGAACCCAAAGGGGGGGTATTGGCACTTTTCATGGAAAAATGTGAAAAATTAAATTTTCTAAAAATGAAATAAAAACCTCCTAAACACCTCAAACATTCACTCTAAAACAGAAGATTGTTGTTTTTCGCAATATTTTTAGAAATTTGGGCTCTTTTAGTAACATTATTACCTGGGCTGAAGCATCTTTTATGATCATTTATGGTCTTTCAGGATACATTTTGGGTTTTATTTTGTTTATTTGATGAAAATGAACAACAATACACACCTTGGATACATTTTTGTTTGAATTGTGTCGAGTGAGATTTTCACCTAGAACCCAAAGGGGTGGTATTGGCACTTTTCATGGAAAAATGTGAAAAATTAAATATTCTAAAAATGAAATAAATGCCTTATAAACACCTCAAACATTCACTCTAAAACAGAAGATTGTTTCGGAAAAGAAAGAAATACTTGGTTGTTTCACATATATATGTGGAACAACCAAGTATTTCTTTCTTTTCCGATATGAATCGCTTCCACAAAGTGACGCCTCAGACAATTTTATTCAGAAGATAGTTGTTTTTCGCAATATTTTTAGAAATTTGGGCTCTTTTAGTAACATAAACACTTTCTCTGAAGCAACTTCTATGCTCATTTCCTTCCTTCAAGATTAATTCTGGGTTTTATTTTGTTTATTTGATGAAAATGAACAACAATACACACCATGGAAACATTTTTGTTTGATTTGTGTCCAGTGAGATTTTCACCTAGAACCCAAAGGGGGGGGTATTGGCACTTTTCATTGAAAAATGTAAAAAATTAAATTTTCTAAAAATGAAATAAATGCCTTCTAAACACCTCAAACATTCACTCTTAAACAGAAGATTGTTGTTTTTCGCAATATTTTTAGAAATTTGGGCTCTTTTAGTAAAATTAACACTTGCGCTGAAGCATCTTTTATGCTCATTTCATGTCTTTCAGGATTAATTCTTGGTTTTATTTTGTTTATTTGATGAAAATGAACAACAATACACACCATGGAAACATTTTTGTTTGATTTGTGTCAAGTGAGATTTTCACCTAGAACCCGAAAGGGGAGGTATTGGCACTTTTCATGGAAAAATGTGAAAAATTAAATTTTCTAAAAATGAAATAAATAACTTCTAAACACCTCAAACATTCACTCTAAAACAGAAGATTGTTGTTTTTCGCAATATTTTTAGAAATTTGGGCTCTTTTAGTAACATTAACACTTTCGCTGAAGCATCTTTTATGCTCATTTCATGTCTTTCAGGATTTATTCTGGGTTTTATATTGTTTATTTGATGAAAATGAACAACAATACACACCATGGAAACATTTTTGTTAGATTTGTGTCGAGTGAGATTTTCACCTAGAACCCAAAGGGGGGGGGTATTGGCACTTTTCTTGGAAAAATGTGAAAAATTAAATTTTCTAAAAATGAAATTAATGCCTTCTAAACACCTCAAACATTCACTCTTAAACAGAAGATTGTATTTTTCGCAATATTTTTAGAAATTTGGGCTCTTTTAGTAAAATTAACACTTGCGCTGAAGCATCTTTAATGCTCATTTCATGTCTTTCAGGATTAAATCTTGGTTTTATTTTGTTTATTTGATGAAAATGAACAACAATACACACCATGGAAAAATTTTTGTTTGAAATGTGTCGAGTGAGATTTTCACCTAGAACCCATAGGGGGGGGTATTGGCACTTTTCATGGAAAAATGTGAAAAATTAAATTTTCTAAAAATGAAATAAATGCCTTCTAAACACCTCAAACATTCACTCTAAAACAGAAGATTGTTGTTTTTCGCAATATTTTTAGAAATTTGGGCTCTTTGAGTAACATTAACACTTTCTCTGAAGCAACTTTTATGCTCATTTCTTATCCTTCAAGATTAATTCTGGGTTTTATTTTGTTTATTTAATGAAAATGAACAACAATAAACACCATGGAAAAATTTTTGTTTGAAATGTGTCGAGTGAGATTTTCACCTAGACCCCATAGGGGGGGGTATTGGCACTTTTCATGGAAAAATGTGAAAAATTAAATTTTCTAAAAATGAAATAAATGCCTTCTAAACACCTCAAACATTCACTCTAAAACAGAAGATTGTTGTTTTTCGCAATATTTTTAGAAATTCGGGCTCTTTTAGTAACATTAACACTTTCCCTGAAGCAACTTTTATGCTCATTTCTTGTCCTTCAAGATTAATTCTGGGTTTTATTTTGTTTATTTAATGAAAATGAACAACAATAAACACCATGGAAATATTTTTGTTTGAAATGTGTCGAGTGAGATTTTCACCTAGAACCCAAAGGGGGGGTATTGGCACTTTTCATGGAAAAATGTGAAAAATTAAATTTTCTAAAAATGAAATAAATACCTTCTAAACACCTCAAACATTCACTCTAAAACAGAAGATTGTTGTTTTTCGCAATATTTTTAGAAATTTGGGCTCTTTTAGTAACATTAACACTTCTGCTGAAGCATCTTTAATGCTCATTTCTTGTCTTTCAGGATTAATTCTGGGTTTTATTTTGTTTATTTGATGAAAATGAACAACAATACACACCATGGAAACATTTTTGATTGATTTGTGTGAGGTGAGATTTTCACATAGAACCCAAAGGGGGGGTATTGGCACTTTTCATGGAAAAATGTGAAAAATTAAATTTTCTAAAAATGAAATAAAAACCTCCTAAACACCTCAAACATTCACTCTAAAACAGAAGATTGTTGTTTTTCGCAATATTTTTAGAAATTTGGGCTCTTTTAGTAACATTATTACCTGGGCTGAAGCATCTTTTATGATCATTTATTGTCTTTCAGGATACATTCTGGGTTTTATTTTGTTTATTTGATGAAAATGAACAACAATACACACCTTGGATACATTTTTGTTTGAATTGTGTCGAGTGAGATTTTCACCTAGAACCCAAAGGGGTGGTATTGGCACTTTTCATGGAAAAATGTGAAAAATTAAATATTCTAAAAATGAAATAAATGCCTTATAAACACCTCAAACATTCACTCTAAAACAGAAGATTGTTTCGGAAAAGAAAGAAATACTTGGTTGTTCCACATATATATATGTGGAACAACCAAGTATTTCTTTCTTTTCCGATATGAATCGCTTCCACAAAGTGACGCCTCAGACAATTTTATTCAGAAGATAGTTGTTTTTCGCAATATTTTTAGAAATTTGGGCTCTTTTAGTAACATAAACACTTTCTCTGAAGCAACTTCTATGCTCATTTCCTTCCTTCAAGATTAATTCTGGGTTTTATTTTGTTTATTTGATGAAAATGAACAACAATACACACCATGGAAACATTTTTGTTTGATTTGTGTCCAGTGAGATTTTCACCTAGAACCCAAAGGGGGGGTATTGGCACTTTTCATTGAAAAATGTGAAAAATTAAATTTTCTAAAAATGAAATAAATGCCTTCTAAACACCTCAAACATTCACTCTAAAACAGAAGATTGTTGTTTTTCGCAATATTTTTAGAAATTTGGGCTCTTTTAGTAACATTAACACTTTCGCTGAAGCAACTTTTATGCTCATTTCTTGTCTTTCAAGATTCATTCTGGGTTTTATTTTGTTTATTTGATGAAAATGAGCAACAATACACGCCATGGAAACATTTTTGTTTGATTTGTGTCGAGTGAGATTTTCACCTAGAACCCAAAGGGGGGGTATTGGCACTTTTCATGGAAAAATGTGAAAAATTAAATTTTCTAAAAATGAAATAAATGCCTTCTAAACACCTCAAACATTCACTCTAAAACAGAAGATTGTTGTTTTTCGCAATATTTTTAGAAATTTGGGCTCTTTTAGTAACATTAACACTTGCGCTGAAGCATCTTTTATGCTCATTTCTTGTCTTTCAGGATTAATACTGGGTTTTATTTTGTTTATTTGATGAAAATGAACAACAATACACACCATGGAAACATTTTTGATTGATTTGTGTCAGGTGAGATTTTCACCTAGAACCCAAAGGGGGGGGTATTGGCACTTTTCATGGAAAAATGTGAAAAATTAAATTTTCTAAAAATGAAATAAATGCCTTCTAAACACCTCAAACATTCACTCTAAAACAGAAGATTGTTTTTTTTCGCCATATTTTTAGAAATTTGGGCTCTTTTAGTAACATTAACACTTCGGCTGAAGCATCTTTTATGATCATTTATTGTCTTTCAGGATACATTCTGGATTTTATTTTGTTTATTTGATGAAAATGAACAACAATACACACCTTGGATACATTTTTGTTTGATTTGTGTCGAGTGGGATTTTCACCTAGAACCTAAAGGGGGGGGTATTGGCACTTTTCATGGAAAAATGTGAAAAATAAAATTTTCTAAAAATGAAAAAAACCTTCTAAACACCTCAAAAAATCACTCTAAAACAGAAGATTGTTGTTTTTCGCAATATTTTCAGAAATTTGGGCTCTTTTAGTAACTTTATTACCTGGGCTTAAGCATCTTTAATGATCATTTATTGTCTTTCAGGATACATTCTGGGTTTTATTTTGTTTATTTGATGAAAATGAACAACAATACAAACCTTGGATACATTTTTGTTTGATTTGTGTCGAGTGAGATTTTCACCTAGAACCCAAAGGGGGGGTATTGGCACTTTTCATGGAAAAATGTGAAAAATTAAATTTTCTAAAAATGAAACAAATGCCTTCTAAACACCTCAAACATTCACTCTAAAACAGAAGATTGTTGTTTTTCGCAAAATTTTTAGAAATTTGGGCTCTTTTAGTAACATTAACACCTTGGCTGAAGCATCTTTTATGATCATTTATTGTCTTTCAGGATACATTCTGGGTTTTAATTTGTTTATTTGATGAAAATGAACAACAATACACTCCTTGGATACATTTTTGTTTGATTTGTGTCGAGTGAGATTTTCACATAGAACCCAAAGGGGGGGTATTGGCACTTTTCATGGAAAAATGTGAAAAATTAAATTTTCTAAAAATGAAATAAATGCCTTCTAAACACCTCAAACATTCACTCTAAAACAGAAGATTGTTGTTTTTCGCAATATTTTTAGAAATTCGGGCTCTTTTAGTAACATTAACACTTTCCCTGAAGCAACTTTTATGCTCATTTCTTGTCCTTCAAGATTAATTCTGGGTTTTATTTTGTTTATTTAATGAAAATGAACAACAATACACACCATGGAAAAATTTTTGTTTGAAATTTGTAGAGTGAGATTTTCACCTAGAACCCAAAGGGGGGGTATTGGCACTTTTCATTGAAAAATGTAAAAAATTAAATTTTCTAAAAATGAAATAAATGCCTTCTAAACACCTCAAACATTCACTCTTAAACAGAAGATTGTTGTTATTCGCAATATTTTTAGAAATTTGGGCTCTTTTAGTAACATTAACACTTTCTCTGAAGCAACTTTTAGGCTCATTTCTTGTCCTTCAAGATTAATTCTGGGTTTTATTTTGTTTATTTGATGAAAATGAACAACAATAAACACCATGGAAACATTTTTGTTTGAAATGTGTCGAGTGAGATTTTCACCTAGAACCCATAGGGGGGGGTATTGGCACTTTTCATGGAAAAATGTGAAAAATTAAATTTTCTAAAAATGAAATAAATGCCTACTAAACACCTCAAACATTCACTCTAAAACAGAAGATTGTTGTTTTTCGCAATATTTTTAGAAATTTGGGCTCTTTTAGTAACATTAACACTTTCTCTGAAGCAACTTTTATGCTCATTTCTTATCCTTCAAGATCAATTCTGGGTTTTATTTTGTTTATTTAATGAAAATGAACAACAATAAACACCATGGAAAAATTTTTGTTTGAAATGTGTCGAGTGAGATTTTCACCTAGACCCCATAGGGGGGGGTATTGGCACTTTTCATGGAAAAATGTGAAAAATTAAATTTTCTAAAAATGAAATAAATGCCTTCTAAACACCTCAAACATTCACTCTAAAACAGAAGATTGTTGTTTTTCGCAATATTTTTAGAAATTCGGGCTCTTTTAGTAACATTAACACTTTCCCTGAAGCAACTTTTATGCTCATTTCTTGTCCTTCAAGATTAATTCTGGGTTTTATTTTGTTTATTTAATGAAAATGAACAACAATAAACACCATGGAAATATTTTTGTTTGAAATGTGTCGAGTGAGATTTTCACCTAGAACCCAAAGGGGGGGTATTGGCACTTTTCATGGAAAAATGTGAAAAATTAAATTTTCTAAAAATGAAATAAATACCTTCTAAACACCTCAAACATTCACTCTAAAACAGAAGATTGTTGTTTTTCGCAATATTTTTAGAAATTTGGGCTCTTTTAGTAACATTAACACTTCTGCTGAAGCATCTTTTATGCTCATTTCTTGTCTTTCAGGATTAATTCTGGGTTTTATTTTGTTTATTTGATGAAAATGAACAACAATACACACCATGGAAACATTTTTGATTGATTTGTGTGAGGTGAGATTTTCACATAGAACCCAAAGGGGGGGTATTGGCACTTTTCATGGAAAAATGTGAAAAATTAAATTTTCTAAAAATGAAATAAAAACCTCCTAAACACCTCAAACATTCACTCTAAAACAGAAGATTGTTGTTTTTCGCAATATTTTTAGAAATTTGGGCTCTTTTAGTAACATTATTACCTGGGCTGAAGCATCTTTTATGATCATTTATTGTCTTTCAGGATACATTCTGGGTTTTATTTTGTTTATTTGATGAAAATGAACAACAATACACACCTTGGATACATTTTTGTTTGAATTGTGTCGAGTGAGATTTTCACCTAGAACCCAAAGGGGTGGTATTGGCACTTTTCATGGAAAAATGTGAAAAATTAAATATTCTAAAAATGAAATAAATGCCTTATAAACACCTCAAACATTCACTCTAAAACAGAAGATTGTTTCGGAAAAGAAAGAAATACTTGGTTGTTCCACATATATATATGTGGAACAACCAAGTATTTCTTTCTTTTCCGATATGAATCGCTTCCACAAAGTGACGCCTCAGACAATTTTATTCAGAAGATAGTTGTTTTTCGCAATATTTTTAGAAATTTGGGCTCTTTTAGTAACATAAACACTTTCTCTGAAGCAACTTCTATGCTCATTTCCTTCCTTCAAGATTAATTCTGGGTTTTATTTTGTTTATTTGATGAAAATGAACAACAATACACACCATGGAAACATTTTTGTTTGATTTGTGTCCAGTGAGATTTTCACCTAGAACCCAAAGGGGGGGGTATTGGCACTTTTCATTGAAAAATGTAAAAAATTAAATTTTCTAAAAATGAAATAAATGCCTTCTAAACACCTCAAACATTCACTCTTAAACAGAAGATTGTTGTTTTTCGCAATATTTTTAGAAATTTGGGCTCTTTTAGTAAAATTAACACTTGCGCTGAAGCATCTTTTATGCTCATTTCATGTCTTTCAGGATTAATTCTTGGTTTTATTTTGTTTATTTGATGAAAATGAACAACAATACACACCATGGAAACATTTTTGTTTGATTTGTGTCAAGTGAGATTTTCACCTAGAACCCGAAAGGGGGGGTTTTGGCACTTTTCATGGAAAAATGTGAAAAATTAAATTTTCTAAAAATGAAATAAATGCCTTCTAAACACCTCAAACATTCACTCTAAAACAGAAGATTGTTGTTTTTCGCAATATTTTTAGAAATTTGGGCTCTTTTAGTAACATTAACACTTTCGCTGAAGCAACTTTTATGCTCATTTCTTGTCTTTCAAGATTCATTCTGGGTTTTATTTTGTTTATTTGATGAAAATGAGCAACAATACACGCCATGGAAACATTTTTGTTTGATTTGTGTCGAGTGAGATTTTCACCTAGAACCCAAAGGGGGGGTATTGGCACTTTTCATGGAAAAATGTGAAAAATTAAATTTTCTAAAAATGAAATTAATGCCTTCTAAACACCTCAAACATTCACTCTTAAACAGAAGATTGTATTTTTCGCAATATTTTTAGAAATTTGGGCTCTTTTTGTAAAATTAACACTTGCGCTGAAGCATCTTTTATGCTCATTTCATGTCTTTCAGGATTAATTCTTGGTTTTATTTTGTTTATTTGATGAAAATGAACAACAATACACACCATGGAAACATTTTTGTTTGATTTGTGTCAAGTGAGATTTTCACCTAGAACCCGAAAGGGGGGGTATTGGCACTTTTCATGGAAAAATGTGAAAAATTAAATTTTCTAAAAATGAAATAAATGCCTTCTAAACACCTCAAACATTCACTCTAAAACAGAAGATTGTTGTTTTTCGCAATATTTTTAGAAATTTGGGCTCTTTTAGTAACATTAACACTTTCGCTGAAGCAACTTTTATGCTCATTTCTTGTCTTTCAAGATTCATTCTGGGTTTTATTTTGTTTATTTGATGAAAATGAGCAACAATACACGCCATGGAAACATTTTTGTTTGATTTCTGTCGAGTGAGATTTTCACCTAGAACCCAAAGGGGGGGTATTGGCACTTTTCATGGAAAAATGTGAAAAATTAAATTTTCTAAAAATGAAATAAATGCCTTCTAAACACCTCAAACATTCACTCTAAAACAGAAGATTGTTGTTTTTCGCAATATTTTTAGAAATTTGGGCTCTTTTAGTAACATTAACACTTGCGCTGAAGCATCTTTTATGCTCATTTCTTGTCTTTCAGGATTAATTCTGGGTTTTATTTTGTTTATTTGATGAAAATGAACAACAATACACACCATGGAAACATTTTTGATTGATTTGTGTCAGGTGAGATTTTCACCTAGAACCCAAAGGGGGGGGTATTGGCACTTTTCATGGAAAAATGTGAAAAATTAAATTTTCTAAAAATGAAATAAATGCCTTCTAAACACCTCAAACATTCACTCTAAAACAGAAGATTGTTTTTTTTCGCCATATTTTTAGAAATTTGGGCTCTTTTAGTAACATTAACACTACGGCTGAAGCATCTTTTATGATCATTTATTGTCTTTCAGGATACATTCTGGATTTTATTTTGTTTATTTGATGAAAATGAACAACAATACACACCTTGGATACATTTTTGTTTGATTTGTGTCGAGTGGGATTTTCACCTAGAACCTAAAGGGGGGGGTATTGGCACTTTTCATGAAAAAATGTGAAAAATAAAATTTTCTAAAAATGAAAAAAACCTTCTAAACACCTCAAAAAATCACTCTAAAACAGAAGATTGTTGTTTTTCGCAATATTTTCAGAAATTTGGGCTCTTTTAGTAACTTTATTACCTGGGCTTAAGCATCTTTAATGATCATTTATTGTCTTTCAGGATACATTCTGGGTTTTATTTTGTTTATTTGATGAAAATGAACAACAATACAAACCTTGGATACATTTTTGTTTGATTTGTGTCGAGTGAGATTTTCACCTAGAACCCAAAGGGGGGGTATTGGCACTTTTCATGGAAAAATGTGAAAAATTAAATTTTCTAAAAATGAAACAAATGCCTTCTAAACACCTCAAACATTCACTCTAAAACAGAAGATTGTTGTTTTTCGCAAAATTTTTAGAAATTTGGGCTCTTTTAGTAACATTAACACCTGGGCTGAAGCATCTTTTATGATCATTTATTGTCTTTCAGGATACATTCTGGGTTTTAATTTGTTTATTTGATGAAAATGAACAACAATACACTCCTTGGATACATTTTTGTTTGATTTGTGTCGAGTGAGATTTTCACCTAGAACCCAAAGGGGTGGGTATTGGCACTTTTCATGGAAAAATGTGAAAAATTAAATTTTCTAAAAATGAAATAAATGCCTTCTAAACACCTCAAACATACACTCTAAAACAGAAGATTGTTGTTTTTCGCAATATTTTTAGAAATTCGGGCTCTTTTAGTAACATTAACACTTTCCCTGAAGCAACTTTTATGCTCATTTCTTGTCCTTCAAGATTAATTCTGGGTTTTATTTTGTTTATTTGATGAAAATGAACAACAATAAACACCATGGAAACATTTTTGTTTGAAATGTGTCGAGTGAGATTTTCACCTAGAACCCATAGGGGGGGTATTGGCACTTTTCATGGAAAAATGTGAAAAATTAAATTTTCTAAAAATGAAATAAATGCCTTCTAAACACCTCAAACATTCACTCTAAAACAGAAGATTGTTGTTTTTCGCAATATTTTTAGAAATTTGGGCTCTTTTAGTAACATTAACACTTTCTCTGAAGCAACTTTTATGCTCATTTCTTATCCTTCAAGATTAATTCTGGGTTTTATTTTGTTTATTTAATGAAAATGAACAACAATAAACACCATGGAAAAATTTTTGTTTGAAATGTGTCGAGTGAGATTTTCACCTAGACCCCATAGGGGGGGGTATTGGCACTTTTCATGGAAAAATGTGAAAAATTAAATTTTCTAAAAATGAAATAAATGCCTTCTAAACACCTCAAACATTCACTCTAAAACAGAAGATTGTTGTTTTTCGCAATATTTTTAGAAATTCGGGCTCTTTTAGTAACATTAACACTTTCCCTGAAGCAACTTTTATGCTCATTTCTTGTCCTTCAAGATTAATTCTGGGTTTTATTTTGTTTATTTAATGAAAATGAACAACAATAAACACCATGGAAATATTTTTGTTTGAAATGTGTCGAGTGAGATTTTCACCTAGAACCCAAAGGGGGGGTATTGGCACTTTTCATGGAAAAATGTGAAAAATTAAATTTTCTAAAAATGAAATAAATACCTTCTAAACACCTCAAACATTCACTCTAAAACAGAAGATTGTTGTTTTTCGCAATATTTTTAGAAATTTGGGCTCTTTTAGTAACATTAACACTTCTGCTGAAGCATCTTTTATGCTCATTTCTTGTCTTTCAGGATTAATTCTGGGTTTTATTTTGTTTATTTGATGAAAATGAACAACAATACACACCATGGAAACATTTTTGATTGATTTGTGTGAGGTGAGATTTTCACATAGAACCCAAAGGGGGGGTATTGGCACTTTTCATGGAAAAATGTGAAAAATTAAATTTTCTAAAAATGAAATAAAAACCTCCTAAACACCTCAAACATTCACTCTAAAACAGAAGATTGTTGTTTTTCGCAATATTTTTAGAAATTTGGGCTCTTTTAGTAACATTATTACCTGGGCTGAAGCATCTTTTATGATCATTTATTGTCTTTCAGGATACATTCTGGGTTTTATTTTGTTTATTTGATGAAAATGAACAACAATACACACCTTGGATACATTTTTGTTTGAATTGTGTCGAGTGAGATTTTCACCTAGAACCCAAAGGGGTGGTATTGGCACTTTTCATGGAAAAATGTGAAAAATTAAATATTCTAAAAATGAAATAAATGCCTTATAAACACCTCAAACATTCACTCTAAAACAGAAGATTGTTTCGGAAAAGAAAGAAATACTTGGTTGTTCCACATATATATATGTGGAACAACCAAGTATTTCTTTCTTTTCCGATATGAATCGCTTCCACAAAGTGACGCCTCAGACAATTTTACTCAGAAGATAGTTGTTTTTCGCAATATTTTTAGAAATTTGGGCTCTTTTAGTAACATAAACACTTTCTCTGAAGCAACTTCTATGCTCATTTCCTTCCTTCAAGATTAATTCTGGGTTTTATTTTGTTTATTTGATGAAAATGAACAACAATACACACCATGGAAACATTTTTGTTTGATTTGTGTCCAGTGAGATTTTCACCTAGAACCCAAAGGGGGGGTATTGGCACTTTTCATTGAAAAATGTAAAAAATTAAATTTTCTAAAAATGAAATAAATGCCTTCTAAACACCTCAAACATTCACTCTTAAACAGAAGATTGTTGTTTTTCGCAATATTTTTAGAAATTTGGGCTCTTTTAGTAAAATTAACACTTGCGCTGAAGCATCTTTTATGCTCATTTCATGTCTTTCAGGATTAATTCTTGGTTTTATTTTGTTTATTTGATGAAAATGAACAACAATACACACCATGGAAACATTTTTGTTTGATTTGTGTCAAGTGAGATTTTCACCTAGAACCCGAAAGGGGGGGTTTTGGCACTTTTCATGGAAAAATGTGAAAAATTAAATTTTCTAAAAATGAAATAAATGCCTTCTAAACACCTCAAACATTCACTCTAAAACAGAAGATTGTTGTTTTTCGCAATATTTTTAGAAATTTGGGCTCTTTTAGTAACATTAACACTTTCGCTGAAGCAACTTTTATGCTCATTTCTTGTCTTTCAAGATTCATTCTGGGTTTTATTTTGTTTATTTGATGAAAATGAGCAACAATACACGCCATGGAAACATTTTTGTTTGATTTGTGTCGAGTGAGATTTTCACCTAGAACCCAAAGGGGGGGTATTGGCACTTTTCATGGAAAAATGTGAAAAATTAAATTTTCTAAAAATGAAATTAATGCCTTCTAAACACCTCAAACATTCACTCTTAAACAGAAGATTGTATTTTTCGCAATATTTTTAGAAATTTGGGCTCTTTTTGTAAAATTAACACTTGCGCTGAAGCATCTTTTATGCTCATTTCATGTCTTTCAGGATTAATTCTTGGTTTTATTTTGTTTATTTGATGAAAATGAACAACAATACACACCATGGAAACATTTTTGTTTGATTTGTGTCAAGTGAGATTTTCACCTAGAACCCGAAAGGGGGGGTATTGGCACTTTTCATGGAAAAATGTGAAAAATTAAATTTTCAAAAAATGAAATAAATGCCTTCTAAACACCTCAAACATTCACTCTAAAACAGAAGATTGTTGTTTTTCGCAATATTTTTAGAAATTTGGGCTCTTTTAGTAACATTAACACTTTCGCTGAAGCAACTTTTATGCTCATTTCTTGTCTTTCAAGATTCATTCTGGGTTTTATTTTGTTTATTTGATGAAAATGAGCAACAATACACGCCATGGAAACATTTTTGTTTGATTTCTGTCGAGTGAGATTTTCACATAGAACCCAAAGGGGGGGTATTGGCACTTTTCATGGAAAAATGTGAAAAATTAAATTTTCTAAAAATGAAATAAATGCCTTCTAAACACCTCAAACATTCACTCTAAAACAGAAGATTGTTGTTTTTCGCAATATTTTTAGAAATTTGGGCTCTTTTAGTAACATTAACACTTACGCTGAAGCATCTTTTATGCTCATTTCTTGTCTTTCAGGATTAATTCTGGGTTTTATTTTGTTTATTTGATGAAAATGAACAACAATACACACCATGGAAACATTTTTGTTTGATTTGTGTCGAGTGAGATTTTCACCTAGAACCCAAAGGGGGGGGTATTGGCACTTTTCATGGAAAAATGTGAAAAATTAAATTTTCTAAAAATGAAATAAATGCCTTCTAAACACCTCAAACATTCACTCTAAAACAGAAGATTGTTTTTTTTCGCCATATTTTTAGAAATTTGGGCTCTTTTAGTAACATTAACACTTCGGCTGAAGCATCTTTTATGATCATTTATTGTCTTTCAGGATACATTCTGGATTTTATTTTGTTTATTTGATGAAAATGAACAACAATACACACCTTGGATACATTTTTGTTTGATTTGTGTCGAGTGGGATTTTCACCTAGAACCTAAAGGGGGGGGTATTGGCACTTTTCATGGAAAAATGTGAAAAATAAAATTTTCTAAAAATGAAAAAAACCTTCTAAACACCTCAAAAAATCACTCTAAAACAGAAGATTGTTGTTTTTCGCAATATTTTCAGAAATTTGGGCTCTTTTAGTAACTTTATTACCTGGGCTTAAGCATCTTTAATGATCATTTATTGTCTTTCAGGATACATTCTGGGTTTTATTTTGTTTATTTGATGAAAATGAACAACAATACAAACCTTGGATACATTTTTGTTTGATTTGTGTCGAGTGAGATTTTCACCTAGAACCCAAAGGGGGGGTATTGGCACTTTTCATGGAAAAATGTGAAAAATTAAATTTTCTAAAAATGAAACAAATGCCTTCTAAACACCTCAAACATTCACTCTAAAACAGAAGATTGTTGTTTTTCGCAAAATTTTTAGAAATTTGGGCTCTTTAAGTAACATTAACACCTGGGCTGAAGCATCTTTTATGATCATTTATTGTCTTTCAGGATACATTCTGGGTTTTAATTTGTTTATTTGATGAAAATGAACAACAATACACTCCTTGGATACATTTTTGTTTGATTTGTGTCGAGTGAGATTTTCACATAGAACCCAAAGGGGGGGTATTGGCACTTTTCATGGAAAAATGTGAAAAATTAAATTTTCTAAAAATGAAATAAATGCCTTCTAAACACCTCAAACATTCACTCTAAAACAGAAGATTGTTGTTTTTCGCAATATTTTTAGAAATTCGGGCTCTTTTAGTAACATTAACACTTTCCCTGAAGCAACTTTTATGCTCATTTCTTGTCCTTCAAGATTAATTCTGGGTTTTATTTTGTTTATTTAATGAAAATGAACAACAATACACACCATGGAAAAATTTTTGTTTGAAATTTGTCGAGTGAGATTTTCACCTAGAACCCAAAGGGGGGGGGTATTGGCACTTTTCATTGAAAAATGTAAAAAATTAAATTTTCTAAAAATGAAATAAATGCCTTCTAAACACCTCAAACATTCACTCTTAAACAGAAGATTGTTGTTTTTCGCAATATTTTTAGAAATTTGGGCTCTTTTAGTAACATTAACACTTTCTCTGAAGCAACTTTTAGGCTCATTTCTTGTCCTTCAAGATTAATTCTGGGTTTTATTTTGTTTATTTAATGAAAATGAACAACAATAAACACCATGGAAAAATTTTTGTTTGAAATGTGTCCAGTGAGATTTTCACCTAGAACCCATAGGGGGGGGTATTGGCACTTTTCATGGAAAAATGTGAAAAATTAAATTTTCTAAAAATGAAATAAATGCCTTCTAAACACCTCAAACATTCACTCTAAAACAGAAGATTGTTGTTTTTCGCAATATTTTTAGAAATTTGGGCTCTTTTAGTAACATTAACACTTTCTCTGAAGGAACTTTTATGCTCATTTCTTGTCCTTCAAGATTAATTCTGGGTTTTATTTTGTTTATTTGATGAAAATGAACAACAATAAACACCATGGAAACATTTTCGTTTGAAATGTGTCGAGTGAGATTTTCACCTAGAACCCAAAGGGGGGGGTATTGGCACTTTTCATGGAAAAATGTGAAAAATTAAATTTTCTAAAAATGAAATAAATGCCTTCTAAACACCTCAAACATTCACTCTAAAACAGAAGATTGTTGTTTTTCGCAATATTTTTAGAAATTTGGGCTCTTTTAATAACATTAACACTTTCTCTGAAGCAACTTTTATTCTCATTTCTTGTCCTTCAAGATTAATTCTGGGTTTTATTTTGTTTATTTGATGAAAATGAACAACAATACACACCATGGAAACATTTTTGTTTTATTTGTGTCGAGTGAGATTTTAACCTAGAACCCAAAGGGGGGGGTATTGGCACTTTTCATGGAAAATGTGAAAAATTAAAATTTCTAAAAATGAAATAAATGCCTTCTAAACACCACAAACATTCACTCTATAATGGAAGATTGTATTTTTTCGCAATATTTTTGGAAATTTGGGCTCTTTTACTAACATTAACACTTGCGCTGAGGCATCTTTTATGCTCATTTCTTGTCTTTAATGATTTATTCTGGGTTTTATTTTGTTTATTTGATGAAAATGAACAACAATTCACACCATGGAAATATTTTTGTTCGATTCGTGCCGAGTGAGATTTTCACCTAGAACCCAAAGGGGGGGGTATTGGCACTTTTCATGGAAAAATGTGAAAAATTAAAATTTCTAAAAATGAAATAAATGCCTTCTATACACCTCAAACATTCACTCTATAATGGTAGATTGTTGCTTTTCGCAATATTTTTGGAAATTTGGGCTCTTTTACTAACATTAACACTTGCGCTGAGGCATCTTTTACGCTCATTTATTGTCTTTAATGATTTATTCTGGGTTTTATTTTGTTTATTTGATGAAAATGAACAACAATACACACCATGGAAACATTTTTGTTTGATTCGTTTCGAGTGAGATTTTCACCTAGAACCCAAAGGGGGGGGTATTGGCAATTTTCATGGAAAAATGTGAAAAATAAAAAAAATTTCTAAAAATGAAATAAATGCCTTCTATACACCTCAAACATTCACTCTATAATGGAAGATTGTTGTTTTTCGCAATATTCTTGGAAATTACTGCTCTTTTACTAACATTAACACTTGCGCTGAGGCATCTTTTATGCTCATTTCTTGTCCTTCAAGATTAATTCTGGGTTTTATTTTGTTTATTTGATGAAAATGAACAACAATAAACACCATGGAAACATTTTTGTTTGATTTGTGTCGAGTGAGATTTTCACCTAGAACCCAAAGGGGGGGGTATTGGCACTTTTCATGGAAAAATGTGAAAAATTAAATTTTCTAAAAATGAAATAAATGCCTTCTAAACACCTCAAACATTCACTCTAAAACAGAAGATTGTTGTTTTTCGCAATATTTTTAGAAATTTGGGCTCCAATAGTAACATTAACACCTGGGCTGAAGCATCATTTATGCTCATTTCTTGTCTTTCAGGATTAATTCTGGGTTTTATTTTGTTTATTTGATGAAAATGAACATCGATACACACCATGGAAACATTTTTGATTGATTTGTGTCGAGTAAGATTTTCACCTAGAACCCAAAGGGGGGGGTATTGGCACTTTTCATGGAAAAATGTGAAAAGTTAAATTTTCTAAAAATGAAATAAATGCCTTCTAAACACCTCAAACATTCACTCTAAAACAGAAGATTGTTGTTTTTCGCAATATTTTTAGAAATTTGGGCTCTTTTAGTAAAATTAACACTTGCGCTGAAGCATCTTTTATGCTCATTTCATGTCTTTGAGGATTAATTCTGGGTTTTTTTTTGTTTATTTGATGAAAATGAACAACAATACACACCTTGGATACATTTTTGTTTGATTTGTGTCGAGTGAGATTTTCACCTAGAACCAGAAGGGGGGGTATTGGCACTTTTCATGGAAAAATGTGAAAAATTAAATTTTCTAAAAATGAAATAAATGCCTTCTAAACACCTCAAACGTTCACTCTAAAACAGAAGATTGTTTTTTTTCGCCATATTTTTAGAAATTTGGGCTCTTTTAGTAACATTAACACCTGGGCTGAAGCATCTTTTATGATCATTTATTGTCTTTCAGGATACATTCTGGGTTTTATTTTGTTTATTTGATGAAAATGAACAACAATACACACCTTGGATACATTTTTGTTTGATTTGTGTCGAGTGGGATTTTCACCTAGAACCCAAAGGGGGGGGTATTGGCACTTTTCATGGAAAAATGTGAAAAATAAAATTTTCCTAAAATGAAAAAAACCTTCTAAACACCTCAAACAATCACTCTAAAACAGAAGATTGTTGTTTTTCGCAATATTTTCAGAAATTTGGGCTCTTTTCGTAACATTATTACCTGGGCTTAAGCATCTTTAATGATCATTTATTGTCTTTCAGGATACATTCTGGGTTTTTTTTTGTTTATTTGATGAAAATGAACAACAATACAAACCTTGGATACATTTTTGTTTGATTTGTGTCGAGTGAGATTTTCACCTAGAACCCAAAGGGGGGGTATTGGCACTTTTCATGGAAAAATGTGAAAAATTAAATTTTCTAAAAATGAAAGAAATGCCTTCTTAACACCTCAAACATTCACTCTAAAACAGAAGATTGTTGTTTTTCGCAATATTTTTAGAAATTTGGGCTCTTTTAGTTACATTAAAACCTTGGCTGAAGCAACTTTTATGCTCATTTCTTGTCCTTCAAGATTAATTCTGGGTTTTATTTTGTTTATTTGATGAAAATTAACAACAATACACACCATGGAAACATTTTTGTTTTATTTGTGTCGAGTGAGATTTTAACCTAGAACCCAAAGGGGGGGGTATTGGCACTTTTCATGGAAAATGTGAAAAATTAAAATTTCTAAAAATGAAATAAATGCCTTCTATACACCTCAAACATTCACTCTATAATGGAAGATTGTATTTTTTCGCAATATTTTTGGAAATTTGGGCTCTTTTACTAACATTAACACTTGCGCTGAGGCATCTTTTATGCTCATTTCTTGTCTTTAATGATTTATTCTGGGTTTTATTTTGTTTATTTGATGAAAATGAACAACAATACACACCATGGAAATATTTTTGTTCGATTCGTGCCGAGTGAGATTTTCACCTAGAACCCAAAGGGGGGGGTATTGGCACTTTTCATGGAAAAATGTGAAAAATTAAAATTTCTAAAAAGAAATAAATGCCTTCTATACACCTCAAACATTCACTCTATAATGGAAGATTGTTGCTTTTCGCAATATTTTTGGAAATTTGGGCTCTTTTACTAACATTAACACTTGCGCTGAGGCATCTTTTACGCTCATTTATTGTCTTTAATGATTTATTCTGGGTTTTATTTTGTTTATTTGATGAAAATGAACAACAATACACACCATGGAAACATTTTTGTTTGATTCGTTTCGAGTGAGATTTTCACCTAGAACCCTAAGGGGGGGGTATTGGTACTTTTCATGGAAAAATGTGAAAAATAAAAAAAATTTCTAAAAATGAAATAAATGCCTTCTATACACCTCAAACATTCACTCTATAATGGAAGATTGTTGTTTTTCGCAATATTCTTGGAAATTACTGCTCTTTTACTAACATTAACACTTGCGCTGAGGCATCTTTTATGCTCATTTCTTGTCCTTCAAGATTAATTCTGGGTTTTATTTTGTTTATTTGATGAAAATGAACAGCAATAAACACCATGGAAACATTTTTGTTTGATTTGTGTCGAGTGAGATTTTCACCTAGAACCCAAAGGGGGGGGTATTGGCACTTTTCATGGAAAAATGTGAAAAATTAAATTTTCTAAAAATGAAATAAATGCCTACTAAACACCTCAAACATTCACTCTAAAACAGAAGATTGTTTTTTTTCGCCATATTTTTAGAAATTTGGGCTCTTTTAGTAACATTAACACCTGGGCTGAAGCATCTTTTATGATCATTTATTGTCTTTCAGGATACATTCTGGGTTTTATTTTGTTTATTTGATGAAAATGAACAACAATACACACCTTGGATACATTTTTGTTTGATTTGTGTCGAGTGGGATTTTCACCTAGAACCCAAAGGAGGGGTTTTGGCACTTTTCATGGAAAAATGTGAAAAATTAAATTTTCTAAAAATGAAATAAATGCCTTCTAAACACCTCAAACATTCACTCTAAAACAGAAGATTGTTGTTTTTCGCAATATTTTTAGAAATTTGGGCTCCAATAGTAACATTAACACCTGGGCTGAAGCATCATTTATGCTCATTTCTTGTCTTTCAGGATTAATTCTGGGTTTTATTTTGTTTATTTGATGAAAATGAACATCGATACACACCATGGAAACATTTTTGTTTGATTTGTGTCGAGTGAGATTTTCACCTAGAACCCAAAGGGGGGGGTATTGGCACTTTTCATGGAAAAATGTGAAAAGTTAAATTTTCTAAAAATGAAATAAATGCCTTCTAAACACCTCAAACATTCACTCTAAAACAGAAGATTGTTGTTTTTCGCAATATTTTTAGAAATTTGGGCTCTTTTAGTAAAATTAACACTTGCGCTGAAGCATCTTTTATGCTAATTTCATGTCTTTGAGGATTAATTCAGGGTTTTATTTTGTTTATTTGATGAAAATGAACAACAATACACACCTTGGATACATTTTTGTTTGATTTGTGTCGAGTGAGATTTTCACCTAGAACCCAAAGGGGGGGGTATTGGCACTTTTCATGGAAAAATGTGAAAAATTAAATTTTCTAAAAATGAAATAAATGCCTTCTAAACACCTCAAACATTTATTCTAAAACAGAATATTGTTGTTTTTCGCAATATTTTTAGAAATTTGGGCTCTTTTAGTAACATTAACACTTTTTCTGAAGCAACTTTTATGCTCATTTCTTGTCCTTCAAGATTAATTCTGGGTTTTATTTTGTTTATTTAATGAAAATGAACACCAATAAACACCATGGAAAAATTTTTGTTTGAAATGTGTCGAGTGAGATTTTCACCTAGAACCCATAGGGTGGGGTATTGGCACTTTTCATGGAAAAATGTGAAAAATTAAATTTTCTAAAAATGAAATAAATGTCTTCTGAACACCTCAAACATTCACTCTAAAACAGAAGATTGTTTTTTTTCGCCATATTTTTAGAAATTTGGGCTCTTTTAGTAACATTAACACCTGGGCTGAAGCATCTTTTATGATCATTTATTGTCTTTCAGGATACATTCTGGGTTTTATTTTGTTTATTTGATGAAAATGAACAACAATACACACCTTGGATACATTTTTGTTTGATTTGTGTCGAGTGGGATTTTCACCTAGAACCCAAAGGGAGGGGTATTGGCACTTTTCATGGAAAAATGTGAAAAATAAAATTTTCGAAAAATGAAAAAACCTTCTAAACACCTCAAACAATCACTCTAAAACAGAAGATTGTTGTTTTTCGCAATTTTTTCAGAAATTTGGGCTCTTTTAGTAACATTTTTACCTTGGCTGAAGCAACTTTTATGCTCATTTCTTGTCTTTCAGGATTAATTCTGGGTTTATATTTGTTTATTTGATGAAAATGAACAACAATACACACCATGGAAACATTTTTGATTTATTTGTGTCGGGTGAGATTTTCACCTAGAACCCAAAGGGGGGGGTATTGGCACTTTTCATGGAAAAATGTGAAAAATTAAATTTTCTAAAAATGAAATAAATGCCTTCTAAACACCTCAAACATTCACTCTAAAACAGAAGATTGTTGTTTTTCGCAATATTTTTAGAAATTTGGGCTCTTTTAGTAACATTAACACATTCTCTGAAGCAGCTTTTATGCTCATTTCTTGTCCTTCAAGATTAATCCTGGGTTTTATTTTGCTTATTTAATGAAAATGAACAACAATAAACACCATGGAAAAATTTTTGTTTGAAATGTGTCGAGTGAGATTTTCACCTAGAACCCATAGGGGGGGTATTGGCACTTTTCATGGAAAAATGTGAAAAATTAAATTTTCTAAAAATGAAATAAATGCCTTCTAAACACCTCAAACATTCACTCTAAAACAGAAGATTGTTGTTTTTCGCAATATTTTTAGAAATTCGGGCTCTTTTATTAACATTAACACTTTCCCTGAAGCAACTTTTATGCTCATTTCTTGTCCTTCAAGATTAATTCTGGGTTTTATTTTGTTTATTTAATGAAAATGAACAACAATAAACACCATGGAAACATTTTTGTTTGAAATGTGTCGAGTGAGATTTTCACCTAGAACCCATAGGGGGGGTATTGGCACTTTTCATGGAAAAATGTGAAAAATTAAATTTTCTAAAAATGAAATAAATGCCTTCTAAACACCTCAAACAATCACTCTAAAACAGAAGATTGTTGTTTTTCGCAATATTTTTAGAAATTCGGGCTCTTTTAGTAACATTAACACTTTCCCTGAAGCAACTTTTATGCTCATTTCTTGTCCTTCAAGATTAATTCTGGGTTTAATTTTGTTTATTTAATGAAAATGAACAACAATAAACACCATGGAAACATTTTTGTTTGAAATGTGTCGAGTGAGATTTTCACCTAGAACCCATAGGGGGGGTATTGGCACTTTTCATGGAAAAATGTGAAAAATTAAATTTTCTAAAAATGAAATAAATGCCTTCTAAACACATCAAACATTCACTCTAAAACAGAAGATTGTTGTTTTTCGCCATATTTTTAGAAATTTGGCCTCTTTTAGTAACATTCACACCTGGGCTGAAGCATCTTTTATGATCATTTATTGTCTTTCAGGATACATTCTGGGTTTTATTTTGTTTATTTGATGAAAATGAACAACAATACACTCCTTGGATACATTTTTGTTTGATTTGTGTCGAGTGAGATTTTCACCTAGAACCCAAAGGGGGGGTATTGGCACTTTTTCTGGAAAAATGTGAAAAATTAAATTTTCTAAAAATGAAATAAATGCCTTCTAAACACCTCAAACATTCACTCTAAAACAGAAGATTGTTGTTTTTCGCAATATTTTTAGAAATTTGGGCTCTTTTAGTAACATTTACACTTTCTCTGAAGCAACTTTTATGCTAATTTCTTGTCCTTCAAGATTAATTCTGGGTTTTATTTTGTTTATTTGATGAAAATGAACAACAATAAACACCATGGAAATATTTTTGTTTGAAATGTGTCGAGTGAGATTTTCACCTAGAACCCATAGGGGGGGGTATTGGCACTTTTCATGGAAAAATGTGAAAAATTAAATTTTCTAAAAATGAAATAAATGCCTTCTAA
The DNA here is from genome assembly GCF_022747635.1 of Hetaerina americana. NCBI lineage: Eukaryota > Metazoa > Arthropoda > Insecta > Odonata > Calopterygidae > Hetaerina > Hetaerina americana. Next base: position 98,190 of record NW_027286769.1, read on the forward strand.
ACACCTCAAACATTCACTCTAAAACAGAAGATTGTTGTTTTTCGCAATATTTTTAGAAATTTGGGCTCTTTTAGTAACATTAACACTTTCTCTGAAGCAACTTTTATGCTCATTTCTTGTCCTTCAAGATTAATTCTGGGTTTTATTTTGTTTATTTGATGAAAATGAACAACAATACACACCATGGAAACATTTTTGTTTGATTCGTGTCGAGTGAGATTTTAACCTAGGACCCAAAGGGGGGGGTATTGGCACTTTTCATGGAAAATGTGAAAAATTAAAATTTCTAAAAATGAAATAAATGCCTTCTATACACCACAAACATTCACTCTATAATGGAAGATTGTATTTTTTCGCAATATTTTTGGAAATTTGGGCTCTTTTACTAACATTAACACTTGCGCTGAGGCATCTTTTATGCTCATTTATTGTCTTTAATGATTTATTCTGGGTTTTATTTTGTTTATTTGATGAAAATGAACAACAATACACACCATGGAAATATTTTTGTTCGATTCGTGCCGAGTGAGATTTTCACCTAGAACCCAAAGGGGGGGGTATTGGCACTTTTCATGGAAAAATGTGAAAAATTAAAATTTCTAAAAAGAAATAAATGCCTTCTATACACCTCAAACATTCACTCTATAATGGAAGATTGTTGCTTTTAGCAATATTTTTGGAAATTTGGGCTCTTTTACTAACATTAACACTTGCGCTGAGGCATCTTTTACGCTCATTTATTGTCTTTAATGATTTATTCTGGGTTTTATTTTGTTTATTTGATGAAAATGAACAACAATACACACCATGGAAACATTTTTGTTTGATTCGTTTTGAGTGAGATTTTCACCTAGAACCCTAAGGGGGGGTATTGGTACTTTTCATGGAAAAATGTGAAAAATAAAAAAAATTTCTAAAAATGAAATAAATGCCTTCTATACACCTCAAACATTCACTCTATAATGGAAGATTGTTGTTTTTCGCAATATTCTTGGAAATTACTGCTCTTTTACTAACATTAACACTTGCGCTGAGGCATCTTTTATGCTCATTTCTTGTCCTTCAAGATTAATTCTGGGTTTTATTTTGTTTATTTGATGAAAATGAACAGCAATAAACACCATGGAAACATTTTTGTTTGATTTGTGTCGAGTGAGATTTTCACCTAGAACCCAAAGGGGGGGGTATTGGCACTTTTCATGGAAAAATGTGAAAAATTAAATTTTCTAAAAATGAAATAAATGCCTACTAAACACCTCAAACATTCACTCTAAAACAGAAGATTGTTTTTTTTCGCCATATTTTTAGAAATTTGGGCTCTTTTAGTAACATTAACACCTGGGCTGAAGCATCTTTTATGATCATTTATTGTCTTTCAGGATACATTCTGGGTTTTATTTTGTTTATTTGATGAAAATGAACAACAATACACACCTTGGATACATTTTTGTTTGATTTGTGTCGAGTGGGATTTTCACCTAGAACCCAAAGGAGGGGTTTTGGCACTTTTCATGGAAAAATGTGAAAAATTAAATTTTCTAAAAATGAAATAAATGCCTTCTAAACACCTCAAACATTCACTCTAAAACAGAAGATTGTTGTTTTTCGCAATATTTTTAGAAATTTGGGCTCCAATAGTAACATTAACACCTGGGCTGAAGCATCATTTATGCTCATTTCTTGTCTTTCAGGATTAATTCTGGGTTTTATTTTGTTTATTTGATGAAAATGAACATCGATACACACCATGGAAACATTTTTGTTTGATTTGTGTCGAGTGAGATTTTCACCTAGAACCCAAAGGGGGGGGTATTGGCACTTTTCATGGAAAAATGTGAAAAGTTAAATTTTCTAAAAATGAAATAAATGCCTTCTAAACACCTCAAACATTCACTCTAAAACAGAAGATTGTTGTTTTTCGCAATATTTTTAGAAATTTGGGCTCTTTTAGTAAAATTAACACTTGCGCTGAAGCATCTTTTATGCTAATTTCATGTCTTTGAGGATTAATTCAGGGTTTTATTTTGTTTATTTGATGAAAATGAACAACAATACACACCTTGGATACATTTTTGTTTGATTTGTGTCGAGTGAGATTTTCACCTAGAACCCAAAGGGGGGGGTATTGGCACTTTTCATGGAAAAATGTGAAAAATTAAATTTTCTAAAAATGAAATAAATGCCTTCTAAACACCTCAAACATTTACTCTAAAACAGAATATTGTTGTTTTTCGCAATATTTTTAGAAATTTGGGCTCTTTTAGTAACATTAACACTTTTTCTGAAGCAACTTTTATGCTCATTTCTTGTCCTTCAAGATTAATTCTGGGTTTTATTTTGTTTATTTAATGAAAATGAACAACAATAAACACCATGGAAAAATTTTTGTTTGAAATGTGTCGAGTGAGATTTTCACCTAGAACCCATAGGGTGGGGTATTGGCACTTTTCATGGAAAAATGTGAAAAATTAAATTTTCTAAAAATGAAATAAATGTCTTCTGAACACCTCAAACATTCACTCTAAAACAGAAGATTGTTTTTTTCGCCATATTTTTAGAAATTTGGGCTCTTTTAGTAACATTAACACCTGGGCTGAAGCATCTTTTATGATCATTTATTGTCTTTCAGGATACATTCTGGGTTTTATTTTGTTTATTTGATGAAAATGAACAACAATACACACCTTGGATACATTTTTGTTTGATTTGTGTCGAGTGGGATTTTCACCTAGAACCCAAAGGGAGGGGTATTGGCACTTTTCATGGAAAAATGTGAAAAATAAAATTTTCGAAAAATGAAAAAACCTTCTAAACACCTCAAACAATCACTCTAAAACAGAAGATTGTTGTTTTTCGCAATATTTTCAGAAATTTGGGCTCTTTTAGTAACATTTTTACCTTGGCTGAAGCAACTTTTATGCTCATTTCTTGTCTTTCAGGATTAATTCTGGGTTTATATTTGTTTATTTGATGAAAATGAACAACAATACACACCATGGAAACATTTTTGATTTATTTGTGTCGGGTGAGATTTTCACCTAGAACCCAAAGGGGGGGGTATTGGCACTTTTCATGGAAAAATGTGAAAAATTAAATTTTCTAAAAATGAAATAAATGCCTTCTAAACACCTCAAACATTCACTCTAAAACAGAAGATTGTTGTTTTTCGCAATATTTTTAGAAATTTGGGCTCTTTTAGTAACATTAACACTTTCTCTGAAGCAACTTTTATGCTCATTTCTTGTCCTTCAAGATTAATCCTGGGTTTTATTTTGCTTATTTAATGAAAATGAACAACAATAAACACCATGGAAAAATTTTTGTTTGAAATGTGTCGAGTGAGATTTTCACCTAGAACCCATAGGGGGGGTATTGGCACTTTTCATGGAAAAATGTGAAAAATTAAATTTTCTAAAAATGAAATAATTGCCTTCTAAACACCTCAAACATTCACTCTAAAACAGAAGATTGTTGTTTTTCGCAATATTTTTAGAAATTCGGGCTCTTTTAGTAACATTAACACTTTCCCTGAAGCAACTTTTGTGCTCATTTCTTGTCCTTCAAGATTAATTCTGGGTTTTATTTTGTTTATTTAATGAAAATGAACAACAATAAACACCATGGAAACATTTTTGTTTGATTCGTGTCGAGTGAGATTTTAACCTAGGACCCAAAGGGGGGGGTATTGGCACTTTTCATGGAAAATGTGAAAAATTAAAATTTCTAAAAATGAAATAAATGCCTTCTATACACCACAAACATTCACTCTATAATGGAAGATTGTATTTTTTCGCAATATTTTTGGAAATTTGGGCTCTTTTACTAACATTAACACTTGCGCTGAGGCATCTTTTATGCTCATTTCTTGTCTTTAATGATTTATTCTGGGTTTTATTTTGTTTATTTGATGAAAATGAACAACAATACACACCATGGAAATATTTTTGTTCGATTCGTGCCGAGTGAGATTTTCACCTAGAACCCAAAGGGGGGGGTATTGGCACTTTTCATGGAAAAATGTGAAAAATTAAAATTTCTAAAAATGAAATAAATGCCTTCTATACACCTCAAACATTCACTCTATAATGGAAGATTGTTGCTTTTCGCAATATTTTTGGAAATTTGGGCTCTTTTACTAACATTAACACTTGCGCTGAGGCATCTTTTACGCTCATTTATTGTCTTTAATGATTTATTCTGGGTTTTATTTTGTTTATTTGATGAAAATGAGCAACAATACACACCATGGAAACATTTTTGTTTGATTCGTTTCGAGTGAGATTTTCACCTAGAACCCAAAGGGGGGGGTATTGGCGCTTTTCATGGAAAAATGAGAAAAATAAAAAAAATTTCTAAAAATGAAATAAATGCCTTCTATACACCTCAAACATTCACTCTATAATGGAAGATTGTTGTTTTTCGCAATATTCTTGGAAATTACTGCTCTTTTACTAACATTAACACTTGCGCTGAGGCATCTTTTATGCTCATTTCTTGTCCTTCAAGATTAATTCTGGGTTTTATTTTGTTTATTTGATGAAAATGAACAACAATAAACACCATGGAAACATTTTTGTTTGATTTGTGTCGAGTGAGATTTTCACCTAGAACCCTAAGGGGGGAATCGGCACTTTTCATGGAAAAATGTGAAAAATTAAATTTTCTAAAAATGAAATAAATGCCTTCTAAACACCTCAAACATTCACTCTAAAACCGAAGATTGTTTTTTTTCGCCATATTTTTAGAAATTTGGGCTCTTTTAGTAACATTAACACCTGGGCTGAAGCATCTTTTATGATCATTTATTGTCTTTCAGGATACATTCTGTGTTTTATTTTGTTTATTTGATGAAAATGAACAACAATACACACCTTGGATACATTTTTGTTTGATTTGTGTCGAGTGGGATTTTCACCTAGAACCCAAAGGGGGGGGTATTGGCACTTTTCATGGAAAAATGTGAAAAATTAAATTTTCTAAAAATGAAATAAATGCCTTCTAAACACCTCAAACATTCACTCTAAAACAGAAGATTGTTGTTTTTCGCAATATTTTTAGAAATTTGGGCTCCAATAGTAACATTAACACCTGGGCTGAAGCATCATTTATGCTCATTTCTTGTCTTTCAGGATTAATTCTGGGTTTTATTTTGTTTATTTGATGAAAATGAACATCGATACACACCATGGAAACATTTTTGATTGATTTGTGTCGAGTGAGATTTTCATTTAGAACCCAAAGGGGGGGGTATTGGCAATTTTCATGGAAAAATGTGAAAAATTAAATTTTCTAAAAATGAAATAAATGCCTTCTAAACACCTCAAACATTTACTCTAAAACAGAATATTGTTGTTTTTCGCAATATTTTTAGAAATTTGGGCTCTTTTAGTAACATTAACACTTTTTCTGAAGCAACTTTTATGGTCCTTTCTTGTCCTTCAAGATTAATTCTGGGTTTTATTTTGTTTATTTAATGAAAATGAACAACAATAAACACCATGGAAAAATTTTTGTTTGAAATGTGTCGAGTGAGATTTTCACCTAGAACCCATAGGGTGGGGTATTGGCACTTTTCATGGAAAAATGTGAAAAATTAAATTTTCTAAAAATGAAATAAATGTCTTCTGAACACCTCAAACATTCACTCTAAAACAGAAGATTGTTTTTTTTCGCCATATTTTTAGAAATTTGGGCTCTTTTAGTAACATTAACACCTGGGCTGAAGCATCTTTTATGATCATTTATTGTCTTTCAGGATACATTCTGGGTTTTATTTTGTTTATTTGATGAAAATGAACAACAATACACACCTTGGATACATTTTTGTTTGATTTGTGTCGAGTGGGATTTTCACCTAGAACCCAAAGGGAGGGGTATTGGCACTTTTCATGGAAAAATGTGAAAAATAAAATTTTCGAAAAATGAAAAAACCTTCTAAACACCTCAAACAATCACTCTAAAACAGAAGATTGTTGTTTTTCGCAATATTTTCAGAAATTTGGGCTCTTTTAGTAACATTTTTACCTTGGCTGAAGCAACTTTTATGCTCATTTCTTGTCTTTCAGGATTAATTCTGGGTTTATATTTGTTTATTTGATGAAAATGAACAACAATACACACCATGGAAAAATTTTTGATTTATTTGTGTCGGGTGAGATTTTCACCTAGAACCCAAAGGGGGGGGTATTGGCACTTTTCATGGAAAAATGTGAAAAATTAAATTTTTTAAAATGAAATAAATGCCTTCTAAACACCTCAAACATTCACTCTAAAACAGAAGATTGTTGTTTTTCGCAATATTTTTAGAAATTTGGGCTCTTTTAGTAACATTAACACTTTCTCTGAAGCAACTTTTATGCTCATTTCTTGTCCTTCAAGATTAATCCTGGGTTTTATTTTGCTTATTTAATGAAAATGAACAACAATAAACACCATGGAAAAATTTTTGTTTGAAATGTGTCGAGTGAGATTTTCACCTAGAACCCATAGGGGGGGTATTGGCACTTTTCATGGAAAAATGTGAAAAATTAAATTTTCTAAAAATGAAATAAATGCCTTCTAAACACCTCAAACATTCACTCTAAAACAGAAGATTGTTGTTTTTCGCAATATTTTTAGAAATTCGGGCTCTTTTAGTAACATTAACACTTTCCCTGAAGCAACTTTTATGCTCATTTCTTGTCCTTCAAGATTAATTCTGGGTTTTATTTTGTTTATTTAATGAAAATGAACAACAATAAACACCATGGAAACATTTTTGTTTGAAATGTGTCGAGTGAGATTTTCACCTAGAACCCATAGGGAGGGTATTGGCACTTTTCATGGAAAAATGTGAAAAATTAAATTTTCTAAAAATGAAATAAATGCCTTCTAAACACATCAAACATTCACTCTAAAACAGAAGATTGTTGTTTTTCGCCATATTTTTAGAAATTTGGCCTCTTTTAGTAACATTCACACCTGGGCTGAAGCATCTTTTATGATCATTTATTGTCTTTCAGGATACATTCTGGGTTTTATTTTGTTTATTTGATGAAAATGAACAACAATACACTCCTTGGAAACATTTTTGTTTGATTCGTGTCGAGTGAGATTTTAACCAAGGACCCAAAGGGGGGGGTATTGGCACTTTTCATGGAAAATGTGAAAAATTAAAATTTCTAAAAATGAAATAAATGCCTTCTATACACCACAAACATTCACTCTATAATGGAAGATTGTATTTTTTCGCAATATTTTTGGAAATTTGGGCTCTTTTACTAACATTAACACTTGCGCTGAGGCATCTTTTATGCTCATTTCTTGTCTTTAATGATTTATTCTGGGTTTTATTTTGTTTATTTGATGAAAATGAACAACAATACACACCATGGAAATATTTTTGTTCGATTCGTGCCGAGTGAGATTTTCACCTAGAACCCAAAGGGGGGGGTATTGGCACTTTTCATGGAAAAATGTGAAAAATTAAAATTTCTAAAAATGAAATAAATGCCTTCTATACACCTCAAACATTCACTCTATAATGGAAGATTGTTGCTTTTCGCAATATTTTTGGAAATTTGGGCTCTTTTACTAACATTAACACTTGCGCTGAGGCATCTTTTACGCTCATTTATTGTCTTTAATGATTTATTCTGGGTTTTATTTTGTTTATTTGATGAAAATGAGCAACAATACACACCATGGAAACATTTTTGTTTGATTCGTTTCGAGTGAGATTTTCACCTAGAACCCAAAGGGGGGGGTATTGGCGCTTTTCATGGAAAAATGAGAAAAATAAAAAAAATTTCTAAAAATGAAATAAATGCCTTCTATACACCTCAAACATTCACTCTATAATGGAAGATTGTTGTTTTTCGCAATATTCTTGGAAATTACTGCTCTTTTACTAACATTAACACTTGCGCTGAGGCATCTTTTATGCTCATTTCTTGTCCTTCAAGATTAATTCTGGGTTTTATTTTGTTTATTTGATGAAAATGAACAACAATAAACACCATGGAAACATTTTTGTTTGATTTGTGTCGAGTGAGATTTTCACCTAGAACCCTAAGGGGGGAATCGGCACTTTTCATGGAAAAATGTGAAAAATTAAATTTTCTAAAAATGAAATAAATGCCTTCTAAACACCTCAAACATTCACTCTAAAACCGAAGATTGTTTTTTTTCGCCATATTTTTAGAAATTTGGGCTCTTTTAGTAACATTAACACCTGGGCTGAAGCATCTTTTATGATCATTTATTGTCTTTCAGGATACATTCTGTGTTTTATTTTGTTTATTTGATGAAAATGAACAACAATACACACCTTGGATACATTTTTGTTTGATTTGTGTCGAGTGGGATTTTCACCTAGAACCCAAAGGGGGGGGTATTGGCACTTTTCATGGAAAAATGTGAAAAATTAAATTTTCTAAAAATGAAATAAATGCCTTCTAAACACCTCAAACATTCACTCTAAAACAGAAGATTGTTGTTTTTCGCAATATTTTTAGAAATTTGGGCTCCAATAGTAACATTAACACCTGGGCTGAAGCATCATTTATGCTCATTTCTTGTCTTTCAGGATTAATTCTGGGTTTTATTTTGTTTATTTGATGAAAATGAACATCGATACACACCATGGAAACATTTTTGATTGATTTGTGTCGAGTGAGATTTTCACCTAGAACCCACAGGGGGGGGTAATGGCACTATTCTTGGAAAAATGTGAAAAGTTAAATTTTCTAAAAATGAAATAAATGCCCTCTAAACACCTCAAACATTCACTCTAAAACAGAAGATTGTTATTTTTCGCAATATTTTTAGAAATTTGGGCTCTTTTAGTAAAAATAACACTTGCGCTGAAGCATCTTTTATGCTCATTTCATGTCTTTGAGGATTAATTCTGGGTTTTATTTTGTTTATTTGATGAAAATGAACAACAATACACACCTTGGATACATTTTTGTTTGATTTGTGTCGAGTGAGATTTTCACCTAGAACCCAAAGGGGGAGGGTATTGGCACTTTTCATGGAAAAATGTGAAAAATTAAATTTTCTAAAAATGAAATAAATGCCTTCTAAACACCTCAAACATTTACTCTAAAACAGAAGATTGTTGTTTTTCGCAATATTTTTAGAAATTTGGGCTCTTTTAGTAACATTAACATTTTCTCTGAAGCAACTTTTATGCTCATTTCTTGTCCTTCAAGATTAATTCTGGGTTTTATTTTGTTTATTTGATGAAAATGAACAACAATAAACACCATGGAAACATTTTTGTTTGATTTGTGTCGAGTGAGATTTTCACCTAGAACCCAAAGGGGGGGGTATTGGCACTTTTCATGGAAAAATGTGAAAAATTAAATTTTCTAAAAATGAAATAAATGCCTTCTAAACACCTCAAACATTCACTCTAAAACAGAAGATTGTTTTTTTTCGCCATATTTTTAGAAATTTGGGCTCTTTTAGTAACATTAACACCTGGGCTGAAGCATCTTTTATGATCATTTATTGTCTTTCAGGATACATTCTTGGTTTTATTTTGTTTATTTGATGAAAATGAACAACAATACACACCTTGGATACATTTTTGTTTGATTTGTGTCGAGTGGGATTTTCACCTAGAACCCAAAGGGGGGGGTATTGGCACTTCTCATGGAAAAATGTGAAAAATAAAATTTTCCTTAAATGAAAAAAACCTTCTAAACACCTCAAACAATCACTCTAAAACAGAAGATTGTTGTTTTTCGCAATATTTTCAGAAATTTGGGCTCTTTTAGTAACATTAACACTTTCTCTGAAGCAACTTTTATGCTCATTTCTTGTCCTTCAAGATTAATTCTGGGTTTTATTTTGTTTATTTGATGAAAATGAACAACAATAAACACCATGGAAACATTTTTGTTTGATTTGTGTCGAGTGAGATTTTAACCTAGAACCCAAAGGGGGGGGTATTGGCACTTTTCATGGAAAAATGTGAAAAATTAAATTTTCTAAAAATGAAATAAATGCCTTCTAAACACCTCAAACATTTACTCTAAAACAGAAGATTGTTGTTTTTCGCAATATTTTTAGAAATTTGGTATCTTTTAGTAACATTAACACTTTCTCTGAAGCAACTTTTATGCTCATTTCTTGTCCTTCAAGATTAATTCTGGGTTTTATTTTGTTTATTTGATGAAAATGAACAAATATACACACCTTGGATACATTTTTGTTTGATTTGTGTCGATTGAGATTTTCACCTAGAACCCAAAGGGGGGGGTATTGGCACTTTTCATGGAAAAATGTGAAAAATTAAATTTTCTAAAAATGAAATAAATGCCTTCTAAACACCTCAAACATTTAGTCTAAAACAGAAGATTGTTGTTTTTCGCAATATTTTTAGAAATTTGGTATCTTTTAGTAACATTAACACTTTCTCTGAAGCAACTTTTATGCTCATTTCTTGTCCTTCAAGATTAATTCTGGGTTTTATTTTGTTTATTTGATGAAAATGAACAACAATAAACACCATGGAAACATTTTTGTTTGATTTGTGTCGAGTGAGATTTTCACCTAGAACCCAAAGGGGGGGGTATTGGCACTTTTCATGGAAAAATGTGACAAATTAAATTTTCTAAAAATGAAATAAATGCCTTCTAAACACCTCAAACATTTACTCTAAAACAGAAGATTGTTGTTTTTCGCAATATTTTTAGAAATTTGGGCTCTTTTAGTAACATTAACACTTTCTCTGAAGCAACTTTTATGCTCATTTCTTGTCCATCAAGATTAATTCTGGGTTTTATTTTGTTTATTTGATGAAAATGAACAACAATAAACACCATGGAAACATTTTTGTTTGATTTGTGTCGAGTTAGATTTTCACCTAGAACCCAAAGGGGGGGGTATTGGCACTTTTCATGGAAAAATGTGAAAAATTAAATTTTTTAAAAATGAAATAAATGCCTTCTAAAACCTCAAACATTCACTCTAAAACAGAAGATTGTTGTTTTTCGCCATATTTTTAGAAATTTGGGCTCTTTTAGTAACATTAACACCTGGGCTGAAGCATCTTTTATGATCATTTATTGTCTTTCAGGATACATTCTGGGTTTTATTTTGTTTATTTGATGAAAATGAACAACAATACACTCCTTGGATACATTTTTGTTTGATTTGTGTCGAGTGAGATTTTCACCTAGAACCCAAAGGGGGGGTATTGGCACTTTTTCTGGAAAAATGTGAAAAATTAAATTTTCTAAAAATGAAATAAATGCCTTCTAAACACCTCAAACATTCACTCTAAAACAGAAGATTGTTGTTTTTCGCAATATTTTTAGAAATTTGGGCTCTTTTAGTAACATTAACACTTTCTTTGAAGCAACTTTTATGCTCATTTCTTGTCCTTCAAGATTAATTCTGGGTTTTATTTTGTTTATTTGATGAAAATGAACAACAATAAACACCATGGAAACATTTTTGTTTGAAATGTGTCGAGTGAGATTTCACCTAGAACCCATAGGGGGGGGGTATTGGCACTTTTCATGGAAAAATGTGAAAATTAAATTTTCTAAAAATGAAATAAATGCCTTCTAAACACCTCAAACATTCACTCTAAAACAGAAGATTGTTTTTTTTCGCAATATTTTTAGAAATTTGGGCTCTTTTAGTAACATTAACACTTTCTCTGAAGCAACTTTTATGCTCATTTCTTGTCCTTCAAGATTAATTCTGGGTTTTATTTTGTTTATTTGATGAAAATGAACAACAATAAACACCATGGAAACATTTTTGTTTGAAATGTGTCGAGTGAGATTTTCACCTAGAACCCATAGGGGGGGGGATTGGCACTTTTCATGGAAAAATGTGAAAAATTAAATTTTCTAAAAATGAAATAAATGCCTTCTAAACACCTCAAACATTCACTCTAAAACAGAAGATTGTTGTTTTTCGCAATATTTTAGAAATTTGGGCTCTTTTAGTAACATTAACACCTGGGCTGAAGCATCATTTATGCTCATTTCTTGTCTTTCAGGATTAATTCTGGGTTTTATTTTGTTTATTTGATGAAAATGAACATCGATACACACCATGGAAACATTTTTGATTGATTTGTGTCGAGTGAGATTTTCACCTAGAACCCACAGGGGGGGGTATTGGCACTTTTCATGGAAAAATGTGAAAAATTAAATTTTCTAAAAATGAAATAAATGCCTTCTAAACACCTCAAACATTTACTCTACAACAGAAGATTGTTGTTTTTCGCCATATTTTTAGAAATTTGGGCTCTTTAGTAACATTAACACTTTCTCTGAAGCAACTTTTATGCTCATTTCTTGTCCTTCAAGATTAATTCTGGGTTTTATTTTGTTTATTTGATGAAAATGAACAACAATAAACACCATGGAAACATTTTTGTTTGATTTGTGTCGAGTGAGATTTTCACCTAGGACCCAAAGGGGGGGTATTATTGGCACTTTTCATGGAAAAATGTGAAAAATTAAATTTTCTAAAAATGAAATAAATGCCTTCTAAACACCTCAAACATTCACTCTAAAACAGAAGATTGTTTTTTTTCGCCATATTTTTAGAAATTTGGGCTCTTTTAGTAACATTAACACCTGGGCTGAAGCATCTTTTATGATCATTTATTGTCTTTCAGGATACATTCTGGGTTTTATTTTGTTTATTTGATGAAAATGAACAACAATACACACCTTGGATACATTTTTGTTTGATTTGTGTCGAGTGAGATTTTCACCTAGAACCCAAAGGGGGGGTATTGGCACTTTTTCTGGAAAAATGTGAAAAATTAAATTTTCTAAAAATGAAATAAATGCCTTCTAAACACCTCAAACATTCACTCTAAAACAAAAGATTGTTGTTTTTCGCAATATTTTTAGAAATTTGGGCTCTTTTAGTAACATTAACACTTTCTCTGAAGCAACTTTTATGCTCATTTCTTGTCCTTCAAGATTAATTCTGGGTTTTATTTTGTTTATTTAATGAAAATGAACAACAATAAACACCATGGAAAAATTTTTGTTTTAAATGTGTCGAGTAAGATTTTCACCTAGAACCCATAGGGGGGGGTATTGGCACTTTTCATGGAAAAATGTGAAAAATAAATTTTCTAAAAATGAAATAAATGCCTTCTAAACACCTCAAACATTCACTCTAAAACAGAAGATTGTTGTTTTTCGCAATATTTTTAGAAATTCGGGCTCTTTTAGTAACATTAACACTTTCCCTGAAGCAACTTTTATGCTCATTTCTTGTCCTTCAAGATTAATTCTGGGTTTTATTTTGTTTATTTAATGAAAATGAACAACAATAAACACCATGGAAACATTTTTGTTTGAAATGTGTCGAGTGAGATTTTCACCTAGAACCCATAGGGGGGGGGTATTGGCACTTTTCATGGAAAAATGTGAAAAATTAAATTTTCTAAAAATGAAATAAATGCCTTCTAAACACCTCAAACATTCACTCTAAAACAGAAGATTGTTGTTTTTCGCAATATTTTTAGAAATTTGGGCTCTTTTAGTAACATTAACACCTGGGCTGAAGCATCTTTTATGATCATTTATTGTCTTTCAGGATACATTCTGGGTTTTATTTTGTTTATTTGATGAAAATGAACAACAATACACTCCTTGGAAACATTTTTGTTTGTTTTGTGTCGAGTGAGATTTTTACCTAGAACCTAAAGGGGGGGGTATTGGCACTTTTCATGGAAAAATGTGAAAAATAAAATTTTCTAAAAATGAAAAAAACCTTCTAAACACCTCAAAAAATCACTCTAAAACAGAAGATTGTTGTTTTTCGCAATATTTTTAGAAATTCGGGCTCTTTTAGTAACATTAACACTTTTCCTGAAGCAACTTTTATGCTCATTTCTTGTCCTTCAAGATTAATTCTGGGTTTTATTTTGTTTATTTAATGAAAATGAACAACAATAAACACCATGGAAAAATTTTTGTTTGAAATGTGTCGAGTGAGATTTTCACCTAGAACCCATAGGGGGGGGTATTGGCACTTTTCATGGAAAAATGTGAAAAATTAAATTTTCTAAAAATGAAATAAATGCCTTCTAAACACCTCAAACATTCACTCTTAAACAGAAGATTGTTGTTTTTCGCAATATTTTTAGAAATTCGGGCTCTTTTAGTAACATTAACACTTTCCCTGAAGCAACTTTTATGCTCATTTCTTGTCCTTCAAGATTAATTCTGGGTTTTATTTTGTTTATTTAATGAAAATGAACAACAATAAACACCATGGAAACATTTTTGTTTGAAATGTGTCGAGTGAGATTTTCACCTAGAACCCATAGGGGGGGTATTGGCACTTTTCATGGAAAAATGTGAAAAATTAAATTTTCTAAAAATGAAATAAATGCCTTCTAAACACCTCAAACATTCACTCTAAAACAGAAGATTGTTGTTTTTCGCCATATTTTTAGAAATTTGGGCTCTTTTAGTAACATTAACACCTGGGCTGAAGCATCTTTTATGATCATTTATTGTCTTTCAGGATACATTCTGGGTTTTATTTTGTTTATTTGATGAAAATGAACAACAATACACTCCTTGGATACATTTTTGTTTGATTTGTGTCGAGTGAGATTTTCACCTAGAACCCAAAGGGGGGGTATTGGCACTTTTTCTGGAAAAATGTGAAAAATTAAATTTTCTAAAAATGAAATAAATGCCTTCTTAACACCTCAAACATTCACTCTAAAACAGAAGATTGTTTTTTTTCGCAATATTTTTAGAAATTTGGGCTCTTTTAGTAACATTAACACTTTCTCTGAAGCAACTTTTATGCTCATTTTTTGTCCTTCAAGATTAATTCTGGGTTTTATTTTGTTTATTTGATGAAAATGAACAACAATAAACACCATGGAAACATTTTTGTTTGAAATGTGTCGAGTGAGATTTTCACCTAGAACCCATAGGGGGGGTATTGGCACTTTTCATGGAAAAATGTGAAAAATTAAATTTTCTAAAAATGAAATAAATGCCTTCTAAACACCTCAAACATTCACTCTAAAACAGAAGATTGTTGTTTTTCGCAATATTTTTAGAAATTTGGGCTCTTTTAGTAAAATTAACACCTGGGCTGAAGCATCATTTATGCTCATTTCTTGTCTTTCAGGATTAATTCTGGGTTTTATTTTGTTTATTTGATGAAAATGAACATCGATACACACCATGGAAACATTTTTGATTGATTTGGGTCGAGTGAGATTTACACCTAGAACCCACAGGGGGGGGTATTGGCACTTTTCATGGAAAAATGTGAAAAGTTAAATTTTCTAAAAATGAAATAAATGCCTTCTAAACACCTTAAACATTCACTCTAAAACAGAAGATTGTTGTTTTTCGCAATATTTTTAGAAATTTGGGCTCTTTTAGTAAAATTAACACTTGCGCTGAAGCATCTTTTATGCTCATTTCATGTCTTTGAGGATTAATTCTGGGTTTTATTTTGTTTATTTGATGAAAATGAACAAATATACACACCTTGGATACATTTTTGTTTGATTTGTGTCGAGTGAGATTTTCACCTAGAACCCAAAGGGGGGGGGTATTGGCACTTTTCATGGAAAAATGTGAAAAATTAAATTTTCTAAAAATGAAATAAATGCCTTCTAAACACCTCAAACATTTACTCTAAAACAGAAGATTGTTGTTTTTCGCAATATTTTTAGAAATTTGGTATCTTTTAGTAACATTAACACTTTCTCTGAAGCAACTTTTATGCTCATTTCTTGTCCTTCAAGATTAATTCTGGGTTTTATTTTGTTTATTTGATGAAAATGAACAACAATAAACACCATGGAAACATTTTTGTTTGATTTGTGTCGAGTGAGATTTTCACCTAGAACCCAAAGGGGGGGGTATTGGCACTTTTCATGGAAAAATGTGACAAATTAAATTTTCTAAAAATGAAATAAATGCCTTCTAAACACCTCAAACATTTACTCTAAAACAGAAGATTGTTGTTTTTCGCAATATTTTTAGAAATTTGGGCTCTTTTAGTAACATTAACACTTTCTCTGAAGCAACTTTTATGCTCATTTCTTGTCCATCAAGATTAATTCTGGGTTTTATTTTGTTTATTTGATGAAAATGAACAACAATAAACACCATGGAAACATTTTTGTTTGATTTGTGTCGAGTTAGATTTTCACCTAGAACCCAAAGGGGGGGTATTGGCACTTTTCATGGAAAAATGTGAAAAATTAAATTTTTTAAAAATGAAATAAATGCCTTCTAAAACCTCAAACATTCACTCTAAAACAGAAGATTGTTGTTTTTCGCCATATTTTTAGAAATTTGGGCTCTTTTAGTAACATTAACACCTGGGCTGAAGCATCTTTTATGATCATTTATTGTCTTTCAGGATACATTCTGGGTTTTATTTTGTTTATTTGATGAAAATGAACAACAATACACTCCTTGGATACATTTTTGTTTGATTTGTGTCGAGTGAGATTTTCACCTAGAACCCAAAGGGGGGGTATTGGCACTTTTTCTGGAAAAATGTGAAAAATTAAATTTTCTAAAAATGAAATAAATGCCTTCTAAACACCTCAAACATTCACTCTAAAACAGAAGATTGTTGTTTTTCGCAATATTTTTAGAAATTTGGGCTCTTTTAGTAACATTAACACTTTCTCTGAAGCAACTTTTATGCTCATTTCTTGTCCTTCAAGATTAATTCTGGGTTTTATTTTGTTTATTTGATGAAAATGAACAACAATAAACACCATGGAAACATTTTTGTTTGAAATGTGTCGAGTGAGATTTCACCTAGAACCCATAGGGGGGGGGTATTGGCACTTTTCATGGAAAAATGTGAAAAATTAAATTTTCTAAAAATGAAATAAATGCCTTCTAAACACCTCAAACATTCACTCTAAAACAGAAGATTGTTTTTTTTCGCAATATTTTTAGAAATTTGGGCTCTTTTAGTAACATTAACACTTTCTCTGAAGCAACTTTTATGCTTATTTCTTGTCCTTCAAGATTAATTCTGGGTTTTATTTTGTTTATTTGATGAAAATGAACAACAATAAACACCATGGAAACATTTTTGTTTGAAACGTGTCGAGTGAGATTTTCACCTAGAACCCATAGGGGGGGGGGATTGGCACTTTTCATGGAAAAATGTGAAAAATTAAATTTTCTAAAAATGAAATAAATGCCTTCTAAACACCTCAAACATTCACTCTAAAACAGAAGATTGTTGTTTTTTCGCAATATTTTTAGAAATTTGGGCTCCAATAGTAACATTAACACCTGGGCTGAAGCATCATTTATGCTCATTTCTTGTCTTTCAGGATTAATTCTGGGTTTTATTTTGTTTATTTGATGAAAATGAACATCGATACACACCATGGAAACATTTTTGATTGATTTGTGTCGAGTGAGATTTTCACCTAGAACCCACAGGGGGGGGTATTGGCACTTTTCATGGAAAAATGTGAAAAGTTAAATTTTCTAAAAATGAAATAAATGCCTTCTAAACACCTCAAACATTTACTCTACAACAGAAGATTGTTGTTTTTCGCAATATTTTTAGAAATTTGGGCTCTTTTAGTAAAATTAACACTTGCGCTGAAGCATCTTTTATGCTCATTTCATGTCTTTGAGGATTAATTCTGGGTTTTATTTTGTTTATTTGATGAAAATGAACAACAATACACACCTTGGATACATTTTTGTTTGATTTGTGTCGAGTGAGATTTTCACCTAGAACCCAAAGGGGGGGGGTATTGGCACTTTTCATGGAAAAATGTGAAAAATTAAATTTTCTAAAAATGAAATAAATGCCTTCTAAACACCTCAAACATTCACTCTAAAACAGAAGATTGTTGTTTTTCGCAATATTTTTAGAAATTTGGGCTCCAATAGTAACATTAACACCTGGGCTGAAGCATCATTTATGCTCATTTCTTGTCTTTCAGGATTAATTCTGGGTTTTATTTTGTTTATTTGATGAAAATGAACATCGATACACACCATGGAAACATTTTTGATTGATTTGTGTCGAGTGAGATTTTCACCTAGAACCCACAGGGGGGGGTATTGGCACTTTTCATGGAAAAATGTGAAAAGTTAAATTTTCTAAAAATGAAATAAATGCCTTCTAAACACCTTAAACATTCACTCTAAAACAGAAGATTGTTGTTTTTCGCAATATTTTTAGAAATTTGGGCTCTTTTAGTAAAATTAACACTTGCGCTGAAGCATCTTTTATGCTCATTTCATGTCTTTGAGGATTAATTCTGGGTTTTATTTTGTTTATTTGATGAAAATGAACAACAATACACACCTTGGATACATTTTCGTTTGATTTGTGTCGAGTGAGATTTTCACCTAGAACCCAAAGGGGGGGGGTATTGGCACTTTTCATGGAAAAATGTGAAAAATTAAATTTTCTAAAAATGAAATAAATGCCTTCTAAACACCTCAAACATTTACTCTAAAACAGAAGATTGTTGTTTTTCGCAATATTTTTAGAAATTTGGGCTCTTTTAGTAACATTAACACTTTCTCTGAAGCAACTTTTATGCTCATTTCTTGTCCATCAAGATTAATTCTTGGTTTTATTTTGTTTATTTGATGAAAATGAACAACAATAAACACCATGGAAACATTTTTGTTTGATTTGTGTCGAGTTAGATTTTCACTTAGAACCCAAAGGGGGGGGTATTGGCACTTTTATTGGAAAAATGTGAAAAATTAAATTTTTTAAAAATGAAATAAATGCCTTCTAAACACCTCAAATATTCACTCTAAAACAGAAGATTGTTGTTTTTCGCAATATTTTTAGAAATTCGGGCTCTTTTAGTAACATTAACACTTTCCCTGAAGCAACTTTTATGCTCATTTCTTGTCCTTCAAGATTAATTCTGGGTTTTATTTTGTTCATTTAATGAAAATGAACAACAATAAACACCATGGAAACATTTTTGTTTGAAATGTGTCGAGTGAGATTTTCACCTAGAACCCATAGGGGGGGGTATTGGCACTTTTCATGGAAAAATGTAAAAAATTAAATTTTCTAAAAATGAAATAAATGCCTTCTAAAACCTCAAACATTCACTCTAAAACAGAAGATTGTTGTTTTTCGCCATATTTTTAGAAATTTGGGCTCTTTTAGTAACATTAACACCTGGGCTGAAGCATCTTTTATGATCATTTATTGTCTTTCAGGATACATTCTGGGTTTTATTTTGTTGATTTGATGAAAATGAACAACAATACACTCCTTGGATACATTTTTGTTTGATTTGTGTCGAGTGAGATTTTCACCTAGAACCCAAAGGGGGGGGTATTGGCACTTTTCATGGAAAAATGTGAAAAGTTAAATTTTCTAAAAATGAAATAAATGCCTTCTAAACACCTCAAACATTCACTCTAAAACAGAAGATTGTTGTTTTTCGCAATATTTTTAGAAATTTGGGCTCTTTTAGTAAAATTAACACTTG
Source organism: Hetaerina americana (assembly GCF_022747635.1). Classification (NCBI taxonomy): domain Eukaryota; kingdom Metazoa; phylum Arthropoda; class Insecta; order Odonata; family Calopterygidae; genus Hetaerina; species Hetaerina americana. The sequence continues at coordinate 117,664 of NW_027286769.1, forward strand.
CGCTGAAGCATCTTTTATGCTCATTTCATGTCTTTGAGGATTAATTCTGGGTTTTATTTTGTTTATTTGATGAAAATGAACAACAATACACACCTTGGATACATTTTTGTTTGATTTGTGTCGAGTGAGATTTTCACCTAGAACCCAAAGGGGGGGGTATTGGCACTTTTCATGGAAAAATGTGAAAAATTAAATTGTCTAAAAATGAAATAAATGCCTTCTAAACACCTCAAACATTTACTCTAAAACAGAAGATTGTTGTTTTTCGCAATATTTTTAGAAATTTGGGCACTTTTAGTAACATTAACACTTTCTCTGAAGCAACTTTAATGCTCATTTCTTGTCCTTCAAGATTAATTCTGGGTTTTATTTTGTTTATTTGATGAAAATGAACAACAATAAACACCATGGAAACATTTTTGTTTGATTTGTGTCGAGTGAGATTTTCACCTAGAACCCAAAGGGGGAGGTATTGGCACTTTTCATGGAAAAATGTGTCAAATTAAATTTTCTAAAAATGAAATAAATGCCTTCTAAACACCTCAAACATTTACTCTAAAACAGAAGATTGTTGTTTTTCGCAATATTTTTAGAAATTTGGGCTCTTTTAGTAACATTAACACTTTCTCTGAAGCAACTTTTATGCTCATTTCTTGTCCATCAAGATTAATTCTGGGTTTTATTTTGTTTATTTGATGAAAATGAACAACAATAAACACCATGGAAACATTTTTGTTTGATTTGTGTCGAGTTAGATTTTCACCTAGAACCCAAAGGGGGGGGTATTGGCACTTTTCATGGAAAAATGTGAAAAATTAAATTTTTTAAAAATGAAATAAATGCCTTCTAAACACCTCAAACATTCACTCTAAAACAGAAGATTGTTGTTTTTCGCAATATTTTTAGAAATTCGGGCTCTTTTAGTAACATTAACACTTTCCCTGAAGCAACTTTTATGCTCATTTCTTGTCCTTCAAGATTAATTCTGGGTTTTATATTGTTCATTTAATGAAAATGAACAACAATAAACACCATGGAAACATTTTTGTTTGAAATGTGTCGAGTGAGATTTTCACCTAGAACCCATAGGGGGGGTATTGGCACTTTTCATGGAAAAATGTAAAAAATTAAATTTTCTAAAAATGAAGCAAATGCCTTCTAAAACCTCAAACATTCACTCTAAAACAGAAGATTGTTGTTTTTCGCCATATTTTTAGAAATTTGGGCTCTTTTAGTAACATTAACACCTGGGCTGAAGCATCTATTATGATCATTTATTGTCTTTCAGGATACATTCTGGGTTTTATTTTGTTTATTTGATGAAAATGAACAACAATACACTCCTTGGATACATTTTTGTTTGATTTGTGTCGAGTGAGATTTTCACCTAGAACCCAAAGGGGGGGTTTTGGCACTTTTTCTGGAAAAATGTGAAAAATTAAATTTTCTAAAAATGAAATAAATGCCTTCTAAACACCTCAAACATTCACTCTAAAACAGAAGATTGTTGTTTTTCGCAATATTTTTAGAAATTTGGGCTCTTTTAGTAACATTAACACTTTCTCTGAAGCAACTTTTATGCTCATTTCTTGTCCTTCAAGATTAATTCTGGGTTTTATTTTGTTTATTTGATGAAAATGAACAACAATAAACACCATGGAAACATTTTTGTTTGAAATGTGTCGAGTGAGATTTTCACCTAGAACCCATAGGGGGGGGGTATTGGCACTTTTCATGGAAAAATGTGAAAAATTAAATTTTCTAAAAATGAAATAAATGCCTTCTAAACACCTCAAACATTCACTCTAAAACAGAAGATTGTTGTTTTTCGCAATATTTTTAGAAATTTGGGCTCTTTTACTAACATTAACACTTGCGCTGAGGCTTCTTTTATGCTCTTTTCTTGTCTTTAATGATTTATTCTGGGTTTTATTTTGTTTATTTGATGAAAATGAACAACAATACACACCATGGAAATATTTTTGTTCGATTCGTGCCGAGTGAGATTTTCACCTAGAACCCAAAGGGGGGGTATTGGCGCTTTTCATGGAAAAATGTGAAAAATTAAATTTTCTAAAAATGAAATAAATGCCTTCTAAACACCTCAAACATTCACTCTAAAACAGAAGATTGTTTTTTTTCGCCATATTTTTAGAAATTTGGGCTCTTTTAGTAACATTAACACCTGGGCTGAAGCATCTTTTATGATCATTTATTGTCTTTCAGGATACATTCTGGGTTTTATTTTGTTTATTTGATGAAAATGAACAGCAATACACACCTTGGATACATTTTTGTTTGATTTGTGTCGAGTGAGATTTTCACCTAGAACCCAAAGGGGGGGGTATTGGCACTTTTCATGGAAAAATGTGAAAAATTAAATTGTCTAAAAATGAAATAAATGCCTTCTAAACACCTCAAACATTTACTCTAAAACAGAAGATTGTTGTTTTTCGCAATATTTTTAGAAATTTGGGCACTTTTAGTAACATTAACACTTTCTCTGAAGCAACTTTAATGCTCATTTCTTGTCCTTCAAGATTAATTCTGGGTTTTATTTTGTTTATTTGATGAAAATGAACAACAATAAACACCATGGAAACATTTTTGTTTGATTTGTGTCGAGTGAGATTTTCACCTAGAACCCAAAGGGGGGGGTATTGGCACTTTTCATGGAAAAATGTGTCAAATTAAATTTTCTAAAAATGAAATAAATGCCTTCTAAACACCTCAAACATTTACTCTAAAACAGAAGATTGTTGTTTTTCGCAATATTTTTAGAAATTTGGGCCCTTTTAGTAACATTAACACTTTCTCTGAAGCAACTTTTATGCTCATTTCTTGTCCATCAAGATTAATTCTGGGTTTTATTTTGTTTATTTGATGAAAATGAACAACAATAAACACCATGGAAACATTTTTGTTTGATTTGTGTCGAGTTAGATTTTCACCTAGAACCCAAAGGGGGGGGTATTGGCACTTTTCATGGAAAAATGTGAAAAATTAAATTTTTTAAAAATGAAATAAATGCCTTCTAAACACCTCAAACATTCACTCTAAAACAGAAGATTGTTGTTTTTCGCAATATTTTTAGAAATTCGGGCTCTTTTAGTAACATTAACACTTTCCCTGAAGCAACTTTTATGCTCATTTCTTGTCCTTCAAGATTAATTCTGGGTTTTATATTGTTCATTTAATGAAAATGAACAACAATAAACACCATGGAAACATTTTTGTTTGAAATGTGTCGAGTGAGATTTTCACCTTGAACCCATAGGGGGGGTATTGGCACTTTTCATGGAAAAATGTAAAAAATTAAATTTTCTAAAAATGAAGCAAATGCCTTCTAAAACCTCAAACATTCACTCTAAAACAGAAGATTGTTGTTTTTCGCCATATTTTTAGAAATTTGGGCTCTTTTAGTAACATTAACACCTGGGCTGAAGCATCTATTATGATCATTTATTGTCTTTCAGGATACATTCTGGGTTTTATTTTGTTTATTTGATGAAAATGAACAACAATACACTCCTTGGATACATTTTTGTTTGATTTGTGTCGAGTGAGATTTTCACCTAGAACCCAAAGGGGGGGTATTGGCACTTTTTCTGGAAAAATGTGAAAAATTAAATTTTCTAAAAATGAAATAAATGCCTTCTAAACACCTCAAACATTCACTCTAAAACAGAAGATTGTTGTTTTTCGCAATATTTTTAGAAATTTGGGCTCTTTTAGTAACATTAACACTTTCTCTGAAGCAACTTTTATGCTCATTTCTTGTCCTTCAAGATTAATTCTGGGTTTTATTTTGTTTATTTGATGAAAATGAACAACAATAAACACCATGGAAACATTTTTGTTTGAAATGTGTCGAGTGAGATTTTCACCTAGAACCCATAGGGGGGGGGTATTGGCACTTTTCATGGAAAAATGTGAAAAATTAAATTTTCTAAAAATGAAATAAATGCCTTCTAAACACCTCAAACATTCACTCTAAAACAGAAGATTGTTGTTTTTCGCAATATTTTTAGAAATTTGGGCTCTTTTACTAACATTAACACTTGCGCTGAGGCTTCTTTTATGCTCTTTTCTTGTCTTTAATGATTTATTCTGGGTTTTATTTTGTTTATTTGATGAAAATGAACAACAATACACACCATGGAAATATTTTTGTTCGATTCGTGCCGAGTGAGATTTTCACCTAGAACCCAAAGGGGGGGTATTGGCGCTTTTCATGGAAAAATGTGAAAAATTAAATTTTCTAAAAATGAAATAAATGCCTTCTAAACACCTCAAACATTCACTCTAAAACAGAAGATTGTTTTTTTTCGCCATATTTTTAGAAATTTGGGCTCTTTTAGTAACATTAACACCTGGGCTGAAGCATCTTTTATGATCATTTATTGTCTTTCAGGATACATTCTGGGTTTTATTTTGTTTATTTGATGAAAATGAACAACAATACACACCTTGGAAACATTTTTGATTGATTTGTGTCGAGTGAGATTTTCACCTAGAACCCACAGGGGGGGGTATTGGCACTTTTCATGGAAAAATGTGAAAAGTTAAATTTTCTAAAAATGAAATAAATGCCTTCTAAACACCTCAAACATTCACTCTAAAACAGAAGATTGTTGTTTTTCGCAATATTTTTAGAAATTTGGGCTCTTTTAGTAAAATTAACACTTGCGCTGAAGCATCTTTTATGCTCATTTCATGTCTTTGAGGATTAATTCTGGGTTTTATTTTGTTTATTTAATGAAAATGAACAACAATACACACCTTGGATACAATTTTGTTTGATTTGTGTCGAGTGAGATTTTCACCTAGAACCCAAAGGGGGGGGTATTGGCACTTTTCATGGAAAAATGTGAAAAATTAAATTGTCTAAAAATGAAATAAATGCCTTCTAAACACCTCAAACATTTACTCTAAAACAGAAGATTGTTGTTTTTCGCAATATTTTTAGAAATTTGGGCACTTTTAGTAACATTAACACTTTCTCTGAAGCAACTTTAATGCTCATTTCTTGTCCTTCAAGATTAATTCTGGGTTTTATTTTGTTTATTTGATGAAAATGAACAACAATAAACACCATGGAAACATTTTTGTTTGATTTGTGTCGAGTGAGATTTTCACCTAGAACCCAAAGGGGGGGGTATTGGCACTTTTCATGGAAAAATGTGTCAAATTAAATTTTCTAAAAATGAAATAAATGCCTTCTAAACACCTCAAACATTTACTCTAAAACAGAAGATTGTTGTTTTTCGCAATATTTTTAGAAATTTGGGCTCTTTTAGTAACATTAACACTTTCTCTGAAGCAACTTTTATGCTCATTTCTTGTCCATCAAGATTAATTCTGGGTTTTATTTTGTTTATTTGATGAAAATGAACAACAATAAACACCATGGAAACATTTTTGTTTGATTTGTGTCGAGTTAGATTTTCACCTAGAACCCAAAGGGGGGGGTATTGGCACTTTTCATGGAAAAATGTGAAAAATTAAATTTTTGAAAAATGAAATAAATGCCTTCTAAACAACTCAAACATTCACTCTAAAACAGAAGATTGTTGTTTTTCGCAATATTTTTAGAAATTCGGGCTCTTTTAGTAACATTAACACTTTCCCTGAAGCAACTTTTATGCTCATTTCTTGTCCTTCAAGATTAATTCTGGGTTTTATATTGTTCATTTAATGAAAATGAACAACAATAAACACCATGGAAACATTTTTGTTTGAAATGTGTCGAGTGAGATTTTCACCTAGAACCCATAGGGGGGTATTGGCACTTTTCATGGAAAAATGTAAAAAATTAAATTTTCTAAAAATGAAGCAAATGCCTTCTAAAACCTCAAACATTCACTCTAAAACAGAAGATTGTTGTTTTTCGCCATATTTTTAGAAATTTGGGCTCTTTTAGTAACATTAACACCTGGGCTGAAGCATCTATTATGATCATTTATTGTCTTTCAGGATACATTCTGGGTTTTATTTTGTTTATTTGATGAAAATGAACAACAATACACTCCTTGGATACATTTTTGTTTGATTTGTGTCGAGTGAGATTTTCACCTAGAACCCAAAGGGGGGGTATTGGCACTTTTTCTGGAAAAATGTGAAAAATTAAATTTTCTAAAAATGAAATAAATGCCTTCTAAACACCTCAAACATTCACTCTAAAACAGAAGATTGTTGTTTTTCGCAATATTTTTAGAAATTTGGGCTCTTTTAGTAACATTAACACTTTCTCTGAAGCAACTTTTATGCTCATTTCTTGTCCTTCAAGATTAATTCTGGGTTTTATTTTGTTTATTTGATGAAAATGAACAACAATAAACACCATGGAAACATTTTTGTTTGAAATGTGTCGAGTGAGATTTTCACCTAGAACCCATAGGGGGGGGGTATTGGCACTTTTCATGGAAAAATGTGAAAAATTAAATTTTCTAAAAATGAAATAAATGCCTTCTAAACACCTCAAACATTCACTCTAAAACAGAAGATTGTTGTTTTTCGCAATATTTTTAGAAATTTGGGCTCTTTTACTAACATTAACACTTGCGCTGAGGCTTCTTTTATGCTCTTTTCTTGTCTTTAATGATTTATTCTGGGTTTTATTTTGTTTATTTGATGAAAATGAACAACAATACACACCATGGAAATATTTTTGTTCGATTCGTGCCGAGTGAGATTTTCACCTAGAACCCATTGGCGCTTTTCATGGAAAAATGTGAAAAATTAAATTTTCTAAAAATGATATAAATGCCTTCTAAACACCTCAAACATTCACTCTAAAACAGAAGATTGTTTTTTTTCGCCATATTTTTAGAAATTTGGGCTCTTTTAGTAACATTAACACCTGGGCTGAAGCATCTTTTATGATCATTTATTGTCTTTCAGGATACATTCTGGGTTTTATTTTGTTTATTTGATGAAAATGAACAACAATACACACCTTGGATACATTTTTGTTTGATTTGTGTCGAGTGGGATTTACACCTAGAACCCCAAGGGGGGGGTATTGGCACTTTTCATGGAAAAATGTGAAAAATTAAATTTTCTAAAAATGAAATAAATGCCTTCTAAACACCTCAAACATTCACTCTAAAACAGAAGATTGTTGTTTTTCGCAATATTTTTAGAAATTTGGGCTCCAATAGTAACATTAACACCTGGGCTGAAGCATCATTTATGCTCATTTCTTGTCTTTCAGGATTAATTCTGGGTTTTATTTTGTTTATTTGATGAAAATGAACAACAATACAAACCTTGGATACATTTTTGTTTGATTTGTGTCGAGTGAGATTTTCACCTAGAACCCAAAGGGGGGGGTATTGGCACTTTTCATGGAAAAATGTGAAAAATTAAATTTTCTAAAAATGAAATAAATGCCTTCTAAACACCTCAAACATTTACTCTAAAACAGAAGATTGTTGTTTTTCGCAATATTTTTAGAAATTTGGGCTCTTTTAGTAACATTAACACTTTCTCTGAAGCAACTTTTATGCTCATTTCTTGTCCATCAAGATTAATTCTGGGTTTTATTTTGTTTATTTGATGAAAATGAACAACAATAAACACCATGGAAACATTTTTGTTTGATTTGTGTCGAGTTAGATTTTCACCTAGAACCCAAAGGGGGGGGGTATTGGCACTTTTCATGGAAAAATGTGAAAAATTAAATTTTTTAAAAATGAAATATATGCCTTCTAAACACCTCAAACATTCACTCTAAAACAGAAGATTGTTGTTTTTCGCAATATTTTTAGAAATTCGGGCTCTTTTAGTAACATTAACACTTTCCCTGAAGCAACTTTTATGCTCATTTCTTGTCCTTCAAGATTAATTCTGGGTTTTATTTTGTTCATTTAATGAAAATGAACAACAATAAACACCATGGAAACATTTTTGTTTGAAATGTGTCGAGTGAGATTTTCACCTAGAACCCATAGGGGGGGTATTGGCACTTTTCATGGAAAAATGTGAAAAATTAAATTTTCTAAAAATGAAATAAATGCCTTCTAAAACCTCAAACATTCACTCTAAAACAGAAGATTGTTGTTTTTCGCCATATTTTTAGAAATTTGGGCTCTTTTAGTAACATTAACACCTGGGCTGAAGCATCTTTTATGATCATTTATTGTCTTTCAGGATACATTTTGGTTTTTATTTTGTTTATTTGATGAAAATGAACAACAATACACTCCTTGGATACATTTTTGTTTGAATTGTGTCGAGTGAGATTTTCACCTAGAACCCAAAGGGCCGGTATTGGCACTTTTTCTGGAAAAATGTGAAAAATTAAATTTTCTAAAAATGAAATAAATGCCTTCTAAACACCTCAAACATTCACTCTAAAACAGAAGATTGTTGTTTTTCGAATATTTTTGGAAATTTGGGCTCTTTTAGTAACATTAACACTTTCTCTGAAGCAACTTTTATGCTCATTTCTTGTCCTTCAAGATTAATTCTGGGTTTTATTTTGTTTATTTGATGAAAATGAACAACAATAAACACCATGGAAACATTTTTGTTTGAAATGTGTCGAGTGAGATTTTCACCTAGAACCCATAGGGGGGGGGGGTATTGGCACTTTTCATGGAAAAATGTGAAAAATTAAATTTTCTAAAAATGAAATAAATGCCTTCTAAACACCTCAAACATTCACTCTAAAACAGAAGATTGTTGTTTTTCGCAATATTTTTAGAAATTTGGGCTCTTTTAGTAACATTAACACTTTCTCTGAAGCAACTTTTATGCTCATTTCTTGTCCTTCAAGATTAATTCTGGGTTTTATTTTGTTTATTTGATGAAAATGAACAACAATACACACCATGGAAACATTTTTGTTTGATTCGTGTCGAGTGAGATTTTAACCTAGAACCCATAGGGGGGGGTATTGGCACTTTTCATGGAAAAATGTGAAAAATTAAATTTTCTAAAAATGAAATAAATGCCTTCTAAACACCTCAAACATTCACTCTAAAACAGAAGATTGTTGTTTTTCGCAATATTTTTAGAAATTTGGGCTCTTTTAGTAACATTAACACTTTCTCTAAAGCAACTTTTATGCTCATTTCTTGTCCTTCAAGATTAATTCTGGGTTTTATTTTGTTTATTTGATGAAAATGAACAACAATACACACCATGGAAACATTTTTGTTTGATTCGTGTCGAGTGAGATTTTAACCTAGGACCCAAAGGGGGGGGTATTGGCACTTTTCATGGAAAATGTGAAAAATTAAAATTTCTAAAAATGAAATAAATGCCTTCTAAACACCACAAACATTCACTCTAAAATGGAAGATTGTATTTTTTCGCAATATTTTTGGAAATTTGGGCTCTTTTACTAACATTAACACTTGCGCTGAGGCATCTTTTATGCTCTTTTCTTGTCTTTAATGATTTATTCTGGGTTTTATTTTGTTTATTTGATGAAAATGAATCACAATACACACCATGGAAATATTTTTGTTCGATTCGTGCCGAGTGAGATTTTCACCTAGAACCCAAAGGCGGGGGTATTGGCACTTTTCATGGAAAAATGTGAAAAATTAAAATTTCTAAAAATGAAATAAATGCCTTCTATACACCTCAAACATTCACTCTATAATGGAAGATTGTTGCTTTTCGCAATATTTTTGGAAATTTGGGCTCTTTTACTAACATTAACACTTGCGCTGAGGCATCTTTTACGCTCATTTATTGTCTTTAATGATTTATTCTGGGTTTTATTTTGTTTATTTGATGAAAATGAACAACAATACACACCATGGAAACATTTTTGTTTGATTCGTTTCGAGTGAGATTTTCACCTAGAACCCAAAGGGGGGGGTATTGGCGCTTTTCATGGAAAAATGTGAAAAATAAAAATTTTCTAAAAATGAAATAAATGCCTTCTAAACACCTCAAACATTCACTCTAAAACAGAAGATTGTTTTTTTTCGCCATATTTTTAGAAATTTGGGCTCTTTTAGTAACATTAACACCTGGGCTGAAGCATCTTTTATGATCATTTATTGTCTTTCAGGATACATTCTGGGTTTTATTTTGTTTATTTGATGAAAATGAACAACAATAAACACCATGGAAACATTTTTGTTTGATTTGTGTCGAGTGAGATTTTCACCTAAAACCCAAAGGGGGGGGTATTGGCACTTTTCATGGAAAAATGTGAAAAATTAAATTTTCTAAAAATGAAATAAATGCCTTCTAAACACCTCAAACATTCACTCTAAAACAGAAGATTGTTGTTTTTCGCAATATTTTTAGAAATTTGGGCTCCAATAGTAACATTAACACCTGGGCTGAAGCATCATTTATGCTCATTTCTTGTCTTTCAGGATTAATTCTGGGTTTTATTTTGTTTATATGATTAAAATGAACATCGATACACACCATGGAAACATTTTTGATTGATTTGTGTCGAGTGAGATTTTCACCTAGAACCCACAGGGGGGGGTATTGGCACTTTTCATGGAAAAATGTGAAAAGTTATATTTTCTAAAAATGAAATAAATGCCTCTAAACACCTCAAACATTCACTCTAAAACAGAAGATTGTTGTTTTTCGCAATATTTTTAGAAATTTGGGCTCTTTTAGTAAAATTAACACTTTCTCTGAAGCATCTTTTATGCTCATTTATTGTCTTTCAGGATACATTCTTGGTTTTATTTTGTTTATTTGATGAAAATGAACAACAATACACACCTTGGATACATTTTTGTTTGATTTGTGTCGAGTGGGATTTTCACCTAGAACCCAAAGGGGGGGGTATTGGCACTTTTCATGGAAAAATGTGAAAAATTAAATTTTCTAAAAATGAAATAAATGCCTTCTAAACACCTCAAACATTCACTCTAAAACAGAAGATTGTTGTTTTTCGCAATATTTTCAGAAATTTGGGCTCTTTTAGTAACATTATTACCTGGGCTTAAGCATCTTTAATGATCATTTATTGTCTTTCAGGATACATTCTGGGTTTTATTTTGTTTATTTGATGAAAATGAACAACAATACAAACCTTGGATACATTTTTGTTTGATTTGTGTCGAGTGAGATTTTCACCTAGAACCCAAAGGGGGGGGTATTGGCACTTTTCATGGAAAAATGTGAAAAATAAAATTTTCCTTAAATGAAAAAAACCTTCTAAACACCTCAAACAATCACTCTTAAACAGAAGATTGTTGTTTTTCGCAATATTTTCAGAAATTTGGGCCCTTTTAGTAACATTATTACCTGGGCTTAAGCATCTTTAATAATCATTTATTGTCTTTCAGGATACATTCTGGGTTTTATTTTGTTTATTTGATGAAAATGAACAACAATACAAACCTTGGATACATTTTTGTTTGATTTGTGTCGAGTGAGATTTTCACCTAGAACCCATAGGGGGGGTATTGGCACTTTTCATGGAAAAATGTGAAAAATTAAATTTTCTAAAAATGAAATAAATGCCTTCTAAACACCTCAAACATTCACTCTAAAACAGAAGATTGTTGTTTTTCGACATATTTTTAGAAATTCGGGCTCTTTTAGTAACATTAACACCTGGGCTGAAGCATCTTTTATGATCATTTATTGTCTTTCAGGATACATTCTGGGTTTTATTTTGTTTATTTGATGAAAATGAACAACAATACACTCCTTGGAAACATTTTTGTTTGATTCGTGTCGAGTGAGATTTTAACCTAGGACCCAAAGGGGGGGGTATTGGCACTTTTCATGGAAAATGTGAAAAATTAAAATTTCTAAAAATGAAATAAATGCCTTCTAAACACCACAAACATTCACTCTAAAATGGAAGATTGTATTTTTTCGCAATATTTTTGGAAATTTGGGCTCTTTTACTAACATTAACACTTGCGCTGAGGCATCTTTTATGCTCTTTTCTTGTCTTTAATGATTTATTCTGGGTTTTATTTTGTTTATTTGATGAAAATGAATCACAATACACACCATGGAAATATTTTTGTTCGATTCGTGCCGAGTGAGATTTTCACCTAGAACCCAAAGGCGGGGGTATTGGCACTTTTCATGGAAAAATGTGAAAAATTAAAATTTCTAAAAATGAAATAAATGCCTTCTATACACCTCAAACATTCACTCTATAATGGAAGATTGTTGCTTTTCGCAATATTTTTGGAAATTTGGGCTCTTTTACTAACATTAACACTTGCGCTGAGGCATCTTTTACGCTCATTTATTGTCTTTAATGATTTATTCTGGGTTTTATTTTGTTTATTTGATGAAAATGAACAACAATACACACCATGGAAACATTTTTGTTTGATTCGTTTCGAGTGAGATTTTCACCTAGAACCCAAAGGGGGGGGTATTGGCGCTTTTCATGGAAAAATGTGAAAAATAAAAATTTTCTAAAAATGAAATAAATGCCTTCTAAACACCTCAAACATTCACTCTAAAACAGAAGATTGTTTTTTTTCGCCATATTTTTAGAAATTTGGGCTCTTTTAGTAACATTAACACCTGGGCTGAAGCATCTTTTATGATCATTTATTGTCTTTCAGGATACATTCTGGGTTTTATTTTGTTTATTTGATGAAAATGAACAACAATAAACACCATGGAAACATTTTTGTTTGATTTGTGTCGAGTGAGATTTTCACCTAAAACCCAAAGGGGGGGTATTGGCACTTTTCATGGAAAAATGTGAAAAATTAAATTTTCTAAAAATGAAATAAATGCCTTCTAAACACCTCAAACATTCACTCTAAAACAGAAGATTGTTGTTTTTCGCAATATTTTTAGAAATTTGGGCTCCAATAGTAACATTAACACCTGGGCTGAAGCATCATTTATGCTCATTTCTTGTCTTTCAGGATTAATTCTGGGTTTTATTTTGTTTATATGATTAAAATGAACATCGATACACACCATGGAAACATTTTTGATTGATTTGTGTCGAGTGAGATTTTCACCTAGAACCCACAGGGGGGGGTATTGGCACTTTTCATGGAAAAATGTGAAAAGTTAAATTTTCTAAAAATGAAATAAATGCCCTCTAAACACCTCAAACATTCACTCTAAAACAGAAGATTGTTGTTTTTCGCAATATTTTTAGAAATTTGGGCTCTTTTAGTAAAATTAACACTTTCTCTGAAGCATCTTTTATGCTCATTTATTGTCTTTCAGGATACATTCTTGGTTTTATTTTGTTTATTTGATGAAAATGAACAACAATACACACCTTGGATACATTTTTGTTTGATTTGTGTCGAGTGGGATTTTCACCTAGAACCCAAAGGGGGGGGTATTGGCACTTTTCATGGAAAAATGTGAAAAATTAAATTTTCTAAAAATGAAATAAATGCCTTCTAAACACCTCAAACATTCACTCTAAAACAGAAGATTGTTGTTTTTCGCAATATTTTCAGAAATTTGGGCTCTTTTAGTAACATTATTACCTGGGCTTAAGCATCTTTAATGATCATTTATTGTCTTTCAGGATACATTCTGGGTTTTATTTTGTTTATTTGATGAAAATGAACAACAATACAAACCTTGGATACATTTTTGTTTGATTTGTGTCGAGTGAGATTTTCACCTAGAACCCAAAGGGGGGGGTATTGGCACTTTTCATGGAAAAATGTGAAAAATAAAATTTTCCTTAAATGAAAAAAACCTTCTAAACACCTCAAACAATCACTCTTAAACAGAAGATTGTTGTTTTTCGCAATATTTTCAGAAATTTGGGCCCTTTTAGTAACATTATTACCTGGGCTTAAGCATCTTTAATAATCATTTATTGTCTTTCAGGATACATTCTGGGTTTTATTTTGTTTATTTGATGAAAATGAACAACAATACAAACCTTGGATACATTTTTGTTTGATTTGTGTCGAGTGAGATTTTCACCTAGAACCCATAGGGGGGGTATTGGCACTTTTCATGGAAAAATGTGAAAAATTAAATTTTCTAAAAATGAAATAAATGCCTTCTAAACACCTCAAACATTCACTCTAAAACAGAAGATTGTTGTTTTTCGACATATTTTTAGAAATTCGGGCTCTTTTAGTAACATTAACACCTGGGCTGAAGCATCTTTTATGATCATTTATTGTCTTTCAGGATACATTCTGGGTTTTATTTTGTTTATTTGATGAAAATGAACAACAATACACTCCTTGGATACATTTTTGTTTGATTTGTGTCGAGTGAGATTTTCACCTAGAACCCAAAGGGGGGTGGTATTGGCACTTTTCATGGAAAAATGTGAAAAATTAAATTTTCTAAAAATGAAATAAATGCCTTCTAAACACCTCAAACATTCACTCTAAAACAGAAGATTGTTGTTTTTCGCAATATTTTTAGAAATTTGGGCTCTTTTAGTAACATTAACACTTTCTCTGAAGCAACTTTTATGCTCATTTCTTGTCCTTCAAGATTAATTCTGGGTTTTATTTTGTTTATTTGATGAAAATGAAAAACAATAAACACCATGGAAACATTTTTGTTTGAAATGTGTCGAGTGAGATTTTCACCTAGAACCCATAGGGGGGGGTATTGGTACTTTTCATGGAAAAATGTGAAAAATTAAATTTTCTAAAAATGAAATAAATGCCTTCTAAACACCTCAAACATTCACTCTAAAAAAGAAGATTGTTTTTTTTCGCCATATTTTTAGAAATTTGGGCTCTTTTAGTAACATTAACACCTGGGCTGAAGCATCTTTTATGATCATTAATTGTCTTTCAGGATACATTCTGGGTTTTATTTTGTTTTTTTGATGAAAATGAACAACAATAAACACCATGGAAACATTTTTGTTTGATTTGTGTCGAGTGAGATTTTCACCTAGAACCCAAAGGGGGGTATATTGGCACTTTTCATGGAAAAATGTGAAAAATTAAATTTTCTAAAAATGAAATAAATGCCTTCTAAACACCTCAAACATTCACTCTAAAACAGAAGATTGGATTTTTTCGCAATATTTTTAGAAATTTGGGCTCCAATAGTAACATTAACACCTGGGCTGAGGCATCATTTATGCTCATTTCTTGTCTTTCAGGATAAATTCTGGGTTTTATTTTGTTTATTTGATTAAAATGAACATCGATACACACCATGGAAACATTTTTGATTGATTTGTGTCGAGTGAGATTTTCACCTAGAACCCACAGGGGGGGGTATTGGCACTTTTCATGGAAAAATGTGAAAAGTTAAATTTTCTAAAAATGAAATAAATGCCCTCTAAACACCTCAAACATTCACTCTAAAACAGAAGATTGTTGTTTTTCGCAATATTTTTAGAAATTTGGGCTCTTTTTGTAAAATTAACACTTGCGCTGAAGCATCTTTTATGCTCATTTCATGTCTTTGAGGATTAATTCTGGGTTTTATTTTGTTTATTTGATGAAAATGAACAACAATACACACCTTGGATACATTTTTGTTTGATTTGTGTCGAGTGAGATTTTCACCTAGAACCCAAAGGGGGGGGTATTGGCACTTTTCATGGAAAAATGTGAAAAATTAAATTTTCTAAAAATGAAATAAATGCCTTCTAAACACCTCAAACATTTACTCTAAAACAGAAGATTGTTGTTTTTCGCAATATTTTTAGAAATTTGGGCTCTTTTAGTAACATTAACACTTTCTCTGAAGCAACTTTTATGCTCATTTCTTGTCCTTCAAGATTAATTCTGGGTTTTATTTTGTTTATTTGATGAAAATGAACAACAATACACACCTTGGATACATTTTTGTTTGATTTGTGTCGAATGGGATTTTCACCTAGAACCCAAAGGGGGGGGTATTGGCACTTTTCATGGAAAAATGTGAAAAATAAAATTTTCCTTAAATGAAAAAAACCTTCTAAACACCTCAAACAATCACTCTAAAACAGAAGATTGTTGTTTTTCGCAATATTTTCAGAAATTTGGGCTCTTTTAGTAACATTATTACCTGGGCTTAAGCATCTATAATGATCATTTATTGTCTTTCAGGATACATTCTGGGTTTCATTTTGTTTATTTGATGAAAATGAACAACAATACAAACCTTGGATACATTTTTGTTTGATTTGTGTCGAGTGAGATTTTCACCTAGAACGGGGGTATTGGCACTTTTCATGGAAAAATGTGACAAATTAAATTTTCTAAAAATGAAATAAATGCCTTCTAAACACCTCAAACATTTACTCTAAAACAGAAGATTGTTGTTTTTCGCAATATTTTTAGAAATTTGGGCTCTTTTAGTAACATTAACACTTTCTCTGAAGCAACTTTTATGCTCATTTCTTGTCCTTCAAGATTAATTCTGGGTTTTATTTTGTTTATTTGATGAAAATGAACAACAATAAACACCATGGAAACATTTTTGTTTGATTTGTGTCGAGTGAGATTTTCACCCAGAACCCAAAGGGCACTTTGTTGGAACAAGTGGAGGTGGAGTTGGAAGGACAGGTATTGGCACTTTTCATGGAAAAATGTGAAAAATTAAATTTTCTAAAAATGAAATAAATGCCTTCTAAACACCTCAAACATTCACTCTAAAACAGAAGATTGTTTTTTTTCGCCATATTTTTAGAAATTTGGGCTCTTTTAGTAACATTAACACCTGGGCTGAAGCATCTTTTATGATCATTTATTGTCTTTCAGGATACATTCTGGGTTTTATTTTGTTTATTTGATGAAAATGAACAACAATACACACCTTGGATACATTTTTGTTTGATTTGTGTTGACTGGGATTTTCACCTAGAACCCAAAGGGGGGGGTATTGGCACTTTTCATGGAAAAATGTGAAAAATTAAATTTTCTAAAAATGAAATAAATGCCTTCTAAACACCTCAAACATTCACTCTAAAACAGAAGATTGTTGTTTTTCGCAATATTTTTAGAAATTTGGGCTCTTTTAGTAACATAAACACTTTCTCTGAAGCTACTTTTATGCTCATTTCTTGTCCTTCAAGATTAATTCTGGGTTTTATTTTGTTTATTTAATGAAAATGAACAACAATAAAAACCATGGAAAAATTTTTGTTTGAAATGTGTCGAGTGAGATTTTCAGCTAGAACCCATAGGGGGGGGTATTGGCACTTTTCATGGAAAAATGTGAAAAATTAAATTTTCTAAAAATGAAATAAATGCCTTCTAAACACCTCAAACATTCACTCTAAAACAGAAGATTGTTGTTTTTCGCAATATTTTTAGAAATTCGGGCTCTTTTAGTAACATTAACACTTTTCCTGAAGCAACTTTTATGCTCATTTCTTGTCCTTCAAGATTAATTCTGGGTTTTATTTTGTTTATTTAATGAAAATGAACAACAATACACACCTTGGATACATTTTTGTTTGAAATGTGTCGAGTGAGATTTTCACCTAGAACCCATAGGGGGGGTATTGGCACTTTTCATGGAAAAATGTGAAAAATTAAATTTTCTAAAAATGAAATAAATGCCTTCTAAACACCTCAAACATTCACTCTAAAACAGAAGATTGTTGTTTTTCGACATATTTTTAGAAATTCGGGCTCTTTTAGTAACATTAACACCTGGGCTGAAGCATCTTTTATGATCATTTATTGTCTTTCAGGATACATTCTGGGTTTTATTTTGTTTATTTGATGAAAATGAACAACAATACACACCATGGAAACATTTTTGTTTGATTCGTGTCGAGTGAGATTTTAACCTAGAACCCAAAGGGGGGGGGTATTGGCACTTTTCATGGAAAATGTGAAAAATTAAAATTTCTAAAAATGAAATAAATGCCTTCTATACACCACAAACATTCACTCTATAATGGAGAATTGTATTTTTTCGCAATATTTTTGGAAATTTGGGCTCTTTTACTAACATTAAGACTTGCGCTGAGGCATCTTTTACGCTCATTTATTGTCTTTAATGATTTATTCTGGGTTTTATTTTGTTTATTTGATGAAAATGAAGAACAATACACAACATGGAAACATTTTTGTTTGATTCGTTTCGAGTGAGATTTTCACCTAGAACCCAAAGGGGGGGGTATTGGCACTTTTCATGGAAAAAAGTGAAAAATAAAAAAAATTTCTAATAATGAAATAAATGCCTTCTATACACCTCAAACATTCACTCTAAAATGGAAGATTGTTGTTTTTCGCAATATTCTTGGAAATTACTGCTCTTTTACTAACATTAACACTTGCGCTGAGGCATCTTTTATGCTCATTTCTTGTCCTTCAAGATTAATTCTGGGTTTTATTTTGTTTATTTGATGAAAATGAACAACAATAAACACCATGGAAACATTTTTGTTTGATTTGTGTCGAGTGAGATTTTCACCTAGAACCCAAAGGGGGGGTATTGGCACTTTTCATGGAAAAATGTGAAAAATTAAAATTTCCAAAAATGAAATAAATGCTTTCTAAACACCTCAAACATTCACTCTAAAACAGAAGATTGTTTTTTTTCGCCATATATTTAGAAATTTGGGCTCTTTTAGTAACATTAACACCTGGGCTGAAGCATCTTTTATGATCATTTATTGTCTTTCAGGATACATTCTGGGTTTTATTTTGTTTATTTGATGAAAATGAACAACAATACACACCTTGGATACATTTTTGTTTGATTTGTGTCGAGTGGGATTTTCACCTAGAACCCAAAGGGGGGGGTATTGGCACTTTTCATGGAAAAATGTGAAAAATTAAATTTCTAAAAATGAAAAAATGCCTTCTAAACACCTCAAACATTCACTCTAAAACAGAAGATTGTTGTTTTTCGCTATATTTTTAGAAATTTGGGCTCTTTTAGTAACATTAACACTTTCTCTGAAGCAACTTTTATGCTCATTTCTTGTCCTTCAAGATTAATTCTGGGTTTTATTTTGTTTATTTGATGAAAATGAACAACAATAAACACCATGGAAACATTTTTGTTTGATTTGTGTCGAGTGAGATTTTCACCTAGAACCCAAAGGGGGGGTATTGGCACTTTTCATGGAAAAATGTGAAAAATTAAATTTCTAAAAATGAAATAAATGCCTTCTAAACACCTCAAACATTCACTCTAAAACAGAAGATTGTTTTTTTTCGCCATATTTTTAGAAATTTGGGCTCTTTTAGTAACATTAACACCTGGGCTGAAGCATCTTTTATGATCATTTATTGTCTTTCAGGATACATTCTGGGTTTTATTTTGTTTATTTGATGAAAATGAACAACAATACACACCTTGGATACATTTTTGTTTGATTTGTGACGAGTGGGATTTTCACCTAGAACCCTAAGGGGGGGGTATTGGCACTTTTCATGGAAAAATGTGAAAAATAAAATTTTCCTAAAATGAAAAAAACCTTCTAAACACCTCAAACAATCACTCTAAAACAGAAGATTGTTGTTTTTCGCAATATTTTCAGAAATTTGTGCTCTTTTAGTAACATTATTACCTTGGCTTAAGCATCTTTAATGAACATTTATTGTCTTTCAGGATACATTCTGGGTTTTATTTTGTTTATTTGATGAAAATGAACAACAATACAAACCTTGGATACATTTTTGTTTGATTTGTGTCGAGTGAGATTTTCACCTAGAACCCAAAGGGGGGGTATTGGCACTTTTCATGGAAAAATGTGAAAAATTAAATTTTCTAAAAATGAAATAAATGCCTTCTAAACACCTCAAACATTCACTCTAAAACAGAAGATTGTTGTTTTTCGCAATATTTTTAGAAATTTGGGCTCTTTTAGTAACATTAAAACCTTGGCTGAAGCAACTTTTATGCTCATTTCTTGTCCTTCAAGATTAATTCTGGGTTTTATTTTGTTTATTTGATGAAAATGAACAACAATACACACCATGGAAACATTTTTGTTTTATTTGTGTCGAGTGAGATTTTAACCTAGAACTCAAAGGGGGGGTATTGGCACTTTTCATGGAAAATGTGAAAAATTAAAATTTCTAATAATGAAATAAATGCCTTCTATACACCTCAAACATTCACTCTATAATGGAAGATTGTATTTTTTCGCAATATTTTTGGAAATTTGGGCTCTTTTACTAACATTAACACTTGCGCTAAGGCATCTTTTATGCTCATTTCTTGTCTTTAATGATTTATTCTGGGTTTTATTTTGTGTTTTTGATGAAAATGAACAACAATACACACCATGGAAATATATTTGTTCGATTCATGCCGAGTGAGATTTTCACCTAGAACCCAAAGGGGGGGGTATTGGCACTTTTCATGGAAAAATGTGAAAAATTAAAATTTCTAAAAATGAAATAAATGCCTTCTATACACCTCAAACATTCACTCTATAATGGAAGATTGTTGTTTTTCGCAATATTCTTGGAAATTACTGCTCTTTTACTAACATTAACACTTGCGCTGAGGCATCTTTTATGCTCATTTCTTGTCCTTCAAGATTAATTCTGGGTTTTATTTTGTTTATTTGATGAAAATTAACAACAATAAACACCATGGAAACATTTTTGTTTGATTTGTGTCGAGTGAGATTTTCACCTAGAACCCAAAGGGGGGGGTATTGGCACTTTTCAAGGAAAAATGTGAAAAATTAAATTTTCTAAAAATGAAATAAATGCCTTCTAAACACCTCAAACATTCACTCTAAAACAGAAGATTGTTTTTGTTCGCCATATTTTTAGAAATTTGGGCTCTTTTAGTAACATTAACACCTGGGCTGAAGCATCTTTTATGATCATTTATTGTCTTTCAGGATACATTCTGGGTTTTATTTTGTTTATTTGATGAAAATGAACAACAATACACACTTTGGATACATTTTTGTTTGATTTGTGTCGAGTGGGATTTCACCTAGAACCCAAAGGGGGGGGTATTGGCACTTTTCATGGAAAAATGTGAAAAATTAAATTTTCTAAAAATGAAATAAATGCCTTCTAAACACCTCAAACATTCACTCTAAAACAGAAGATTGTTGTTTTTCGCAATATTTTTAGAAATTTGGGCTCTTTTAGTAACATTAACACTTTCTCTGAAGCAACTTTTATGCTCATTTCTTGTCCTTCAAGATTAATTCTGGGTTTTATTTTGTTTATTTGATGAAAATGAACAACAATAAACACCATGGAAACATTTTTGTTTGATTTGTGTCGAGTGAGATTTTCACCTAGAACCCAAAGGGGGGGTATTGGCACTTTTCATGGAAAAATGTGAAAAATTAAATTTTCTAAAAATGAAATAAATGCCTTCTAAACACCTCAAACATTCACTCTAAAACAGAAGATTGTTTTTTTTTCGCCATATTTTTAGAAATTTGGGCTCTTTTAGTAACATTAACACCTGGGCTGAAGCATCTTTTATGATCATTTATTGTCTTTCAGGATTCATTCTTGGTTTTATTTTGTTTATTTGATGAAAATGAGCAACAATACACACCTTGGATACATTTTTGTTTGATTTGTGTCGAGTGGGATTTTCACCTAGAACCCAAAGGGGGGGGTATTGGCACTTTTCATGGAAAAATGTGAAAAATAAAATTTTCCTTAAATGAAAAAAACCTTCTAAACACCTCAAACAATCACTCTAAAACAGAATATTGTTGTTTTTTCGCAATATTTTCAGAAATTTGGGCTCTTTTAGTAACATTATTACCTGGGCTTAAGCATCTTTAATGATCATTTATTGTCTTTCAGGATACATTCTGGGTTTTATTTTGTTTATTTGATGAAAATGAACAACAATACAAACCTTGGATACATTTTTGTTTGATTTGTGTCGAGTGAGATTTCCACCTAGAACCCAAAGGGGGGGGTATTGGCACTTTTCATGGAAAAATGTGAAAAATTAAATTTTCTAAAAATGAAATAAATGACTTCTAAACACCTCAAACATTTACTCTAAAACAGAAGATTGTTGTTTTTCGCAATATTTTTAGAAATTTGGGCTCTTTTAGTAACATTAACACTTTCTCTGAAGCAACTTTTATGCTCATTTCTTGTCCTTCAAGATTAATTCTGGGTTTTATTTTGTTTATTTGATGAAAATGAACAACAATAAACACCATGGAAACATTTTTGTTTGATTTGTGTCGAGTGAGATTTTCACCTAGAACCCAAAGGGGGGGGTATTGGCACTTTTCATGGAAAAATGTGAAAAATTAAATTTTCTAAAAATGAAATAAATGCCTTCTAAACACCTCAAACATTCACTCTAAAACAGAAGATTGTTTTTTTTCGCCATATTTTTAGAAATTTGGGCTCTTTAAGTAACATTAACACCTGGGCTGAAGCATCTTTTATGATCATTTATTGTCTTTCAGGATACATTCTGGGTTTTATTTTGTTTATTTGATGAAAATGAACAACAATACACACCTTGGATACATTTTTGTTTGATTTGTGTCGAGTGGGATTTTAACCCAGAACCCAAAGGGGGGGGTATTGGCACTTTTCATGGAAAAATGTGAAAAATTAAATTTTCTAAAAATGAAATAAATGCCTTCTAAACACCTCAAACATTCACTCTAAAACAGAAGATTGTTGTTTTTCGCAATATTTTCAGAAATTTGGGCTCTTTTAGTAACATTATTACCTGGGCTTAAGCATCTTTAATGATCATTTATTGTCTTTCAGGATACATTCTGGGTTTTATTTTGTTTATTTGATGAAAATGAACAACAATACAAACCTTGGATACATTTTTGTTTGATTTGTGTCGAGTGAGATTTTCACCTAGAACCCAAAGGGGGGGGTATTGGCACTTTTCATGGAAAAATGTGAAAAATAAAATTTTCCTTAAATGAAAAAAACCTTCTAAACACCTCAAACAATCACTCTTAAACAGAAGATTGTTGTTTTTCGCAATATTTTCAGAAATTTGGGCTCTTTTAGTAACATTATTACCTGGGCTTAAGCATCTTTAATAATCATTTATTGTCTTTCAGGATACATTCTGGGTTTTATTTTGTTTATTTGATGAAAATGAACAACAATACAAACCTTGGATACATTTTTGTTTGATTTGTGTCGAGTGAGATTTTCACCTAGAACCCAAAGGGGGGGGTATTGGCACTTTTCATGGAAAAATGTGAAAAATTAAATTTTCTAAAAATGAAATAAATGCCTTCTAAACACCTCAAACATTCACTCTAAAACAGAAGATTGTTGTTTTTCGCAATATTTTTAGAAATTTGGGCTCTTTTAGTAACATTAACACTTTCTCTGAAGCAACTTTTATGCTCATTTCTTGTCCTTCAAGATTAATTCTGGGTTTTATTTTGTTTATTTGATGAAAATGAACAACAATAAACACCATGGAAACATTTTTGTTTGATTTGTGTCGAGTGAGATTTTCACCTAGAACCCAAAGGGGGGGGTATTGGCACTTTTCATGGAAAAATGTGAAAAATTAAATTTTCTAAAAATGAAATAAATGCCTTCTAAACACCTCAAACATTTACTCTAAAACAGAAGATTGTTGTTTTTCGCAATATTTTTAGAAATTTGGGCTCTTTTAGTAACATTAACACTTTCTCTGAAGCAACTTTTATGCTCATTTCTTGTCCTTCAAGATTAATTCTGGGTTTTATTTTGTTTATTTGATGAAAATGAACAACAATAAACACCATGGAAACATTTTTGTTTGATTTGTGTCGAGTGAGATTTTCACCTAGAACCCAAAGGGGGGGGTATTGGCACTTTTCATGGAAAAATGTGAAAAATTAAATTTTCTAAAAATGAAATAAATGCCTTCTAAACACCTCAAACATTCACTCTAAAACAGAAGATTGTTTTTTTTCGCCATATTTTTAGAAATTTGGGCTCTTTAAGTAACATTAACACCTGGGCTGAAGCATCTTTTATGATCATTTATTGTCTTTCAGGATACATTCTGGGTTTTATTTTGTTTATTTGATGAAAATGAACAACAATACACTCCTTGGATACATTTTTGTTTGATTTGTGTCGAGTGAGATTTTCACCTAGAACCCAAAGGGGGGGGTATTGGCACTTTTCATGGAAAATGTGAAAAATTAAAATTTCTAAAAATGAAATAAATGCCTTCTATACACCACAAACATTCACTCTTTAATGGAGAATTGTATTTTTTCGCAATATTTTTGGAAATTTGGGCTCTTTTACTAACATTAACACTTGCGCTGAGGCATCTTTTATGCTCATTTCTTGTCTTTAATGATTTATTCTTGGTTTTATTTTGTTTATTTGATGAAAATGAGCAACAATACACACCTTGGATACATTTTTGTTTGATTTGTGTCGAGTGGGATTTTCACCTAGAACCCAAAGGGGGGGGTATTGGCACTTTTCATGGAAAAATGTGAAAAATAAAATTTTCCTTAAATGAAAAAAACCTTCTAAACACCTCAAACAATCACTCTAAAACAGAATATTGTTGTTTTTCGCAATATTTTCAGAAATTTGGGCTCTTTTAGTAACATTATTACCTGGGCTTAAGCATCTTTAATGATCATTTATTGTCTTTCAGGATACATTCTGGGTTTTATTTTGTTTATTTGATGAAAATGAACAACAATACAAACCTTGGATACATTTTTGTTTGATTTGTGTCGAGTGAGATTTTCACCTAGAACCCAAAGGGGGGGTATTGGCACTTTTCATGGAAAAATGTGAAAAATTAAATTTTCTAAAAATGAAATAAATGCCTTCTAAACACCTCAAACATTTACTCTAAAACAGAAGATTGTTGTTTTTCGCAATATTTTTAGAAATTTGGGCTCTTTTAGTAACATTAACACTTTCTCTGAAGCAACTTTTATGCTCATTTCTTGTCCTTCAAGATTAATTCTGGGTTTTATTTTGTTTATTTGATGAAAATGAACAACAATAAACACCATGGAAACATTTTTGTTTGATTTGTGTCGAGTGAGATTTTCACCTAGAACCCAAATGGGGGGGGTATTGGCACTTTTCATGGAAAAATGTGAAAAATTAAATTTTCTAAAAATGAAATAAATGCCTTCTAAACACCTCAAACATTCACTCTAAAACAGAAGATTGTTTTTTTTCGCCATATTTTTAGAAATTTGGGCTCTTTAAGTAACATTAACACCTGGGCTGAAGCATCTTTTATGATCATTTATTGTCTTTCAGGATACATTCTGGGTTTTATTTTGTTTATTTGATGAAAATGAACAACAATACACTCCTTGGATACATTTTTGTTTGATTTGTGTCGAGTGAGATTTTCACCTAGAACCCAAAGGGGGGGGTATTGGCACTTTTCATGGAAAATGTGAAAAATTAAAATTTCTAAAAATGAAATAAATGCCTTCTATACACCACAAACATTCACTCTTTAATGGAGAATTGTATTTTTTCGCAATATTTTTGGAAATTTGGGCTCTTTTACTAACATTAACACTTGCGCTGAGGCATCTTTTATGCTCATTTCTTGTCTTTTATGATTTATTCTTGGTTTTATTTTGTTTATTTGATGAAAATGAGCAACAATACACACCTTGGATACATTTTTGTTTGATTTGTGTCGAGTGGGATTTTCACCTAGAACCCAAAGGGGGGGGTATTGGCACTTTTCATGGAAAAATGTGAAAAATAAAATTTTCCTTAAATGAAAAAAACCTTCTAAACACCTCAAACAATCACTCTAAAACAGAATATTGTTGTTTTTCGCAATATTTTCAGAAATTTGGGCTCTTTTAGTAACATTATTACCTGGGCTTAAGCATCTTTAATGATCATTTATTGTCTTTCAGGATACATTCTGGGTTTTATTTTGTTTATTTGATGAAAATGAACAACAATACAAACCTTGGATACATTTTTGTTTGATTTGTGTCGAGTGAGATTTTCACCTAGAACCCAAAGGGGGGGGTATTGGCACTTTTCATGGAAAAATGTGAAAAATTAAATTTTCTAAAAATGAAATAAATGCCTTCTAAACACCTCAAACATTTACTCTAAAACAGAAGATTGTTGTTTTTCGCAATATTTTTAGAAATTTGGGCTCTTTTAGTAACATTAACACTTTCTCTGAAGCAACTTTTATGCTCATTTCTTGTCCTTCAAGATTAATTCTGGGTTTTATTTTGTTTATTTGATGAAAATGAACAACAATAAACACCATGGAAACATTTTTGTTTGATTTGTGTCGAGTGAGATTTTCACCTAGAACCCAAATGGGGGGGGTATTGGCACTTTTCATGGAAAAATGTGAAAAATTAAATTTTCTAAAAATGAAATAAATGCCTTCTAAACACCTCAAACATTCACTCTAAAACAGAAGATTGTTTTTTTTCGCCATATTTTTAGAAATTTGGGCTCTTTAAGTAACATTAACACCTGGGCTGAAGCATCTTTTATGATCATTTATTGTCTTTCAGGATACATTCTGGGTTTTATTTTGTTTATTTGATGAAAATGAACAACAATACACTCCTTTGATACATTTTTGTTTGATTTGTGTCGAGTGAGATTTTCACATAGAACCCAAAGGGGGGGTATTGGCACTTTTCAAGGAAAAATGTGAAAAATTAAATTTTCTAAAAATGAAATAAATGCCTTCTAAACACCTCAAACATTCACTCTAAAACAGAAGATTGTTGTTTTTCGCAATATTTTCAGAAATTTGGGCTCTTTTAGTAACATTATTACCTGGGCTTAAGCATCTTTAATGATCATTTATTGTCTTTCAGGATACATTCTGGGTTTTATTTTGTTTATTTGATGAAAATGAACAACAATACAAACCTTGGATACATTTTTGTTTGATTTGTGTCGAGTGAGATTTTCACCTAGAACCCAAAGGGGGGGGTATTGGCACTTTTCATGGAAAAATGTGAAAAATAAAATTTTCCTTAAATGAAAAAAACCTTCTAAACACCTCAAACAATCACTCTTAAACAGAAGATTGTTGTTTTTCGCAATATTTTCAGAAATTTGGGCTCTTTTAGTAACATTATTACCTGGGCTTAAGCATCTTTAATAATCATTTATTGTCTTTCAGGATACATTCTGGGTTTTATTTTGTTTATTTGATGAAAATGAACAACAATACAAACCTTGGATACATTTTTGTTTGATTTGTGTCGAGTGAGATTTTCACCTAGAACCCAAAGGGGGGGGTATTGGCACTTTTCATGGAAAAATGTGAAAAATTAAATTTTCTAAAAATGAAATAAATGCCTTCTAAACACCTCAAACATTCACTCTAAAACAGAAGATTGTTGTTTTTCGCAATATTTTTAGAAATTTGGGCTCTTTTAGTAACATTAACACTTTCTCTGAAGCAACTTTTATGCTCATTTCTTGTCCTTCAAGATTAATTCTGGGTTTTATTTTGTTTATTTGATGAAAATGAACAACAATAAACACCATGGAAACATTTTTGTTTGATTTGTGTCGAGTGAGATTTTCACCTAGAACCCAAAGGGGGGGGTATTGGCACTTTTCATGGAAAAATGGGAAAAATTAAATTTTCTAAAAATGAAATAAATGCCTTCTAAACACCTCAAACATTTACTCTAAAACAGAAGATTGTTGTTTTTCGCAATATTTTTAGAAATTTGGGCTCTTTTAGTAACATTAACACTTTCTCTGAAGCAACTTTTATGCTCATTTCTTGTCCTTCAAGATTAATTCTGGGTTTTATTTTGTTTATTTGATGAAAATGAACAACAATAAACACCATGGAAACATTTTTGTTTGATTTGTGTCGAGGGAGATTTTCACCTAGAACCCAAAGGGGGGGGTATTGGCACTTTTCATGGAAAAATGTGAAAAATTAAATTTTCTAAAAATGAAATAAATGCCTTCTAAACACCTCAAACATTCACTCTAAAACAGAAGATTGTTTTTTTTCGCCATATTTTTAGAAATTTGGGCTCTTTAAGTAACATTAACACCTGGGCTGAAGCATCTTTTATGATCATTTATTGTCTTTCAGGATACATTCTGGGTTTTATTTTGTTTATTTGATGAAAATGAACAACAATACACTCCTTGGATACATTTTTGTTTGATTTGTGTCGAGTGAGATTTTCACCTAGAACCCAAAGGGGGGGGTATTGGCACTTTTCATGGAAAATGTGAAAAATTAAAATTTCTAAAAATGAAATAAATGCCTTCTATACACCACAAACATTCACTCTTTAATGGAGAATTGTATTTTTTCGCAATATTTTTGGAAATTTGGGCTCTTTTACTAACATTAACACTTGCGCTGAGGCATCTTTTATGCTCATTTCTTGTCTTTAATGATTTATTCTGGGTTTTATTTTGTTTATTTGATGAAAATGAACCACAATACACACCATGGAAATATTTTTGTTCGATTCGTGCCGAGTGAGATTTTCACCTAGAACCCAAGGGGGGGGTATTGGCACTTTTCATGGAAAAATGTGAAAAATTAAAATTTCTAAAAATGAAATAAATGCCTTCTATACACCTCAAACATTCACTCTATAATGGAAGATTGTTGATTTTCGCAATATTTTTGGAAATTTGGGCTCTTTTACTAACATTAAGACTTGCGCTGAGGCATCTTTTACGCTCATTTATTGTCTTTAATGATTTATTCTGGGTTTTATTTTGTTTATTTGATGAAAATGAAGAACAATACACACCATGGAAACATTTTTGTTTGATTCGTTTCGAGTGAGATTTTCACCTAGAACCCAAAGGGGGGGGTATTGGCACTTTTCATGGAAAAATGTGAAAAATAAAAAAAATTTCTAATAATGAAATAAATGCCTTCTATACACCTCAAACATTCACTCTAAAATGGAAGATTGTTGTTTTTCGCAATATTCTTGGAAATTACTGCTCTTTTACTAACATTAACATTTGCGCTGAGGCATCTTTTATGCTCATTTCTTGTCCTTCAAGATTAATTCTGGGTTTTATTTTGTTTATTTGATGAAAATGAACAACAATAAACACCATGGAAACATTTTTGTTTGATTTGTGTCGAGTGAGATTTTCACCTAGAACCCAAAGGGGGGGGGGTATTGGCACTTTTCAAGGAAAAATGTGAAAAATTAAATTTTCTAAAAATGAAATAAATGCCTTCTAAACACCTCAAACATTCACTCTAAAACAGAAGATTGTTTTTTTTCGCCATATTTTTAGAAATTTGGGCTCTTTTAGTAACATTAACACCTGGGCTGAAGCATCTTTTATGATCATTTATTGTCTTTCAGGATACATTCTGGGTTTTATTTTGTTTATTTGATGAAAATGAACAACAATACACACCTTGGATACATTTTTGTTTGATTTGTGTCGAGTGGGATTTTCACCTAGAACCCAAAGGGGGGGGTTTTGGCACTTTTCATGGAAAAATGTGAAAAATTAAATTTTGTAAAAATGAAAAAATGCCTTCTAAACACCTCAAACATTCACTCTAAAACAGAAGATTGTTGTTTTTCGCTATATTTTTAGAAATTTGGGCTCCAATAGTAACATTAACACCTGGGCTGAAGCATCATTTATGCTCATTTCTTGTCCTTCAAGATTAATTCTGGGTTTTATTTTGTTTAATTGATGAAAATGAATAACAATAAACACCATGGAAACATTTTTGTTTGAAATTTGTCGAGTGAGATTTTCACCTAGAACCCATAGGGGGGGTATTGGCACTTTTCATGGAAAAATGTCAAAAGTTAAATTTTCTAAAAATGAAATAAATGCCTTCTAAACACCTCAAACATTCACTCTAAAACAGAAGATTGTCGTTTTTCGCAATATTTTTAGAAATTTGGGCTCTTTTAGTAAAATTAACACTTGCGCTGAAGCATCTTTTATGCTCATTTCATGTTTTTGAGGATTAATTCTGGGTTTTATTTTGTTTATTTGATGAAAGTGAACAACAATACACACCTTAGATACATTTTTGTTTGATTTGTGTCGAGTGAGATTTTCACCTAGAACCCAAAGGGGGGGGTATTGGCACTTTTCATGGAAAATGTGAAAAATTAAAATTTCTAAAAATGAAATAAATGCCTTCTAAACACCTCAAACATTTACTCTAAAACAGAAGATTGTTGTTTTTCGCAATATTTTTAGAAATTTGGGCTCTTTTAGTAACATTAACACTTTCTCTGAAGCAACTTTTATGCTGATTTCTTGTCCTTCAAGATTAATTCTGGGTTTTATTTTGTTTATTTGATGAAAATGAACAACAATAAACACCATGGAAACATTTTTGTTTGATTTGTGTCGAGTGAGATTTTCACCTAGAACCCAAAGGGGGGGTATTGGCACTTTTCATGGAAAAATGTGAAAAATTAAATTTCTAAAAATGAAATAAATGCCTTCTAAACACCTCAAACATTCACTCTAAAACAGAAGATTGTTTTTTTTCGCCATATTTTTAGAAATTTGGGCTCTTTTAGTAACATTAACACCTGGGCTGAAGCATCTTTTATGATCATTTTATGTCTTTCAGGATACATTCTGGGTTTTATTTTGTTTATTTGATGAAAATGAACAACAATACACTCCTAAGATACATTTTTGTTTGATTTGTGACGAGTGGGATTTTCACCTAGAACCCAAAGGGGGGTATTGGCACTTTTCATGGAAAAATGTGAAAAATAAAATTTTCCTAAAATGAAAAAAACCTTCTAAACACCTCAAACAATCACTCTAAAACAGAAGATTGTTGTTTTTCGCAATATTTTCAGAAATTTGGGCTCTTTTAGTAACATTATTACCTGGGCTTAAGCATCTTTAATGATCATTTATTGTCTTTCAGGATACATTCTGGGTTTTATTTTGTTTATTTGATGAAAATGAACAACAATACAAACCTTGGATACATTTTTGTTTGATTTGTGTCGAGTGAGATTTTCACCTAGAACCCAAAGGGGGGGTATTGGCACTTTTCATGGAAAAATGTGAATAATTAAATTTTCTAAAAATGAAATAAATGCCTTCTAAACACCTCAAACATTCACTCTAAAACAGAAGATTGTTGTTTTTCGCAATATTTTTAGAAATTTGGGCTCTTTTAGTAACATTAAAACCTTGGCTGAAGCAACTTTTATGCTCATTTCTTGTCCTTCAAGATTAATTCTGGGTTTTATTTTGTTTATTTGATGAAAATGAACAACAATACACACCATGGAAACATTTTTGTTTTATTTGTGTCGAGTGAGATTTTAACCTAGAACCCAAAGGGGGGGTATTGGCACTTTTCATGGAAAATGTGAAAAATTAAAATTTCTAAAAATGAAATTAATGCCTTCTATACACCTCAAACATTCACTCTATAATGGAAGATTGTATTTTTTCGCAATATTTTTGGAAATTTGGGCTCTTTTACTAACATTAACACTTGCGCTGAGGCATCTTTTATGCTCATTTCTTGTCTTTAATGATTTATTCTGGGTTTTATTTTGTGTTTTTGATGAAAATGAACAACAATACACACCATGAAAATATATTTGTTCGATTCGTGCCGAGTGAGATTTTCACCTAGAACCCAAAGGGGGGGGTATTGGCACTTTTCATGGAAAAATGTGAAAAATTAAAATTTCTAAAAATGAAATAAATGCCTTCTATACACCTCAAACATTCACTCTATAATGGAAGATTGTTGTTTTTCGCAATATTCTTGGAAATTACTGCTCTTTTACTAACATTAACACTTGCGCTGAGGCATCTTTTATGCTCATTTCTTGTCCTTCAAGATTAATTCTGGGTTTTATTTTGTTTATTTGATGAAAATGAACAACAATAAACACCATGGAAACATTTTTGTTTGATTTGTGTCGAGTGAGATTTTCACCTAGAACCCAAAGGGGGGGGTATTGGCACTTTTCAAGGAAAAATGTGAAAAATTAAATTTTCTAAAAATGAAATAAATGCCTTCTACACACCTCAAACATTCACTCTAAAACAGAAGATTGTTTTTGTTCGCCATATTTTTAGAAATTTGGGCTCTTTTAGTAACATTAACACCTGGGCTGAAGCATCTTTTATGATCATTTATTGTCTTTCAGGATACATTCTGGGTTTTTTTTTTTTATTTGATGAAAATGAACAACAATACACACCTTGGATACATTTTTGTTTGATTTGTGTCGAGTGGGATTTTCACCTAGAACCCAAAGGGGGGGGTATTGGCACTTTTCATGGAAAAATGTGAAAAATTAAATTTTCTAAAAATGAAATAAATGCCTTCTAAACACCTCAAACATTTACTCTAAAACAGAAGATTGTTGTTTTTCGCAATATTTTTAGAAATTTGGGCTCTTTTAGTAACATTAACACTTTCTCTGAAGCAACTTTTATGCTCATTTCTTGTCCTTCAAGATTAATTCTGGGTTTTATTTTGTTTATTTGATGAAAATGAACAACAATAAACACCATGGAAACATTTTTGTTTGATTTGTGTCGAGTGAGATTTTCACCTAGAACCCAAAGGGGGGTGGTATTGGCACTTTTCATGGAAAAATGTGAAAAATTAAATTTTCTAAAAATGAAATAAATGCCTTCTAAACACCTCAAACATTCACTCTAAAACAGAAGATTGTTTTTTTTCGCCATATTTTTAGAAATTTGGGCTCTTTTAGTAACATTAACACCTGGGCTGAAGCATCTTTTATGATCATTTATTGTCTTTCAGGATTCATTCTTGGTTTTATTTTGTTTATTTGATGAAAATGAACAACAATACACCTTGGATACATTTTTGTTTGATTTGTGTCGAGTGGGATTTTCACCTAGAACCCAAAGAGGGGGGTATTGGCACTTTTCATGGAAAAATGTGAAAAATAAAATTTTCCTTAAATGAAAAAAACCTTCTAAACACCTCAAACAATCACTCTAAAACAGAATATTGTTGTTTTTCGCAAAATTTTCAGAAATTTGGGCTCTTTTAGTAACATT
This sequence comes from Hetaerina americana, assembly GCF_022747635.1. Classification (NCBI taxonomy): domain Eukaryota; kingdom Metazoa; phylum Arthropoda; class Insecta; order Odonata; family Calopterygidae; genus Hetaerina; species Hetaerina americana. Next base: position 150,486 of record NW_027286769.1, read on the forward strand.
ATTACCTGGGCTTAAGCATCTTTAATGATCATTTATTGTCTTTCAGGATACATTCTGGGTTTTATTTTGTTTATTTGATGAAAATGAACAACAATACAAACCTTGGATACATTTTTGTTTGATTTGTGTCGAGTGAGATTTTCACCTAGAACCCAAAGGGGGGGTATTGGCACTTTTCATGGAAAAATGTGAAAAATTAAATTTTCTAAAAATGAAATAAATGCCTTCTAAACACCTCAAACATTTACTCTAAAACAGAAGATTGTTGTTTTTCGCAATATTTTTAGAAATTTGGGCTCTTTTAGTAACATTAACACTTTCTCTGAAGCATTTTTTATGCTCATTTCTTGTCCTTCAAGATTAATTCTGGGTTTTATTTTGTTTATTTGATGAAAATGAACAACAATAAACACCATGGAAACATTTTTGTTTGATTTGTGTCGAGTGAGATTTTCACCTAGAACCCAAAGGGGGGGGTATTGGCACTTTTCATGGAAAAATGTGAAAAATTAAAATTTCTAAAAATGAAATAAATGCCTTATATACACCTCAAACATTCACTCTATAATGGAAGATTGTTGTTTTTCGCAATATTCTTGGAAATTACTGCTCTTTTACTAACATTAACACTTGCGCTGAGGCATCTTTTATGCTCATTTCTTGTCCTTCAAGATTAATTCTGGGTTTTATTTTGTTTATTTGATGAAAATGAACAACAATAAACACCATGGAAACATTTTTGTTTGATTTGTGTCGAGTGAGATTTTCACCTAGAACCCAAAGGGGGGGGTATTGGCACTTTTCAAGGAAAAATGTGAAAAATTAAATTTTCTAAAAATGAAATAAATGCCTTCTACACACCTCAAACATTCACTCTAAAACAGAAGATTGTTTTTGTTCGCCATATTTTTAGAAATTTGGGCTCTTTTAGTAACATTAACACCTGGGCTGAAGCATCTTTTATGATCATTTATTGTCTTTCAGGATACATTCTGGGTTTTATTTTGTTTATTTGATGAAAATGAACAACAATACACACCTTGGATACATTTTTGTTTGATTTGTGTCGAGTGGGATTTTCACCTAGAACCCAAAGGGGGGGGTATTGGCACTTTTCATGGAAAAATGTGAAAAATTAAATTTTCTAAAAATGAAATAAATGCCTTCTAAACACCTCAAACATTCACTCTAAAACAGAAGATTGTTGTTTTTCGCAATATTTTTAGAAATTTGGGCTCTTTTAGTAACATTAACACTTTCTCTGAAGCAACTTTTATGCTCATTTCTTGTCCTTCAAGATTAATTCTGGGTTTTATTTTGTTTATTTGATGAAAATGAACAACAATAAACACCATGGAAACATTTTTGTTTGATTTGTGTCGAGTGAGATTTTCACCTAGAACCCAAAGGGGGGTGGTATTGGCACTTTTCATGGAAAAATGTGAAAAATTAAATTTTCTAAAAATGAAATAAATGCCTTCTAAACACCTCAAACATTCACTCTAAAACAGAAGATTGTTTTTTTTCGCCATATTTTTAGAAATTTGGGCTCTTTTAGTAACATTAACACCTGGGCTGAAGCATCTTTTATGATCATTTATTGTCTTTCAGGATTCATTCTTGGTTTTGTTTTGTTTATTTGATGAAAATGAACAACAATACACACCTTGGATACATTTTTGTTTGATTTGTGTCGAGTGGGATTTTCACCTAGAACCCAAAGGGGGGGGTATTGGCACTTTTCATGGAAAAATGTGAAAAATAAAATTTTCCTTAAATGAAAAAAACCTTCTAAACACCTCAAACAATCACTCTAAAACAGAATATTGTTGTTTTTCGCAAAATTTTCAGAAATTTGGGCTCTTTTAGTAACATTATTACCTGGGCTTAAGCATCTTTAATGATCATTTATTGTCTTTCAGGATACATTCTGGGTTTTATTTTGTTTATTTGATGAAAATGAACAACAATACAAACCTTGGATACATTTTTGTTTGATTTGTGTCGAGTGAGATTTTCACCTAGAACCCAAAGGGGGGGTATTGGCACTTTTCATGGAAAAATGTGAAAAATTAAATTTTCTAAAAATGAAATAAATGCCTTCTAAACACCTCAAACATTTACTCTAAAACAGAAGATTGTTGTTTTTCGCAATATTTTTAGAAATTTGGGCTCTTTTAGTAACATTAACACTTTCTCTGAAGCATTTTTTATGCTCATTTCTTGTCCTTCAAGATTAATTCTGGGTTTTATTTTGTTTATTTGATGAAAATGAACAACAATAAACACCATGGAAACATTTTTGTTTGATTTGTGTCGAGTGAGATTTTCACCTAGAACCCAAAGGGGGGGGTATTGGCACTTTTCATGGAAAAATGTGAAAAATTAAATTTTCTAAAAATGAAATTAATGCCTTCTAAACACCTCAAACATTCACTCTAAAACAGAAGATTGTTTTTTTTCGCCATATTTTAAGAAATTTGGGCTCTTTAAGTAACATTAACACCTGGGCTGAAGCATCTTTTATGATCATTTATTGTCTTTCAGGATACATTCTGGGTTTTATTTTGTTTATTTGATGAAAATGAACAACAATACACACCTTGGATACATTTTTGTTTGATTTGTGTCGAGTGGGATTTTAACCCAGAACCCAAAGGGGGGGGGTATTGGCACTTTTCATGGAAAAATGTGAAAAATTAAATTTTCTAAAAATGAAATAAATGCCTTCTAAACACCTCAAACATTCACTCTAAAACAGAAGATTGTTGTTTTTCGCAATATTTTCAGAAATTTGGGCTCTTTTAGTAACATTATTACCTGGGCTTAAGCATCTTTAATGATCATTTATTGTCTTTCAGAATACATTCTGGGTTTTATTTTGTTTATTTGATGAAAATGAACAACAATACACACCTTGGATACATTTTTGTTTGATTTGTGTCGAGTGGGATTTTCACCTAGAACCCAAAGGGGGGGGTATTGGCACTTTTCATGGAAAAATGTGAAAAATAAAATTTTCCTTAAATGAAAAAAACCTTCTAAGCACCTCAAACAATCACTCTAAAACAGAATATTGTTGTTTTTCGCAATATTTTCAGAAATTTGGGCTCTTTTAGTAACATTATTACCTGGGCTTAAGCATCTTTAATGATCATTTATTGTCTTTCAGGATACATTCTGGGTTTTATTTTGTTTATTTGATGAAAATGAACAACAATACAAACCTTGGATACATTTTTGTTTGATTTGTGTCGAGTGAGATTTTCACCTAGAACCCAAAGGGGGGGGTATTGGCACTTTTCATGGAAAAATGTGAAAAATTAAATTTTCTAAAAATGAAATAAATGCCTTCTAAACACCTCAAACATTTAATCTAAAACAGAAGATTGTTGTTTTTCGCAATATTTTTAGAAATTTGGGCTCTTTTAGTAACATTAACACTTTCTCTGAAGCAACTTTTATGCTCATTTCTTGTCCTTCAAGATTAATTCTGGGTTTTATTTTGTTTATTTGATGAAAATGAACAACAATAAACACCATGGAAACATTTTTGTTTGATTTGTGTCGAGTGAGATTTTCACCTAGAACCCAAAGGGGGGGGTATTGGCACTTTTCATGGAAAAATGTGAAAAATTAAATTTTCTAAAAATGAAATAAATGCCTTCTAAACACCTCAAACATTCACTCTAAAACAGAAGATTGTTTTTTTTCGCCATATTTTTAGAAATTTGGGCTCTTTAAGTAACATTAACACCTGGGCTGAAGCATCTTTTATGATCATTTATTGTCTTTCAGGATACATTCTGGGTTTTATTTTGTTTATTTGATGAAAATGAACAACAATACACACCTTGGATACATTTTTGTTTGATTTGTGTTGAGTGGGATTTTCACCCAGAACCCAAAGGGGGGGGTATTGGCACTTTTCATGGAAAAATGTGAAAAATTAAATTTTCTAAAAATGAAATAAATGCCTTCTAAACACCTCAAACATTCACTCTAAAACAGAAGATTGTTGTTTTTCGCAATATTTTCAGAAATTTGGGCTCTTTTAGTAACATTATTACCTGGGCTTAAGCATCTTTAATGATCATTTATTGTCTTTCAGGATACATTCTGGGTTTTATTTTGTTTATTTGATGAAAATGAACAACAATACAAACCTTGGATACATTTTTGTTTGATTTGTGTCGAGTGAGATTTTCACCTAGAACCCAAAAAGGGGGGTATTGGCACTTTTCATGGAAAAATGTGAAAAATAAAATTTTCCTTAAATGAAAAAAACCTTCTAAACACCTCAAACAATCACTCTTAAACAGAAGATTGTTGTTTTTCGCAATATTTTCAGAAATTTGGGCTCTTTTAGTAACATTATTACCTGGGCTTAAGCATCTTTAATAATCATTTATTGTCTTTCAGGATACATTCTGGGTTTTATTTTGTTTATTTGATGAAAATGAACAACAATACAAACCTTGGATACATTTTTGTTTGATTTGTGTCGAGTGAGATTTTCACCTAGAACCCAAAGGGGGGGTATTGGCACTTTTCATGGAAAAATGTAAAAAATTAAATTTTCTAAAAATGAAATAAATGCCTTCTAAACACCTCAAACATTTACTCTAAAACAGAAGATTGTTGTTTTTCGCAATATTTTTAGAATTTTGGGCTCTTTTAGTAACATTAAAACCTTGGCTGAAGCAACTTTAATGCTCATTTCTTGTCCTTCAAGATTAATTCTGGGTTTTATTTTGTTTATTTGATGAAAATGAACATCGATACACACCATGGAAACATTTTTGATTGATTTGTGTCGAGTGAGATTTTCACCTAGAACACAAAGGGGGGGGTATTGGCACTTTTCATGGAAAAATGTGACAAATTAAATTTTCTAAAAATGAAATAAATGCCTTCTAAACACCTCAAACATTTACTCTAAAACAGAAGATTGTTGTTTTTCGCAATATTTTTAGAAATTTGGGCTCTTTTAGTAACATTAACACTTTCTCTGAAGCAACTTTTATGCTCATTTCTTGTCCATCAAGATTAATTCTGGGTTTTATTTTGTTTATTTGATGAAAATGAACAACAATAAACACCATGGAAACATTTTTGTTTGATTTGTGTCGAGTTAGATTTTCACCTAGAACCCAAAGGGGGGGGGTATTGGCACTTTTCATGGAAAAATGTGAAAAATTAAATTTTTTAAAAATGAAATAAATGCCTTCTAAAACCTCAAACATTCACTCTAAAACAGAAGATTGTTGTTTTTCGCCATATTTTTAGAAATTTGGGCTCTTTTAGTAACATTAACACCTGGGCTGAAGCATCTTTTATGATCATTTATTGTCTTTCAGGATACATTCTGGGTTTTATTTTGTTTATTTGATGAAAATGAACAACAATACACTCCTTGGATACATTTTTGTTTGATTTGTGTCGAGTGAGATTTTCACCTAGAACCCAAAGGGGGGGTATTGGCACTTTTTCTGGAAAAATGTGAAAAATTAAATTTTCTAAAAATGAAATAAATGCCTTCTAAACACCTCAAACATTCACTCTAAAACAGAAGATTGTTGTTTTTCGCAATATTTTTAGAAATTTGGGCTCTTTTAGTAACATTAACACTTTCTTTGAAGCAACTTTTATGCTCATTTCTTGTCCTTCAAGATTAATTCTGGGTTTTATTTTGTTTATTTGATGAAAATGAACAACAATAAACACCATGGAAACATTTTTGTTTGATTTGTGTCGAGTGAGATTTTCACCTAGGATCCAAAGGGGGGGGTATTGGCACTTTTCATGGAAAAATGTGAAAAATTAAATTTTCTAAAAATGAAATAAATGCCTTTTAAACACCTCAAACATTCACTCTAAAACAGAAGATTGTTTTTTTTCGCCATATTTTTAGAAATTTGGGCTCTTTTAGTAACATTAACACCTGGGCTGAAGCATCTTTTATGATCATTTATTGTCTTTCAGGATACATTCTGGGTTTTATTTTGTTTATTTGATGAAAATGAACAACAATACACACCTTGGATACATTTTTGTTTGATTTGTGTCGAGTGGGATTTTCACCTAGAACCCAAAGGGGGGGGTATTGGCACTTTTTCTGGAAAAATGTGATAAATTAAATTTTCTAAAAATGAAATAAATGCCTTCTAAACACCTCAAACATTCACTCTAAAACAGAAGGATGTTGTTTTTCGCAATATTTTTAGAAATTTGGGCTCTTTTAGTAACATTAACACTTTCTCTGAAGCAACTTTTATGCTCATTTCTTGTCCTTCAAGATTAATTCTGGGTTTTATTTTGTTTATTTAATGAAAATGAACAACAATAAACACCATGGAAAAATTTTTGTTTGAAATGTGTCGAGTGAGATTTTCACCTAGAACCCATAGGGGGGGGGTATTGGCACTTTTCATGGAAAAATGTGAAAAATTAAATTTTCTAAAAATGAAATGAATGCCTTCTAAACACCTCAAACATTCACTCTAAAACAGAAGATTGTTGTTTTTCGCAATATTTTTAGAAATTCGGGCTCTTTTAGTAACATTAACACCTGGGCTGAAGCATCTTTTATGATCATTTATTGTCTTTCAGGATACATTCTGGGTTTTATTTTGTTTATTTGATGAAAATGAACAACAATACACACCTTGGATACATTTTTGTTTGATTTGTGTCGAGTGGGATTTTCACCTAGAACCCAAAGGGGGGGTATTGGCACTTTTCATGGAAAAATGTGAAAAATTAAATTTTCTAAAAATGAAATAAATGCCTTCTAAACACCTCAAACATTCACTCTAAAACAGAAGATTGTTGTTTTTCGCAATATTTTTAGAAATTTGGGCTCCAATAGTAACATTAACACCTGGGCTGAAGCATCATTTATGCTCATTTCTTGTCTTTCAGGATTAATTCTGGGTTTTATTTTGTTTATTTGATGAAAATGAACAACAATACACACCATGGAAACATTTTTGTTTGATTTGTGTCGATTGAGATTTTCACCTAGAACCCAAAGGGGTGGTATTGGCACTTTTCATGGAAAAATGTGAAAAATTAAATTTTCTAAAAATGATTTAAATGCCTTCTAAACACCTCAAACATTCACTCTAAAACAGAAGATTGTTGTTTTTCGCAATATTTTTAGAAATTTGGGCTCTTTTAGTAACATTAACACTTTCTCTGAAGCAACTTTTATGCTCATTTCTTGTCCTTCAAGATTAATTCTGGGTTTTATTTTGTTTATTTGATGAAAATGAACAACAATAAACACCATGGAAACATTTTTGTTTGATTTGTGTCGAGTGAGATTTTCACCTAGAACCCAAAGGGGGGGGTTTTGGCACTTTTCATGGAAAAATGTGAAAAATTAAATTTTCTAAAAATGAAATAAATGCCTTCTAAACACCTCAAACATTCACTCTAAAACAGAAGATTGTTGTTTTTTGCAATATTTTTAGAATTTTGGGCTCTTTTAGTAACATTAAAACCTTGGCTGAAGCAACTTTAATGCTCATTTCTTGTCCTTCAAGATTAATTCTGGGTTTTATTTTGTTTATTTGATGAAAATGAACAACAATACATACCATGGAAACATTTTTGTTTGAAATGTGTCGAGTGAGATTTTCACCTAGAACCCATAGGGGGGGGTATTGGCACTTTTAATGGAAAAATGTGAAAAATTAAATTTTCTAAAAATGAAATAAATGCCTTCTAAACACCTCAAACATTTACTCTAAAACAGAAGATTGTTGTTTTTCGCAATATTTTTAGAATTTTGGGCTCTTTTAGTAACATTAAAACCTTGGCTGAAGCAACTTTAATGCTCATTTCTTGTCTTTCAAGATTAATTCTGGGTTTTATTTTGTTTATTTGATGAAAATGAACAACAATACACACCATGGAAACATTTTTGTTTGATTCGTTTCGAGTGAGATTTTCACCTAGAACCCAAAGGGGGGGGTATTGGCACTTTTCATGGAAAAATGTGAAAAATAAAAAAAATTTCTAAAAATGAAATAAATGCCTTCTATACACCTCAAACATTCACTCTATAATGGAAGATTGTTGTTTTTCGCAATATTTTTAGAAATTTGGGCTCTTTTAGTAACATTAACACTTTCTCTGAAGCAACTTTTATGCTCATTTCTTGTCCTTCAAGATTAATTCTGGGTTTTATTTTGTTTATTTGATGAAAATGAACAACAATACACACCATGGAAACATTTTTGTTTGATTCGTTTCGAGTGAGATTTTCACCTAGGACCCAAAGGGGGGTATTGGCACTTTTCATGGAAAAATGTGAAAAATAAAAAAAATTTCTAAAAATGAAATAAATGCCTTCTATACACCTCAAACATTCACTCTATAATGGAAGATTGTTGTTTTTCGCAATATTCTTGGAAATTACTGCTCTTTTACTAACATTAACACTTGCGCTGAGGCATCTTTTATTCTCATTTCTTGTCCTTCAAGATTAATTCTGGGTTTTATTTTGTTTATTTGATGAAAATGAACAACAATAAACACCATGGAAACATTTTTGTTTGATTTGTGTCGAGTGAGATTTTCACCTAGAACCCAAAGGGGGGGGTATTGGCACTTTTCATGGAAAAATGTGAAAAATTAAATTTTCTAAAAATGAAATAAATGCCTTCTAAATACCTCAAACATTCACTCTAAAACAGAAGATTGTTGTTTTTCGCAATATTTTTAGAAATTTGGCCTCCAATAGTAACATTAACACCTGGGCTGAAGCATCTTTTATGATCATTTATTGTCTTTCAGGATTCATTCTGGGTTTTATTTTGTTTATTTGATGAAAATGAATAACAATACACACCTTGGATACATTTTTGTTTGATTTGTGTCGAGTGGGATTTTCACCTAGAACCCAAAGGGGGGGTTATTGGCACTTTTCATGGAAAAATGTGAAAAATTAAATTTTCTAAAAATGAAATAAATGCCTTCTAAATACCTCAAACATTCACTCTAAAAAAGAAGATTGTTGTTTTTCGCAATATTTTTAGAAATTTGGCCTCCAATCGTAACATTAACACCTGGGCTGAAGCATCATTTATGCTTATTTCTTGTCTTTCAGGATTAATTCTGGGTTTTATTTTGTTTATTTGATGAAAATGAACATCGATACACACCATGGAAACATTTTTGATTGATTTGTGTCGAGTGAGATTTTCACCTAGAACCCAAAGGGGGGGTATTGGCACTTTTCATGGAAAAATGTGAAAAGTTAAATTTTCTAAAAATGAAATAAATGCCTTCTTAACACCTCAAACATTCACTCTAAAACAGAAGATTGTTGTTTTTCGCAATATTTTTAGAAATTTGGGCTCTTTTAGTAAAATTAACACTTGCGCTGAAGCATCTTTTATGCTCATTTCATGTCTTTGAGGATTAATTCTGGGTTTTATTTTGTTTATTTGATGAAAATGAACAACAATACACACCTTGGATACATTTTTGTTTGATTTGTGTCGAGTGGGATTTTCACCTAGGACCCAAAGGGGGGGTATTGGCACTTTTCATGGAAAAATGTGAAAAATTAAATTTTCTAAAAATGAAATAAATGCCTTCTAAACACCTCAAACATTCACTCTAAAACAGAAGATTGTTTTTTTTCGCCATATTTTTAGAAATTTGGGCTCTTTTAGTAACATTAACACCTGGGCTGAAGCATCTTTTATGATCATTTATTGTCTTTCAGGATACATTCTGGGTTTTATTTTGTTTATTTGATGAAAATGAACAACAATACACACCTTGGATACATTTTTGTTTGATTTGTGTCGAGTGGGATTTTCACCTAGAACCCAAAGGGGGGACTATTGGCATTTTTCATGGAAAAATGTGAAAAATTAAATTTTCTAAAAATGAAATAAATGCCTTCTAAACACCTCAAACATTTACTCTAAAACAGAAGATTGTTGTTTTTCGCAATATTTTTAGAATTTTGGGCTCTTTTAGTAACATTAACACTTTCTCTGAAGCAACTTTTATGCTTATTTCTTGTCCTTCAAGATTAATTCTGGGTTTTATTTTGTTTATTTGATGAAAATGAAAAACAATAAACACCATGGAAACATTTTTGTTTGATTTGTGTCGAGTGAGATTTTCACCTAGAACCCAAAGGGGGGGGGGTATTGGCACTTTTCATGGAAAAATGTGAAAAATTAAATTTTCTAAAAATGAAATAAATGCCTTCTAAACACCTCAAACATTCACTCTAAAACAGAAGATTGTTTTTTTTCGCCATATTTTTAGAAATTTGGGCTCTTTTAGTAACATTAACACCTGGGCTGAAGCATCTTTTATGATCATTTATTGTCTTTCAGGATACATTCTGGGTTTTATTTTGTTTATTTGATGAAAATGAACAACAATACACACCTTGGATACATTTTTGTTTGATTTGTGTCGAGTGGGATTTTCACCTAGAACCCAAAGGGGGGGGTATTGGCACTTTTCATGGAAAAATGTGAAAAATAAAATTTTCCTAAAATGAAAAAAACCTTCTAAACACCTCAAACAATCACTCTAAAACAGAAGATTGTTGTTTTTCGCAATATTTTCAGAAATTTGGGCTCTTTTAGTAACATTAACACCTGGGCTGAAGCATCTTTTATGATCATTTATTGTCTTTCAGGATACATTCTGGGTTTTATTTTGTTTATTTGATGAAAATGAACAACAATACAAACCTTGGATACATTTTTGTTTGATTTGTGTCGAGTGAGATTTTCACCTAGAACCCAAAGGGGGGGTATTGGCACTTTTCATGGAAAAATGTGAAAAATTAAATTTTCTAAAAATGAAATAAATGCCTTCTAAACACCTCAAACATTCACTCTAAAACAGAAGATTGTTGTTTTTCGCAATATTTTTAGAAATTTGGGCTCTTTTAGTAACATTAAAACCTTGGCTGAAGAAACTTTAATGCTCATTTCTTGTCCTTCAAGATTAATTCTGGGTTTTATTTTGTTTATTTGATGAAAATGAACAACAATACACACCATGGAAACATTTTTGTTTGATTCGTTTCGAGTGAGATTTTCACCTAGAACCCAAAGGGGGGGTATTGGCACTTTTCATGGAAAAATGTGAAAAATAAAAAAAATTTCTAAAAATGAAATAAATGCCTTCTATACACCTCAAACATTCACTCTATAATGGAAGATTGTTGTTTTTCGCAATATTTTTGGAAATTACTGCTCTTTTACTAACAATAACACTTGCGCTGAGGCATCTTTTACGCTCATTTATTGTCTTTAATGATTTATTCTGGGTTTTATTTTGTTTATTTGATGAAAATGAACAACAATACACACCATGGAAACATTTTTGTTTGATTCGTTTCGAGTGAGATTTTCACCTAGAACCCAAAGGGGGGGGTATTGGCACTTTTCATGGAAAAATGTGAAAAATATAAAAAATTTCTAAAAATGAAATAAATGCCTTCTATACACCTCAAACATTCACTCTATAATGGAAGATTGTTGTTTTTCGCAATATTCTTGGAAATTACTGCTCTTTTACTAACATTAACACTTGCGCTGAGGCATCTTTTATGCTCATTTCTTGTCCTTCAAGATTAATTCTGGGTTTTATTTTGTTTATTTGATGAAAATGAACAACAATAAACACCATGGAAACATTTTTGTTTGATTTGTGTCGAGTGAGATTTTCACCTAGAACCCAAAGGGGGGGGTATTGGCACTTTTCATGGAAAAATGTGAAAAATTAAATTTTCTAAAAATGAAATAAATGCCTTCTAAACACCTCAAACATTCACTCTAAAACAGAAGATTGTTTTTTTTCGCCATATTTTTAGAAATTTGGGCTCTTTTAGTAACATTAACACCTGGGCTGAAGCATCTTTTATGATCATTTATTGTCTTTCAGGATACATTCTGGGTTTTATTTTGTTTATTTGATGAAAATGAACAACAATACACACCTTGGATACATTTTTGTTTGATTTTGTCGAGTGGGATTTTCACCTAGAACACAAAGGGGGGGGTATTGGCACTTTTCATGGAAAAATGTGAAAAATTAAATTTTCTAAAAATGAAATAAATGCCTTCTAAATACCTCAAACATTCACTCTAAAACAGAAGATTGTTGTTTTTCGCAATATTTTTAGAAATTTGGCCTCCAATAGTAACATTAACACCTGGGCTGAAGCATCATTTATGCTCATTTCTTGTCTTTCAGGATTAATTCTGGGTTTTATTTTGTTTATTTGATGAAAATGAACATCGATACACACCATGGAAACATTTTTGATTGATTTGTGTCGAGTGAGATTTTCACCTAGAACCCAAAGGGGGGGGTATTGGCACTTTTCATGGAAAAATGTGAAAAGTTAAATTTTCTAAAAATGAAATAAATGCCTTCTTAACACCTCAAACATTCACTCTAAAACAGAAGATTGTTGTTTTTCGCAATATTCTTGGAAATTACTGCTCTTTTACTAACATTAACACTTGCGCTGAGGTATCTTTTATGCTCATTTCTTGTCCTTCAAGATTAATTCTGGGTTTTATTTTGTTTATTTGATGAAAATGAACAACAATAAACACCATGGAAACATTTTTGTTTGATTTGTGTCGAGTGAGATTTTCACCTAGAACCCAAAGGGGGGGGTATTGGCACTTTTCATGGAAAAATGTGAAAAATTAAATTTTCTAAAAATGAAATAAATGCCTTCTAAACACCTCAAACATTCACTCTAAAACAGAAGATTGTTTTTTTTCGCCATATTTTTAGAAATTTGGGCTCTTTTAGTAACATTAACACTTTCTCTGAAGAAACTTTTATGCTCATTTCTTGTCCTTCAAGATTAATTCTGGGTTTTATTTTGTTTATTTGATGAAAATGAACAACAATACACACCATGGAAACATTTTTGTTTGATTCGTGTCGAGTGAGATTTTAACCTAGAACCCAAAGGGGGGGGTATTGGCACTTTTCATGGAAAATGTGAAAAATTAAAATTTCTAAAAATGAAATAAATGCCTTCTATACACCACAAACATTCACTCTATAATGGAAGATTGTATTTTTTCGCAATATTTTTGGAAATTTGGGCTCTTTTACTAACATTAACACTTGCGCTGAGGCATCTTTTATGCTCATTTCTTGTCCTTCAAGATTAATTCTGGGTTTTATTTTGTTTATTTGATGAAAATGAACAACAATACAAACCTTGGATTCATTTTTGTTTGATTTGTGTCGAGTGAGATTTTCACCTAGAACCCAAAGGGGGGGTATTGGCACTTTTCATGGAAAAATGTGAAAAATTAAATTTTCGAAAAATGAAATAAATGCCTTCTAAACACCTCAAACATTCACTCTAAAACAGAAGATTGTTGTTGTTCGCAATATTTTTAGAAATTTGGGCTCTTTTAGTAACATTAAAACCTTGGCTGAAGCAACTTTTATGCTCATTTCTTGTCTTTCAGGATTAATTCTGGGTTTATTTTTGTTTATTTGATGAAAATGAACAACAATACACACCATGGAAACATTTTTGATTTATTTGTGTCGAGTGAGATTTTCACCTAGAGCCCAAAGGGGGGGGTATTGGCACTTTTCATGGAAAAATGTGAAAAATTAAATTTTCTAAAAATGAAATAAATGCCTTCTAAACACCTCAAACATTCACTCTAAAACAGAAGATTGTTGTTTTTCGCAATATTTTTAGAAATTTGGGCTCTTTTAGTAACATTAACACTTTCTCTGAAGCAACTTTTATGCTCATTTCTTGTCCTTCAAGATTAATTCTGGGTTTTATTTTGTTTATTTAATGAAAATGAACAACAATAAACACCATGGAAACATTTTTGTTTGAAATGTGTCAAGTGAGATTTTCACCTAGAACCCATAGGGGGGGGTATTGGCACTTTTCATGGAAAAATGTGAAAAATTAAATTTTCTAAAAATGAAATAAATGCCTTCTAAACACCTCAAACATTCATTCTAAAACAGAAGACTGTTTTTTTTCGCCATATTTTTAGAAATTTGGGCTCTTTTAGTAACATTAACACCTGGGCTGAAGCATCTTTTATGATCATTTATTGTCTTTCAGGATACATTCTTGGTTTTATTTTGTTTATTTGATGAAAATGAACAACAATACACACCTTGGATACATTTTTGTTTGATTTGTGTCGAGTGAGATTTTCACCTAGAACCCAAAGGGGGGGTATTGGCACTTTTCATGGAAAAATGTAAAAAAATTAAATTTTCTAAAAATGAAATAAATGCCTTCTAAACACCTCAAACATTTACTCTAAAACAGAAGATTGTTGTTTTTCGCAATATTTTTAGAAATTTGGGCTCTTTTAGTAATTTTAACACTTTCTCTGAAGCAACTTTTATGCTCATTTCTTGTCCTTCAAGATTAATTCTGGGTTTTATTTTGTTTATTTGATGAAAATGAACAACAATAAACACCATGGAAACATTTTTGTTTGATTTGTGTCGAGTGAGATTTTCACCTAGAACCCAAAGGGGGTGTATTGGCACTTTTCATGGAAAAATGTAAAAAATTAAATTTTCTAAAAATGAAATAAATGCCTTCTAAACACCTCAAACATTCACTCTAAAACAGAAGATTGTTTTTTTTCGCCATATTTTTAGAAATTTGGGCTCTTTTAGTAACATTAACACCTGGGCTGAAGCATCTTTTATGATCATTTATATTCTTTCAGGATACATTCTGGGTTTTATTTTGTTTATTTGATGAAAATGAACAACAATACACACCTTGGATACATTTTTGTTTGATTTGTGTCGAGTGAGATTTTCACCTAGAACCCAAAGGGGGGTTATTGGCACTTTTCATGGAAAAATGTGAAAAATTAAATTTTCTAAAAATGAAATAAATGCCTTCTAAACACCTCAAACATTCACTCTAAAACAGAAGATTGTTGTTTTTCGCAATATTTTTAGAAATTTGGGCTCTTTTAGTAACATTAACACTTTCTCTGAAGCAACTTTTATGCTCATTTCTTGTCCTTCAAGATTAATTCTGGGTTTTATTTTGTTTATTTAATGAAAATGAACAACAATAAACACCATTGGAAAAATTTTTGTTTGAAATGTGTCGAGTGAGATTTTCAGCTAGAACCCATAGGGGGGGGTATTGGCACTTTTCATGGAAAAATGTGAAAAATTAAATTTTCTAAAAATGAAATAAATGCCTTCTAAACACCTCAAACATTCACTCTAAAACAGAAGATTGTTGTTTTTCGCAATATTTTTAGAAATTTGGGCTCTTTTAGTAACATTAATACCTTGGCTGAAGCAACTTTTATGCTCATTTCTTGTCCTTCAAGATTAATTCTGGGTTTTATTTTGTTTATTTAATGAAAATGAACAACAATACACACCTTGGATACATTTTTGTTTGAAATGTGTCGAGTGAGATTTTCACCTAGAACCCATAGGGGGGGTATTGGCACTTTTCATGGAAAAATGTGAAAAATTAAATTTTCTAAAAATGAAATAAATGCCTTCTAAACACCTCAAACATTCACTCTAAAAAAGAAGATTGTTGTTTTTCGCAATATTTTTAGAAATTTGGGCTCTTTTAGTAACATTAACACTTTCTCTGAAGCAACTTTTATGCTCATTTCTTGTCCTTCAAGATTAATTCTGGGTTTTATTTTGTTTATTTGATGAAAATGAACAACAATACACACCATGGAAACATTTTTGTTTTATTTGTGTCGAGTGAGATTTTAACCTAGAACCCAAAGGGGGGGTATTGGCACTTTTCATGGAAAATGTGAAAAATTAAAATTTCTAAAAATGAAATAAATGCCTTCTATACACCTCAAACATTCACTCTATAATGGAAGATTGTATTTTTTCGCAATATTTTTTGAAATTTGGGCTTATTTACTAACATTAACACTTGCGCTGAGGCATCTTTTATGCTCATTTCTTGTCTTTAATGATTTATTCTCGGTTTTATTTTGTTTATTTGATGAAAATGAACAACAATACACACCATTAAAATATTTTTGTTCGATTCGTACCGAGTGAGATTTTCACCTAGAACCCAAAGGGGGGGGTATTGGCACTTTTCATGGAAAAATGTGAAAAATTAAAATTTCTAAAAATGAAATAAATGCCTTCTATACACCTCAAACATTCACTCTATAATGGAAGATTGTTGCTTTTCGCAATATTTTTGGAAATTTGGGCTCTTTTACTAACATTAACACTTGCGCTGAGGCATCTTTTACGCTCATTTATTGTCTTTAATGATTTATTCTGGGTTTTATTTTGTTTATTTGATGAAAATGAACAACAATACACACCATGGAAACATTTTTGTTTGATTCGTTTCGAGTGAGATTTTCACCTAGAACCCAAAGGGGGGGGTATTGGCACTTTTCATGGAAAAATGTGAAAAATAAAAAAAATTTCTAAAAATGAAATAAATGCCTTCTATACACCTCAAACATTCACTCTATAATGGAAGATTGTTGTTTTTCGCAATATTCTTGGAAATTACTGCTCTTTTACTAACAATAACACTTGCGCTGAGGCATCTTTTATGCTCATTTCTTGTCCTTCAAGATTAATTCTGGGTTTTATTCTGTTTATTTGATGAAAATGAACAACAATAAACACCATGGAAACATTTTTGTTTGATTTGTGTCGAGTGAGATTTTCACCTAGAACCCAAAGGGGGGGGTATTGGCACTTTTCAAGGAAAAATGTGAAAAATTAAATTTTCTAAAAATGAAATAAATGCCTTCTTAACACCTCAAACATTCACTCTAAAACAGAAGATTGTTTTTTTTCGCCATATTTTTAGAAATTTGGGCTCTTTTAGTAACATTAACACTTGCACTGAAGCATCTTTTATGCCCATTTCTTGTCTTTCAGGATTAATTCTGGGTTTTATTTTGTTTATTTGATGAAAATGAACAACAATACACACCTTGGAAACATTTTTGATTGATTTGTGTCGAGTGAGATTTTCACCTAGAACCCAAAAGGGGGGGTATTGGCACTTTTCATGGAAAAATGTCAAAAGTTAAATTTTCTAAAAATGAAATAAATGCCTTCTTAACACCTCAAACATTCACTCTAAAACAGAAGATTGTCGTTTTTCGCAATATTTTTAGAAATTTGGGCTCTTTTAGTAAAATTAACACTTGCGCTAAAGCATCTTTTATGCTCATTTCATGTCTTTGAGGATTAATTCTGGGTTTTATTTTGTTTATTTGATGAAAATGAACAACAATACACACCTTAGATACATTTTTGTTTGATTTGTGTCGAGTGAGATTTTCACCTAGAACCCAAAGGGGGGGGTCATTGGCACTTTAATTGGAAAAATGTGAAAAATTACATTTTCTAAAAATGAAATAAATGCCTTCTAAACACCTCAAACATTTACTCTAAAACAGAAGATTGTTGTTTTTCGCAATATTTTTAGAAATTTGGGCTCTTTTAGTAACATTAACACTTTCTCTGAAGCAACTTTTATGCTCATTTCTTGTCCTTCAAGATTAATTCTGGGTTTTATTTTGTTTATTTGATGAAAATGAACAACAATAAACACCATGGAAACATTTTTGTTTGATTTGTGTCGAGTGAGATTTTCACCTAGAACCCAAAGGGGGGGGTATTGGCACTTTTCATGGAAAAATGTGAAAAATTAAATTTTCTAAAAATGAAATAAATGCCTTCTAAACACCTCAAACATTCACTCTAAAACAGAAGATTGTTTTTTTTCGCCATATTTTTAGAAATTTGGGCTCTTTTAGTAACATTAACACCTGGGCTGAAGCATCTTTTATGATCATTTATTGTCTTTCAGGATACATTCTTGGTTTTATTTTGTTTATTTGATGAAAATGAACAACAATACACACCTTGGATACATTTTTGTTTGATTTGTGTCGAGTGGGATTTTCACCTAGAACCCAAAGGGGGGGGTATTGGCACTTTTCATGGAAAAATGTGAAAAATAAAATTTTCCTTAAATGAAAAAAACCTTCTAAACACCTCAATCATTCACTCTAAAACAGAAGATTGTTTTTTTTCGCCATATTTTTAGAAATTTGGGCTCTTTTAGTAACATTAACACCTGGGCTGAAGCATCTTTTATGATCATTTATTGTCTTTCAGGATACACTCTTGGTTTTATTTTGTTTATTTGATGAAAATGAACAACAATACACACCTTGGATACATTTTTGTTTGATTTGTGTCGAGTGAGATTTTCACCTAGAACCCAAAGGGGGTGTATTGGCACTTTTCATGGAAAAATGTGAAAAATTAAATTTTCTAAAAATGAAACAAATGCCTTCTAAACACCTCAAACATTCACTCTAAAACAGAAGATTGTTTTTTTTCGCCATATTTTTAGAAATTTGGGCTCTTTTAGTAACATTAACACCTGGGCTGAAGCATCTTTTATGATCATTTATTGTCTTTCAGGATACATTCTGGGTTTTATTTTGTTTATTTGATGAAAATGAACAACAATACACTCCTTTGATACATTTTTGTTTGATTTGTGTCGAGTGAGATTTTCACATAGAACCCAAAGGGGGGGTATTGGCACTTTTCAAGGAAAAATGTGAAAAATTAAATTTTCTAAAAATGAAATAAATGCCTTCTAAACACCTCAAACATTCACTCTAAAACAGAAGATTGTTTTTTTTCGCCATATTTTTAGAAATTTGGGCTCTTTTAGTAACATTAACACCTGGGCTGAAGCATCTTTTATGATCATTTATTGTCTTTCAGGATACATTCTTGGTTTTATTTTGTTTATTTGATGAAAATGAACAACAATACACACCTTGGATACATTTTTGTTTGATTTGTGTCGAGTGGGATTTTCACCTAGAACCCAAAGGGGGGGGTATTGGCACTTTTCATGGAAAAATGTGAAAAATAAAATTTTCCTTAAATGAAAAAAACCTTCTAAACACCTCAATCATTCACTCTAAAACAGAAGATTGTTTTTTTTCGCCATATTTTTAGAAATTTGGGCTCTTTTAGTAACATTAACACCTGGGTTGAAGCATCTTTTATGATCATTTATTGTCTTTCAGGATACATTCTTGGTTTTATTTTGTTTATTTGATGAAAATGAACAACAATACACACCATGGAAACATTTTTGTTTGATTTGTGTCGAGTGAGATTTTCACCTAGAACCCAAAGGGGGGGGTCATTGGCACTTTAATTGGAAAAATGTGAAAAATTACATTTTCTAAAAATGAAATAAATGCCTTCTAAACACCTCAAACATTTACTCTAAAACAGAAGATTGTTGTTTTTCGCAATATTTTTAGAAATTTGGGCTCTTTTAGTAACATTAACACTTTCTCTGAAGCAACTTTTATGCTCATTTCTTGTCCTTCAAGATTAATTCTGGGTTTTATTTTGTTTATTTGATGAAAATGAACAACAATAAACACCATGGAAACATTTTTGTTTGATTTGTGTCGAGTGAGATTTTCACCTAGAACCCAAAGGGGGGGGAATTGGCACTTTTCATGGAAAAATGTGAAAAATTAAATTTTCTAAAAATGAAATAAATGCCTTCTAAACACCTCAAACATTCACTCTAAAACAGAAGATTGTTTTTTTTCGCCATATTTTTAGAAATTTGGGCTCTTTTAGTAACATTAACACCTGGGCTGAAGCATCTTTTATGATCATTTATTGTCTTTCAGGATACATTCTTGGTTTTATTTTGTTTATTTGATGAAAATGAACAACAATACACACCTTGGATACATTTTTGTTTGATTTGTGTCGAGTGGGATTTTCACCTAGAACCCAAAGGGGGGGGTATTGGCACTTTTCATGGAAAAATGTGAAAAATAAAATTTTCCTTAAATGAAAAAAACCTTCTAAACACCTCAATCATTCACTCTAAAACAGAAGATTGTTTTTTTTCGCCATATTTTTAGAAATTTGGGCTCTTTTAGTAACATTAACACCTGGGTTGAAGCATCTTTTATGATCATTTATTGTCTTTCAGGATACATTCTTGGTTTTATTTTGTTTATTTGATGAAAATGAACAACAATACACACCTTGGATACATTTTTGTTTGATTTGTGTCGAGTGAGATTTTCACCTAGAACCCAAAGGGGGGGGTATTGGCACTTTTCATGGAAAAATGTGAAAAATTAAATTTTCTAAAAATGAAACAAATGCCTTCTAAACACCTCAAACATTCACTCTAAAACAGAAGATTGTTGTTTTTCGCAATATTTTTAGAAATTTGGGCTCTTTTAGTAACATTAACACCTGGGCTGAAGCATCTTTTATGATCATTTATTGTCTTTCAGGATACATTCTGGGTTTTATTTTGTTTATTTGATGAAAATGAACAACAATACACTCCTTTGATACATTTTTGTTTGATTTGTGTCGAGTGAGATTTTCACATAGAACCCAAAGGGGGGGTATTGGCACTTTTCAAGGAAAAATGTGAAAAATTAAATTTTCTAAAAATGAAATAAATGCCTTCTAAACACCTCAAACATTCACTCTAAAACAGAAGATTGTTTTTTTTCGCCATATTTTTAGAAATTTGGGCTCTTTTAGTAACATTAACACTTGCACTGAAGCATCTTTTATGCTCATTTCTTGTCTTTCAGGATTAATTCTGGGTTTTATTTTGTTTATTTGATGAAAATGAACAACAATACACACCATGGAAACATTTTTGATTGATTTGTGTCGAGTGAGATTTTCACCTAGAACCCAAAAGGGGGGGTATTGGCACTTTACATGGAAAAATGTCAAAAGTTAAATTTTCTAAAAATGAAATAAATGCCTTCTAAACACCTCAAACATTCACTCTTAAACAGAAGATTGTCGTTTTTCGCAATATTTTTAGAAATTTGGGCTCTTTTAGTAAAATTAACACTTGCGCTGAAGCATCTTTTATGCTCATTTCATGTCTTTGAGGATTAATTCTGGGTTTTATTTTGTTTATTTGATGAAAATGAACAACAATACACACCTTAGATACATTTTTGTTTGATTTGTGTCTAGTGAGATTTTCACCTAGAACCCAAAGGGGGGGGTCATTGGCACTTTAATTGGAAAAATGTGAAAAATTACATTTTCTAAAAATGAAATAAATGCCTTCTAAACACCTCAAACATTTACTCTAAAACAGAAGATTGTTGTTTTTCGCAATATTTTTAGAAATTTGGGCTCTTTTAGTAACATTAACACTTTCTCTGAAGCAACTTTTATGCTCATTTCTTGTCCTTCAAGATTAATTCTGGGTTTTATTTTGTTTATTTGATGAAAATGAACAACAATAAACACCATGGAAACATTTTTGTTTGATTTGTGTCGAGTGAGATTTTCACCTAGAACCCAAAGGGGGGGGTATTGGCACTTTTCATGGAAAAATGTGAAAAATTAAATTTTCTAAAAATGAAATAAATGCCTTCTAAACACCTCAAACAATCACTCTAAAACAGGAGATTGTTGTTTTTCGCAATATTTTCAGAAATTTGGGCTCTTTTAGTAACATTATTACCTGGGCTTAAGCATCTTTAATGATCATTTATTGTCTTTCAGGATACATTCTGGGTTTTATTTTGTTTATTTGATGAAAATGAACAACAATACAAACCTTGGATACATTTTTGTTTCATTTGTGTCGAGTGAGATTTTCACCTAGAACCCAAAGGGGGGGTATTGGCACTTTTCATGGAAAAATGTGAAAAATTAAATTTTCTAAAAATGAAATAAATGCCTTCTAAACACCTCAAACATTCACTCTAAAACAGAAGATTGTTGTTTTTCGCAATATTTTTAGAAATTTGGGCTCTTTTAGTAACATTAAAACCTTGGCTGAAGCAACTTTTATGCTCATTTCTTGTCCTTCAAGATTAATTCTGGGTTTTATTTTGTTTATTTGATGAAAATGAACAACAATACACACCATGGAAACATTTTTGTTTTATTTGTGTCGAGTGAGATTTTAACCTAGAACCCAAAGGGGGGGGTATTGGCACTTTTCATGGAAAATGTGAAAAATTAAAATTTCTAAAAATGAAATAAATGCCTTCTATACACCTCAAACATTCACTCTATAATGGAAGATTGTATTTTTTCGCAATATTTTTGGAAATTTGGGCTCTTTTACTAACATTAACACTTGCTCTTAGGCATCTTTTATGCTCATTTCTTGTCTTTAATGATTTATTCTGGGTTTTATTTTGTGTTTTTGATGAAAATGAACAACAATACACACCATGGAAATATTTTTGTTCGATTCGTGGCGAGTGAGATTTTCACCTAGAACCCAAAGGGGGGGGTATTGGCACTTTTCATGGAAAAATGTGAAAAATTAAAATTTCTTAAAATGAAATAAATGCCTTCTATACACCTCAAACATTCACTCTATAATGGAAGATTGTTGCTTTTCTCAATATTTTTGGAAATTTGGGCTCTTTTACTAACAATAACACTTGCGCTGAGGCATCTTTTACGCTCATTTATTGTCTTTAATGATTTATTCTGGGTTTTATTTTGTATATTTGATGAAAATGAACAACAATACAAACCATGGAAACATTTTTGTTTGATTCGTTTCGAGTGAGATTTTCGGCTAGAACCCAAAGGGGGGGGTATTGGCACTTTTCATGGAAAAATGTGAAAAATAAAAAAAATTTCTAAAAATGAAATAAATGCCTTCTATACACCTCAAACATTCACTCTATAATGGAAGATTGTTGTTTTTCGCAATATTCTTGGAAATTACTGCTCTTTTACTAACATTAACACTTGCGCTGAGGTATCTTTTATGCTCATTTCTTGTCCTTCAAGATTAATTCTGGGTTTTATTTTGTTTATTTGATGAAAATGAACAACAATAAACACCATGGAAACATTTTTGCTTGATTTGTGTCGAGTGAGATTTTCACCTAGAACCCAAAGGGGGGGGTATTGGCACTTTTCATGGAAAAATGTGAAAAATTAAATTTTCTAAAAATGAAATAAATGCCTTCTAAACACCTCAAACATTCACTCTAAATCAGAAGATTGTTTTTTTTCGCCATATTTTTAGAAATTTGGGCTCTTTTAGTAACATTAACACTTTCTCTGAAGCAACTTTTATGCTCATTTCTTGTCCTTCAAGATTAATTCTGGGTTTTATTTTGTTTATTTGATGAAAATGAACAACAATACACACCATGGAAACATTTTTGTTTGATTCGTGTCGAGTGAGATTTTAACCTAGAACCCAAAGGGGGGGTATTGGCACTTTTCATGGAAAATGTGAAAAATTCAAATTTCTAAAAATGAAATAAATGCCTTCTATACACCACAAACATTCACTCTATAATGGAAGATTGTATTTTTTCGCAATATTTTTGGAAATTTGGGCTCTTTTACTAACATTAACACTTGCGCTGAGGCATCTTTTATGCTCATTTCTTGTCTTTAATGATTTATTCTGGGTTTTATTTTGTTTATTTGATGAAAATGAACAACAATACACACCATGGAAATATTTTTGTTCGATTCGTGCCGAGTGAGATTTTCACCTAGAACCCAAAGGGGGGGGTATTGGCACTTTTCATGGAAAAATGTGAAAAATTAAAATTTCTAAAAATGAAATAAATGCCTTCTATACACCTCAAACATTCACTCTATAATGGAAGATTGTTGCTTTTCGCAATATTTTTGGAAATTTCGGCTCTTTTACTAACATTAACACTTGCGCTGAGGCATCTTTTACGCTCATTTATTGTCTTTAATGATTTATTCTGGGTTTTATTTTGTTTATTTGATAAAAATGAACAACAATACACACCATGGAAACATTTTTGTTTGATTTGTTTCGAGTGAGATTTTCACCTAGAACCCAAAGGGGGGGTATTGGCACTTTTCATGGAAAAATGTGAAAAATAAAAAAAATTTCTAAAAATGAAATAAATGCCTTCTATACACCTCAAACATTCACTCTATAATGGAAGATTGTTGTTTTTCGCAATATTCTTGGAAATTACTGCTCTTTTACTAACATTAACACTTGCGCTGAGGCATCTTTTATGCTCATTTCTTGTCCTTCAAGATTAATTCTGGGTTTTATTTTGTTTATTTGATGAAAATGAACAACAATAAACACCATGGAAACATTTTTGTTTGATTTGTGTCGAGTGAGATTTTCACCTAGAACCCAAAGGGGGGGTATTGGCACTTTTCAAGGAAAAATGTGAAAAATTAAATTTTCTAAAAATGAAATAAATGCCTTCTAAACACCTCAAACATTCACTCTAAAACAGAAGATTGTTTTTTTTCGCCATATTTTTAGAAATTTGGGCTCTTCTAGTAACATTAACACCTGGGCTGAAGCATCTTTTATGATCATTTATTGTCTTTCAGGATACATTCTGGGTTTTATTTTGTTTATTTGATGAAAATGAACAACAATACACACCTTGGATACATTTTTGTTTGATTTGTGTCGAGTGGGATTTTCACCTAGAACCCAAAGGGGGGGGTATTGGCACTTTTCATGGAAAAATGTGAAAAATTAAATTTTCTAATAATGAAATAAATGCCTTCTAAACACCTCAAACATTCACTCTAAAACAGAAGATTGTTGTTTTTCGCAATATTTTTAGAAATTTGGGCTCCAATAGTAACATTAACACCTGGGCTGAAGCATCATTTATGCTCATTTCTTGTCTTTCAGGATTAATTCTGGGTTTTATTTTGTTTATTTGGTGAAAATGAACATCGATACACACCATGGAAACATTTTTGATTGATTTGTGTCGCGTGAGATTTTCACCTAGAACCCAAAGGGGGGGGTATTGGCACTTTTCATGGAAAAATGTCAAAAGTTGAATTTTCTAAAAATGAAATAAATGCCTTCTAAACACCTCAAACATTCACTCTAAAACAGAAGATTGTCGTTTTTCGCAATATTTTTAGAAATTTGGGCTCTTTTAGTAAAATTAACACTTGCGCTGAAGCATCTTTTATGCTCATTTCATGTCTTTGAGGATTAATTCTGGGTTTTATTTTGTTTATTTGATGAAAATGAACAACAATACACACCTTGGATACATTTTTGTTTGATTTGTGTCGAGTGAGATTTTCACCTAGAACCCAAAGGGGGGGGTATTGGCACTTTAATTGGAAAAATGTGAAAAATTACATTTTCTAAAAATGAAATAAATGCCTTCTAAACACCTCAAACATTTACTCTAAAACAGAAGATTGTTGTTTTTCGCAATATTTTTAGAAATTTGGGCTCTTTTAGTAACATTAACACCTGGGCTGAAGCAACTTTTATGCTCATTTCTTGTCCTTCAAGATTAATTCTGGGTTTTATTTTGTTTATTTGATGAAAATGAACAACAATAAACACCATGGAAACATTTTTGTTTGATTTGTGTCGAGTGGGATTTTCACCTAGAACCCAAAGGGGGGGGTATTGGCACTTTTCATGGAAAAATGTGAAAAATAAAATTTTCCTAAAATGAAAAAAACCTTCTAAACACCTCAAACAATCACTCTAAAACAGAAGATTGTTGTTTTTCGCAATATTTTCAGAAATTTGGGCTCTTTTAGTAACATTAACACCTGGGCTGAAGCAACTTTTATGCTCATTTCTTGTCTTTCAGGATACATTCTGAGTTTTATTTTGTTTATTTGATGAAAATGAACAACAATACAAACCTTGGATACATTTTTGTTTGATTTGTGTCGAGTGAGATTTTCACCTAGAACCCAAAGGGGGGGTATTGGCACTTTTCATGGAAAAATGTGAAAAATTAAATTTTCTAAAAATGAAATAAATGCCTTCTAAACACCTCAAACATTCACTCTTAAACAGAAGATTGTTGTTTTTCGCAATATTTTTAGAAATTTGGGCTCTTTTAGTAACATTAAAACCTTGGCTGAAGCAACTTTTATGCTCATTTCTTGTCCTTCAAGATTAATTCTGGGTTTTATTTTGTTTATTTGATGAAAATGAACAACAATACACACCATGGAAACATTTTTGTTTTATTTGTGTCGAGTGAGATTTTAACCTAGAACCCAAAGGGGGGGGTATTGGCACTTTTCATGGAAAATGTGAAAAAATAAAATTTCTAAAAATGAAATAAATGCCTTCTAAACACCTCAAACATTCACTCTATAATGGAAGATTGTATTTTTTCGCAATATTTTTGGAAATTTGGGCTCCTTTACTAACATTAACACTTGCGCTGAGGCATCTTTTATGCTCATTTCTTGTCTTTAATGATTTATTCTGGGTTTTATTTTGTTTATTTGATGAAAATGAACAACAATACACACCATGGAAATATTTTTGTTCGATTCGTGCCGAGTGAGATTTTCACCTAGAACCCAAAGGGGCGGGTATTGGCACTTTTCATGGAAAAATGTGAAAAATTAAAATTTCTAAAAATGAAATAAATGCCTTCTATACACCTCAAACATTCACTCTATAATGGAAGATTGTTGTTTTTCGCAATATTCTTGGAAAATACTGCTCTTTTACTAACATTAACACTTGCGCTGAGGCATCTTTTATGCTCATTTCTTGTCCTTCAAGATTAATTCTGGGTTTTATTTTGTTTATTTGATGAAAATGAACAACAATAAACACCATGGAAACATTTTTGTTTGATTTGTGTCGAGTGAGATTTTCACCTAGAACCCAAAGGGGGGGTTTTGGCACTTTTCATGGAAAAATGTGAAAAATAAAATTTTCTAAAAATGAAAAAAACCAATAAACACCTCAAACATTCACTCTAAAACAGAAGATTGTTGTTTTTCGCCATATTTTTAGAAATTTGGGCTCTTTTAGTAACATTAACACCTGGGCTAAAGCATCTTTTATGATCATTTATTGTCTTTTAGGATACATTCTGGGTTTTATTTTGTTTATTTAATGAAAATGAACAACAATACACACCTTGGATACATTTTTGTTTGATTTGAGTCGACTGGGATTTTCACCTAGAACCCAAAGGGGGGGGTATTGGCACTTTTCATGGAAAAATGTGAAAAATTAAATTTTCTAAAAATGAAATAAATGCCTTCTAAACACCTCAAACATTCACTCTAAAACAGAAGATTGTTTTTTTTCGCCATATTTTTAGAAATTTGGGCTCTTTTAGTAACATTAACACCTGGGCTGAAGCATCTTTTATGATATTTTATTGTCTTTTAGGATACATTCTGGGTTTTATTTTGTTTATTTGATGAAAATGAACAACAATACACACCTTGGATACATTTTTGTTTGATTTGTGTCGAGTGGGATTTTCACCTAGAACCCAAAGGGGGGGGTATTGGCACTTTTCATGGAAAAATGTGAAAAATTAAATTTTCTAAAAATGAAATAAATGCCTTCTAAATACCTCAAACATTCACTCTAAAACAGAAGATTGTTGTTTTTCGCAATATTTTTAGAAATTTGGGCTCGAATAGTAACATTAACACCTGGGCTGAAGCATCATTTATGCTCATTTCTTGTCTTTCAGGATTAATTCTGGGTTTTATTTTGTTTATTTGATGAAAATGAACATCGATACACACCTTGGATACATTTTTGTTTGATTTGTGTCGAGTGAGATTTTCACCTAGAACCCAAAAGAAGGGATATTGGCACTTTTCATGGAAAAATGTGAAAAGTTAAATTTTCTAAAAATGAAATAAATGCCTTCTTAACACCTCAAACATTCACTCTAAAACAGAAGATTGTTGTTTTTCGCAATATTTTTAGAAATTTGGGCTCTTTTAGTAAAATTAACACTTGCGCTGAAGCATCTTTTATGCTCATTTCATGTCTTTGAGGATTGATTCTGGGTTTTATTTTGTTTATTTGATGAAAATGAACAACAATACACACCTTGGATACATTTTTGTTTGATTTGTGTCGAGTGAGATTTTCACCTAGAACCCAAAGGGGGGGGTATTGGAACTTTTCATGGAAAAATGTGAAAAATTAAATTTTCTAAAAATGAAATAAATGCCTTCTAAACACCTCAAACATTTACTCTAAAACAGAAGATTGTTGTTTTTCGCAATATTTTTAGAAATTTGGGCTCTTTTAGTAACATTAACACTTTCTCTGAAGCAACTTTTATGCTCATTTCTTGTCCTTCAAGATTAATTCTGGGTTTTATTTTGTTTATTTGATGAAAATGAACAACAATAAACACCATGGAAACATTTTTGTTTGATTTGTGTCGAGTGGGATTTTCACCTAGAACCCAAAGGGGGGGGTATTGGCACTTTTCATGGAAAAATGTGAAAAATAAAATTTTCTAAAAATGAAAAAAACCTTCTAAACACCTCAAACAAACACTCTAAAACAGAAGATTGTTGTTTTTCGCAATATTTTCAGAAATTTGGGCTCTTTTAGTAACATTATTACCTGGGCTTAAGCATCTTTAATGATCATTTATTGTCTTTCAGGATACATTCTGGGTTTCATTTTGTTTATTTGATGAAAATGAACAACAATACAAACCTTGGATACATTTTTGTTTGATTTGTGTCGAGTGAGATTTTCACCTAGAACCCAAAAGGGGGGTATTGGCACTTTTCATGGAAAAATGTGAAAAATTAAATTTTCTAAAAATGAAATAAATGCCTTCTAAACACCTCAAACATTCACTCTAAAACAGAAGATTGTTGTTTTTCGCAATATTTTTAGAAATTTGGGCTCTTTTAGTAACATTAAAACCTTGGCTGAAGCAACTTTTATGCTCATTTCTTGTCTTTCAGGATTAATTCTGGGTTTATTTTTGTTTATTTGATGAAAATGAACAACAATACACACCATGGAAACATTTTTGATTTATTTGTGTCGAGTGAGATTTTCACCTAGAACCCAAAGGGGGGGTATTGGCACTTTTCATGGAAAAATGTGAAAAATTAAATTTTCTAAAAATGAAATAAATGCCTTCTAAACACCTCAAACATTCACTCTAAAACAGAAGATTGTTTTTTTTCGCATTATTTATAGAAATTTGGGCTCTTTTAGTAACATTAACACTTGGGCTGAAGCATCTTTTATGATCATTTATTGTCTTTCAGGATACATTCTTGGTTTTATTTTGTTTATTTGATGAAAATGAACAACAATACACACCTTGGATACATTTTTGTTTGAAATGTGTCGAGTGAGATTTTCACCTAGAACCCATAGGGGGGGGGGAATGGCACTTTTCATGGAAAAATGTGAAAAATTAAATTTTCTAAAAATGAAATAAAAGCCTCCTAAACACCTCTAACATTCACTCTAAAACAGAAGATTGTTGTTTTTCGCCATATTTTTAGAAATTTGGGCTCTTTTAGTAACATTAACACCTGGGCTGAAGCATCTTTTATGATCATTTATTGTCTTTCAGGATACATTCTGGGTTTTATTTTGTTTATTTGATGAAAATGAACAACAATACACTCCTTGGATACATTTTTGTTTGATTTGTGTCGAGTGAGATTTTCACCTAGAACCCAAAGGGGGGGTATTGGCACTTTTCATGGAGAAATGTGAAAAATTAAATTTTCTAAAAATGAAATAAATGCCTTCTAAACACCTCAAACATTCACTCTAAAACAGAAGATTGTTGTTTTTCGCAATATTTTTAGAAATTTGGGCTCTTTTAGTAACATTAACACTTTCTCTGAAGCAACTTTTATGCTCATTTCTTGTCCTTCAAGATTACTTCTGGGTTTTATTTTGTTTATTTGATGAAAATGAACAACAATAAACACCATGGAAACATTTTTGTTTGAAATGTGTCGAGTGAGATTTTCACCTAGAACCCATAGGGGGGGGTATTGGCACTTTTCATGGAAAAATGTGAAAAATTAAATTTTCTAAAAATGAAATAAATGCCTTCTAAACACCTCAAACATTCACTCTAAAACAGAAGATTGTTTTTTTCGCCATATTTTTAGAAATTTGGGCTCTTTTAGTAACATTAACACCTGGGCTGAAGCATCTTTTATGATCATTTATTGTCTTTCAGGATATATTCTGGGTTTTATTTTGTTTATTTGATGAAAATGAACAACAATACACACCTTGGATACATTTTTGTTTGATTTGTGTCGAGTGGGATTTTCACCTAGAACCCAAAGGGGGGGGTATTGGCACTTTTCATGGAAAAATGTGAAAAATAAAATTTTCCTTAAATGAAAAAAACCTTCTAAACACCTCAAACAATCACTCTAAAACAGAAGATTGTTGTTTTTCGCAATATTTTCAGAAATTTGGGCTCTTTTAGTAACATTATTACCTGGGCTTAAGCATCTTTAATGATCATTTATTGTCTTTCAGGATACATTCTGGGTTTTATTTTGTTTATTTGATGAAAATGAACAACAATACAAACCTTGGATACATTTTTGTTTGATTTGTGTCGGGTGAGATTTTCACCTAGAACCCAAAGGGGGGGTATTGGCACTTTTCATGGAAAAATGTGAAAAATTAAATTTTCTAAAAATAAAATAAATGCCTTCTAAACACCTCAAACATTCACTCTTAAACAGAAGATTGTTGTTTTTCGCAATATTTTTAGAAATTTGGGCTCTTTTAGTAACATTAAAACCTTGGCTGAAGCAACTTTTATGCTCATTTCTTGTCCTTCAAGATTAATTCTGGGTTTTATTTTGTTTATTTGATGAAAATGAACAACAATACACACCATGGAAACATTTTTGTTTTATTTGTGTCGAGTGAGATTTTAACCTAGAACCCAAAGGGGGGGGTATTGGCACTTTTCATGGAAAATGTGAAAAATTAAAATTTCTAAAAATGAAATGAATGCCTTCTATACACCTCAAACATTCACTCTATAATGGAAGATTGTATTTTTTCGCAATATTTTTGGAAATTTGGGCTCTTTTACTAACATTAACACTTGCGCTGAGGCATCTTTTTTGCTCATTTCTTGTCTTTAATGATTTATTCTGGGTTTTATTTTGTTTATTTGATGAAAATGAACAACATTACACACCATGGAAATATTTTTGTTCGATTCGTTTCGAGTGAGATTTTCACCTAGAACCCAAAGGGGGGGGTATTGGCACTTTTCATGGAAAAATGTGAAAAATTAAAATTTCTAAAAATGAAATAAATGCCTTCTATACACCTCAAATATTCACTCTATAATGGAAGATTGTTGCTTTTCGCAATATTTTTGGAAATTTGGGCTCTTTTACTAACAATAACACTTGCGCTGAGGCATCTTTTACGCTCATTTATTGTCTTTAATGATTTATTCTGGGTTTTATTTTGTTTATTTGATGAAAATGAACAACAATACACACCATGGAAACATTTTTGTTTGATTCGTTTCGAGTGAGATTTTCACCTAGAACCCAAAGGGGGGGGTATTGGCACTTTTCATGGAAAAATGTGAAAAATAAAAAAAATTTCTAAAAATGAAATAAATGCCTTCTATACACCTCAAACATTCACTCTATAATGGAAGATTGTTGTTTTTCGCAATATTCTTGGAAATTACTGCTCTTTTACTAACATTAACACTTGCGCTGAGGCATCTTTTATTCTCATTTCTTGTCCTTCAAGATTAATTCTGGGTTTTATTTTGTTTATTTGATGAAAATGAACAACAATAAACACCATGGAAACATTTTTGTTTGATTTGTGTCGAGTGAGATTTTCACCTAGAACCCAAAGGGGGGGGTATTGGCACTTTTCATGGAAAAATGTGAAAAATTAAATTTTCTAAAAATGAAATAAATGCCTTCTAAACACCTCAAACATTCACTCTAAAACAGAAGATTGTTTTTTTTCGCCATATTTTTAGAAATTTGGGCTCTTTTAGTAACATTAAAACCTGGGCTGAAGCATCTTTTATGATCATTTATTGTCTTTCAGGATACATTCTGGGTTTTATTTTGTTTATTTGATGAAAATGAACAACAATACACACCTTGGATACATTTTTGTTTGATTTGTGTCGAGTGGGATTTTCACCTAGAACCCAAAGGGGGGGTATTGGCACTTTTCATGGAAAAATGTGAAAAATTAAATTTTCTAAAAATGAAATAAATGCCTTCTAAATACCTCAAACATTCACTCTAAAACAGAAGATTGTTGTTTTTCGCAATATTTTTAGAAATTTGGGCTCCAATAGTAACATTAACACCTGGGCTGAAGCAGTATTTATGCTCATTTCTTGTCTTTCAGGATTAATTCTGGGTTTTATTTTGTTTATTTGATGAAAATGAACATCGATACACACCATGGAAACATTTTTGATTGATTTGTGTCGAGTGAGATTTTCACCTAGAACCCAAAGGGGGGTGTATTGGCACTTTTCATGGAAAAATGTGAAAAGTTAAATTTTCTAAAAATGAAATAAATGCCTTCTTAACACCTCAAACATTCACTCTAAAACAGAAGATTGTTGTTTTTCGCAATATTTTTAGAAATTTGGTATCTTTTAGTAAAATTAACACTTGCGCTGAAGCATCTTTTATGCTCATTTCATGTCTTTGAGGATTAATTGTGGGTTTTATTTTGTTTATTTGATGAAAATGAACAACAATACACACCTTGGATACATTTTTGTTTGATTTGTGTCGAGTGAGATTTTCACCTAGAACCCAAAGGGGGGGGTTTTGGCACTTTTCATGGAAAAATGTGAAAAATTAAATTTTCTAAAAATGAAATAAATGCCTTCTAAACACCTCAAACATTTACTCTAAAACAGAAGATTGTTGTTTTTCGCAATATTTTTAGAAATTTGGGCTCTTTTAGTAACATTAACACTTTCTCTGAAGCAACTTTTATGCTCATTTCTTGTCCTTCAAGATTAATTCTGGGTTTTATTTTGTTTATTTGATGAAAATGAACAACAATAAACACCATGGAAACATTTTTGTTTGATTTGTGTCGAGTGGGATTTTCACCTAGAACCCAAAGGGGGGGGTATTGGCACTTTTCATGGAAAAATGGGAAAAATAAAATTTTCTAAAAATGAAAAAAACCTTCTAAACACCTCAAACAATCACTCTAAAACAGAAGATTGTTGTTTTTCGCAATATTTTTAGAAATTTGGGCTCGAATAGTAACATTAACACCTGGGCTGAAGCATCATTTATGCTCATTTCTTGTCTTTCAGGATTAATTCTGGGTTTTATTTTGTTTATTTGATGAAAATGAACATCGATACACACCTTGGATACATTTTTGTTTGATTTGTGTCGAGTGAGATTTTCACCTAGAACCCAAAAGAAGGGATATTGGCACTTTTCATGGAAAAATGTGAAAAATTAAATTTTCTAAAAATGAAATAAATGCCTTCGAAACACCTCAAACATTCACTCTAAAACAGAAGATTGTTTTTTTTCGCCATATTTTTAGAAATTTGGGCTCTTTTAGTAACATTAACACCTGGGCTGAAGCATCTTTTATGATCATTTATTGTCTTTCAGGATACATTCTGGGTTTTATTTTGTTTATTTGATGAAAATGAACAACAATACACACCTTGGATACATTTTTGTTTGATTTGTGTCGAGTGGGATTTTCACCTAGAACCCAAAGGGGGGGGTATTGGCACTTTTCATGGAAAAATGTGAAAAATAAAATTTTCCTAAAATGAAAAAAACCTTCTAAACACCTCAAACAATCACTCTAAAACAGAAGATTGTTGTTTTTCGCAATATTTTCAGAAATTTGGGCTCTTTTAGTAACATTAACACCTGGGCTGAAGCATCTTTTATGATCATTTATTGTCTTTCAGGATACATTCTGGGTTTTATTTTGTTTATTTGATGAAAATGAACAACAATACAAACCTTGGATACATTTTTGTTTGATTTGTGTCGAGTGAGATTTTCACCTAGAACCCAAAGGGGGGGTATTGGCACTTTTCATGGAAAAATGTGAAAAATTAAATTTTCTAAAAATGAAATAAATACCTTCTAAACACCTCAGTCATTCACTCTAAAACATAAGATTGTTGTTTTTTGCAATATTTTTAGAAATTTTGGCTCTTTTAGTAACATTTACACTTCGGCTGAAGCATCTTTTATGATCTTTTATTGTCTTTCAGGATTCATTCTGGGTTTTATTTTGTTTATTTGATAAAAATGAACGACAATACACACCTTGGACACATTTTTGTTTGATTTGTGTCGAGCGGGATTTTCACCTAGAACCCAAAGGGGGGGGTATTGGCACTTTTCATGGAAAAATGTGAAAAATAAAACTTTCTAAATATGAAATAAATGCCTTCTAAACACCTCAAACATTTACTCTAAAACAGAAGATTGTTGTTTTTCGCCATATTTTTAGAAATTTGAGCTCTTTTCGTAACATTAACACTTTCTCTGAAGCAACTTTTATGCTCATTTCTTGTCCTTCAAGATTAATTCTGGGTTTTATTTTGTTTATTTAATGAAAATGAACAACAATAAACACCATGGAAAAATTTTTGTTTGAAATGTGTCGAGTGAGATTTTCACCTAGAACCCATAGGGGGGGGTATTGGCACTTTTCATGGAAAAATGTGAAAAATTAAATTTTCTAAAAATGAAATAAATGCCTTCTAAACACCTCAAACATTCACTCTAAAACAGAAGATTGTTGTTTTTCGCCATATTTTTAGAAATTTGGGCTCTTTTAGTAACATTAACACCTGGGCTGAAGCATCTTTTATGATCATTTATTGTCTTTCAGGATACATTCTGGGTTTTATTTTGTTTATTTGATGAAAATGAACAACAATACACTCCTTGGATACATTTTTGTTTGATTTGTGTCGAGTGAGATTTTCACCTAGAACCCAAAGGGGGGGTATTGGCACTTTTCATTGAAAAATGTGAAAAATTAAATTTTCTAAAAATGAAATAAATGCCTTCTAAACACCTCAAACATTCACTCTAAAACAGAAGATTGTTGTTTTTCGCAATATTTTTAGAAATTTGGGCTCTTTTAGTAACATTAAAACTTTCTCTGAAGCAACTTTTATGCACATTTCTTGTCCTTCAAGATTAATTCTGGGTTTTATTTTGTTTATTTGATGAAAATGAACAACAATAAACACCATGGAAACATTTTTGTTTGAAATGTGTCGAGTGAGATTTTCACCTAGAACCCATAGGGGGGGGTATTGGCACTTTTCATGGAAAAATGTGAAAAATTAAATTTTCTAAAAATGAAATAAATGCCTTCTAAACACCTCAAACATTCACTCTAAAACACAAGATTGTTGTTTTTCGCCATATTTTTAGAAATTTGGGCTCTTTTAGTAACATTAACACCTGGGCTGGAGCATCTTTTATGATCATTTATTGTCTTTCAGGATACATTCTGGGTTTTATTTTGTTTATTTAATGAAAATGAACAACAATACACACCTTGGATACATTTTTGTTTGATTTGTGTCGAGCGGGATTTTCACCTAGAACCCAAAGGGGGGGGTATTGGCACTTTTCAAGGAAAAATGTGAAAAATAAAACTTTCTAAATATGAAAAAAACCTTGTAAACACCTCAAACATTCACTCTAAAACAGAAGATTGTTGTTTTTCGCAATATTTTTAGAAATTTGGGCTCTTTTAGTAACATTATCACTTTCTCTGAAGCAACTTTTATGCTCATTTCTTGTCCTTCAAGATTAATTCTGGGTTTTATTTTGTTTATTTGATGAAAATGTACAACAATACACACCATGGAAACATTTTTGTTTTATTTGTGTCGAGTGAGATTTTAACCTAGAACCCAAAGGGGGGGGTATTGGCACTTTTCATGGAAAATGTGAAAAAATAAAATTTCTAAAAATGAAATAAATGCCTTCTATACACCTCAAACATTCACTCTATAATGGAAGATTGTATTTTTTCGCAATATTATTGGAAATTTGGGCTCTTTTACTAACATTAACACTTGCGCTGAGGCATCTTTTATGCTCATTTCTTGTCTTTAATGATTTATTCTGGGTTTTATTTTGTTTATTTGATGAAAATGAACAACAATACACACCATGGAAATATTTTTGTTCGATTCGTGCCGAGTGAGATTTTCACCTAGAACCCAAAGGGGGGGGTATTGGCACTTTTCATGGAAAAATGTGAAAAATTAAAATTTCTAAAAATGAAATAAATGCCTTCTATACACCTCAAACATTCACTCTATAATGGAAGATTGTTGCTTTTCGCAATATTTTTGGAAATTTGGGCTCTTTTACTAACATTAACACTTGCGCTGAGGCATCTTTTACGCTCATTTATTGTCTTTAATGATTTATTCTGGGTTTTATTTTGTTTATTTGATGAAAATGAACAACAATACACACCATGGAAACATTTTTGTTTGATTCGTTTCGAGTGAGATTTTCACCTAGAACCCAAAGGGGGGGGTATTGGCACTTTTCATGGAAAAATGTGAAAAATAAAAAAAATTTCTAAAAATGAAATAAATGCCTTCTATACACCTCAAACATTCACTCTATATTGGAAGATTGTTGTTTTTCGCAATATTCTTGGAAATTACTGCTCTTTTACTAACATTAACACTTGCGCTGAGGCATCTTTTATGCTCATTTCTTGTCCTTCAAGATTAATTCTGGGTTTTATTTTGTTTATTTGATGAAAATGAACAACAATAAACACCATGGAAACATTTTTGTTTGATTTGTGTCGAGTGAGATTTTCACCTAGAACCCAAAGGGGGGGGTATTGGCACTTTTCATGGAAAAATGTGAAAAATTAAATTTTCTAAAAATGAAATAAATGCCTTCTAAACACCTCAAACATTCACTCTAAAACAGAAGATTGTTTTTTTTCGCCATATTTTTAGAAATTTGGGCTCTTTTAGTAACATTAACACCTGGGCTGAAGCATCTTTTACGATCATTTATTAACTTTCAGGATACATTCTGGGTTTTATTTTGTTTATTTGATGAAAATGAACAACAATACACACTTTGGATACATTTTTGTTTGATTTGTGTCGAGTGGGATTTTCACCTAGAACCCAAAGGGGGGGGTATTGGCACTTTTCATGGAAAAATGTGAAAAATAAAATTTTCTAAAAATGAAAAAAACCTTCTAAACACCTCAAACAATCACTCTAAAACAGAAGATTGTTGTTTTTCGCAATATTTTCAGAAATTTGGGCTCTTTTAGTAACATTATTACCTGGGCTTAAGCATCTTTAATGATCATTTATTGTCTTTCAGGATACATTCTGGGTTTTATTTTGTTTATTTGATGAAAATGAACAACAATACACACCTTGGATACATTTTTGTTTGATTTGTGTCGAGTGAGATTTTCACCTAGAGCCCAAAGGGGGGGTATTGGCACTTTTCATGGAAAAATGTGAAAAATTAAATTTTCTAAAAATGAAATAAATGCCTTCTAAACACCTCAAACATTCACTCTAAAACAGAAGATTGTTGTTTTTCGCAATATTTTTAGAAATTTGGGCTCTTTTAGTAACATTAAAACCTTGGCTGAAGCAACTTTTATGCTCATTTCTTGTCTTTCAGGATTAATTCTGGGTTTATTTTTCTTTATTTGATGAAAATGAACAACAATACACACCATGGAAACATTTTTGATTTATTTGTGTCGAGTGAGATTTTCACCTAGAACCCAAAGGGGGGGTATTGGCACTTTTCATGGAAAAATGTGAAAAATTATATTTTCTAAAAATGAAATAAATGCCTTCTAAACACCTCAAACATTCACTCTAAAACAGAAGATTGTTTTTTTCGCAATATTTTTAGAAATTTGGGCTCTTTTAGTAACATTAACACCTGGGCTGAAGCATCTTTTATGCTCATTTCTTGTCTTTCAGGATTAATTCTGGGTTTTATTTTGTTTATTTGATGAAAATGAACAACAATACACACCTTGGATACATTTTTGTTTGAATTGTAACGAGTGAGATTTTCACCTAGAACCCAAAGGGGGGGGTATAGGCACTTTTCATGGAAAAATGTAAAAAATTAAATTTTCTAAAAATGAAATAAAAACCTCCTAAACACCTCAAACATTCACTCTAAAACTGAAGATTGTTGTTTTTCGCAATATTTTTAGAAATTTGGGCTCTTTTAGTAACAAATATTACCTGGGCTGAAGCATCTTTTATGATCATTTATTGTCTTTCAGGATACATTCTGGGTTTTATTTTGTTTATTTGATGAAAATGAACAACAATACACACCTTGGATACATTTTTGTTTGATTTGTGTCGAGTGAGATTTTCACCTAGAACCCAAAGGGGTATTGGCACTTTTCATGGAAAAATGTGAAAAATTAAATTTTCTAAAAATGAAATAAATGCTTTATAAACACCTCAAACATTCACTCTAAAACAGAAGATTGTTTCGGAAGAGAAAGAAATACTTGGTTGTTCCACATATATATATGTGGAATAACCAAGTATTTCTTTCTTTTCCGATATGAATCGCTTCCACAAAGTGACGCCTCAGACAATTTTATTCAGAAGATTGTTGTTTTTCGCAATATTTTTAGAAATTTGGGCTCTTTTAGTAACATTAACACTTTCTCTGAAGCAACTTTTATGCTCATTTCTTGTCCTTCAAGATTAATTCTGGGTTTTATTTGGTTTATTTGATGAAAATGAACAACAATACACACCATGGAAACATTTTTGTTTGATTTGTGTCGAGTGAGATTTTCACCTAGAACCCAAAGGGGGGGTATTGGCACTTTTCATGGAAAAATGTGAAAAATTAAATTTTCTAAAAATGAAATAAATGCCTTCTAAACACCTCAAACATTCACTCTTAAACAGAAGATTGTTGTTTTTCGCAATATTTTTAGAAATTTGGGCTCTTTTAGTAACAAATATTACCTGGGCTGAAGCATCTTTTATGATCATTTATTGTCTTTCAGGATACATTCTGGGTTTTATTTTGTTTATTTGATGAAAATGAACAACAATACACACCTTGGATACATTTTTGTTTGATTTGTGTCGAGTGAGATTTTCACCTAGAACCCAAAGGGGTATTGGCACTTTTCATGGAAAAATGTGAAAAATTAAATTTTCTAAAAATGAAATAAATGCTTTATAAACACCTCAAACATTCACTCTAAAACAGAAGATTGTTTCGGAAGAGAAAGAAATACTTGGTTGTTCCACATATATATATGCGGAACAACCAAGTATTTCTTTCTTTTCCGATATGAATCGCTTCCACAAAGTGACGCCTGAGACAATTTTATTCAGAAGATTGTTGTTTTTCGCAATATTTTTAGAAATTTGGGCTCTTTTAGTAACATTAACACTTTCTCTGAAGCAACTTTTATGCTCATTTCTTGTCCTTCAAGATTAATTCTGGGTTTTATTTGGTTTATTTGATGAAAATGAACAACAATACACACCATGGAAACATTTTTGTTTGATTTGTGTCGAGTGATATTTTCACCTAGAACCCAAAGGGGGGGGTATATGCACTTTTCATGGAAAAATGTAAAAAATTAAATTTTCTAAAAATGAAATAAATGCCATCTAAACACCTCAAACATTCACTCTTAAACAGAAGATTGTTGTTTTTCGCAATATTTTTAGAAATTTGGGCTCTTTTAGAAAAATTAACACTTGCGCTGAAGCATCTTTTATGCTCATTTCATGTCTTTCAGGATTAATTCTTGGTTTTATTTTGTTTATTTGATGAAAATGAACAACAATACACACCATGGAAACATTTTTGTTTGATTTGTGTCAAGTGAGATTTTCACCTAGAACCCAAAAGGGGGGGTATTGGCACTTTTCATGGAAAAATGTGAAAAATTAAATTTTCTAAAAATGAAATAAATGCCTTCTAATTACCTCAAACATTCACTCGAAAACAGAAGATTGTTGTTTTTCGCAATATTTTTAGAAATTTGGGCTCTTTTAGTAACATTAACACTTTGGCTGAAGCATCTTTTATGATCTTTTATTGTCTTTCAGGATTCATTCTGGGTTTTACTTTGTTTATTTGATAAAAATGAACAACAATACACACCTTGGATACATTTTTGTTTGATTTGTGTCGAGTGAGATTTTCACCTAGAACCCAAAGGGGTGGGTATTGGCACTTTTCATGGAAAAATATGAAAAATTAAATTTTCTAAAAATGAAATAAATGCCTTCTAAACACCTCAAACATTCACTCTAAAACAGAAGATTCT
The DNA here is from genome assembly GCF_022747635.1 of Hetaerina americana. Lineage (NCBI taxonomy): Eukaryota > Metazoa > Arthropoda > Insecta > Odonata > Calopterygidae > Hetaerina > Hetaerina americana. The sequence continues at coordinate 190,714 of NW_027286769.1, forward strand.
TGTTTTTTGCAATATTTTTAGAAATTTGGGCTCTTTTAGTAACATTAACACTTGCGCTGAAGCATCTTTTATGCTCATTTCTTGTCTTTCAGGATTAATTCTGGGTTTTATTTTGTTTATTTGATGAAAATGAAATACAATACACACCATGGAAACATTTTTGATTGATTTGTATCAGGTGAGATTTTCACCTAGAACCCAAAGGGGGGGTATTGGCACTTTTCATGGAAAAATGTGAAAAATTAAATTTTCTAAAAATGAAATAAATACCTTCTAAACACCTCCAACATTCACTCTAAAACAGAAGATTGTTGTTTTTCGCAATATTTTTAGAAATTTGGGCTCTTTTAGTAACATTAACACTTGCACTGAAGCATCTTTTATGCTCATTTCTTGTCTTTCAGGATTAATTCTGGGTTTTATTTTGTTTATTTGATGAAAATGAACAACAATACACACCATGGAAACATTTTTGATTGATTTGTATCAGGTGAGATTTTCACCTAGAACCCAAAGGGGGGGTATTGGCACTTTTCATGGAAAAATGTGAAAAGTTAAATTTTCTAAAAATGAAATAAATGCTTTCTAAACACCTCAAACATTCACTCTAAAACAGAAGATTGTTGTTTTTCGGAATATTTTTAGAAATTTGGGCTCTTTTAGTAAAATTAACACTTGCGCTGAAGCATCTTTTATGCTCATTTCATGTCTTTGAGGATTAATTCTGGGTTTTATTTTGTTTATTTGATGAAAATGAACAACAATACACACCTTGGATACATTTTTGTTTGATTTGTGGCGAGTGAGATTTTCACCTAGAACCCAAAGGGGGGGGTATTGGCACTTTTCATGGAAAAATGTAAAAAATTAAAATTTCTAAATATGAAATAAATGCCTTCTATACACCTCAAACATTCACTCTATAATGGAAGATTGTTGCTTTTCGCAATATTTTTGGAAATTTGGGCTCTTTTACTAACATTAACACTTGCGCTGAGGCATCTTTTACGCTCATTTATTGTCTTTAATGATTTATTCTGGGTTTTATTTTGTTTATTTGATGAAAATGAACAACAATACACACCATGGAAATATTTTTGTTCGATTCGTGCCGAGTGAGATTTTCACCTAGAACCCAAAGGGGGGGGTATTGGCACTTTTCATGGAAAAATGTGAAAAATTAAAATTTCTAAAAATGAAATAAATGCCTTCTATACACCTCAAACATTCACTCTATAATGGAAGATTGTTGTTTTTCGCAATATTCTTGGAAATTACTGCTCTTTTACTAACATTAACACTTGCGCTGAGGCATCTTTTATGCTCATTTCTTGTCCTTCAAGATTAATTCTGGGTTTTATTTTGTTTATTTGATGAAAATGAACAACAATAAACACCATGGAAACATTTTTGTTTGATTTGTGTCGAGTGAGATTTTCACCTAGAACCCAAAGGGGGGGGTATTGGCACTTTTCATGGAAAAATGTGAAAAATTAAATTTTCTAAAAATGAAATAAATGTCTTCTAAACACCTCAAACATTCACTCTAAAACAGAAGATTGTTTTTTTTCGCCATATTTTTAGAAATTTGGGCTCTTTTAGTAACATTAACACCTGGGCTGAAGCATCTTTTACGATCATTTATTGTCTTTCAGGATACATTCTGGGTTTTATTTTGTTTATTTGATGAAAATGAACAACAATACACACCTTGGATACATTTTTGTTTGATTTGTGTCGAGTGGGATTTTCACCTAGAACCCAAAGGGGGGGGTATTGGCACTTTTCATGGAAAAATGTGAAAAATAAAATTTTCTAAAAATGAAAAAAACCTTCTAAACACCTCAAACAATCACTCTAAAACAGAAGATTGTTGTTTTTCGCAATATTTTCAGAAATTTGGGCTCTTTTAGTAACATTATTACCTGGGCTTAAGCATCTTTAATGATCATTTATTGTCTTTCAGGATACATTCAGGGTTTTATTTTGTTTATTTGATGAAAATGAACAACAATACACACCTTGGATACATTTTTGTTTGATTTGTGTCGAGTGAGATTTTCACCTAGAACCCAAAGGGGGGGTATTGGCACTTTTCATGGAAAAATGTGAAAAATTAAATTTTCTAAAAATGAAATAAATGCCTTCTAAACACCTCAAACATTCCCTCTAAAACAGAAGATTGTTGTTTTTCGCAATATTTTTAGAAATTTGGGCTCTTTTAGTAACATTAAAACCTTGGCTGCAGCAACTTTTATGCTCATTTCTTGTCTTTCAGGATTAATTCTGGGTTTATTTTTGTTTATTTGATGAAAATGAACAACAATACACACCATGGAAACATTTTTGATTTATTTGTGTCGAGTGAGATTTTCACCTAGAACCCAAAGGGGGGGTATTGGCACTTTTCATGGAAAAATGTGAAAAATTAAATTTTCTAAAAATGAAATAAATGCCTTCTAAACACCTCAAAAATTCACTCTAAAACAGAAGATTGTTTTTTTTCGCAATATTTTTAGAAATTTGGGCTCTTTTAGTAACATTAACACCTGGGCTGAAGCATCTTTTATGCTCATTTCTTGTCTTTCAGGATTAATTCTGGGTTTATTTTTGTTTATTTGATGAAAATGAACAACAATACACACCATGGAAACATTTTTGATTTATTTGTGTCGAGTGAGATTTTCACCTAGAACCCAAAGGGGGGGTATTGGCACTTTTCATGGAAAAATGTGAAAAATTAAATTTTCTAAAAATGAAATAAAAACCTCCTAAACACCTCAAACATTCACTCTAAAACTGAAGATTGTTGTTTTTCGCAATATTTTTAGAAATTTTGGCTCTTTTAGTAACATTATTACCTGGGCTGAAGCATCTTTTATGATCCTTTATTGTCTTTCAGGATACATTCTGGGTTTTTTTTTGTTTATTTGATGAAAATGAACAACAATAAACACCATGGAAACATTTTTGTTTGATTTGTGTCGAGTGAGATTTTCACCTAGAACCCAAAGGGGGGGGGAATTGGCACTTTTCATGGAAAAATGTGAAAAATTAAATTTTCTAAAAATGAAATAAATGCCTTCTAAACACCTCAAACATTCACTCTAAAACAGAAGATTGTTTTTTTTCGCCATATTTTTAGAAATTTGGGCTCTTTTAGTAACATTAACACCTGGGCTGAAGCATCTTTTATGATCATTTATTGTCTTTCAAGATGCATTCTGGGTTTTATTTTGTTTATTTGATGAAAATGAACAACAATACACACCTTGGATACCATTTTGTTTGATTTGTGTGGAGTGGGATTTTCACCTAGAACCCAAAGGGGGGGGTATTGGCACTTTTCATGGAAAAATGTGAAAAATTAAATTTTCTACAAATGAAATAAATGCCTTCTAAACACCTCAAACATTCACTCTAAAAAAGAAGATTGTTGTTTTTCGCAATATTTTTAGAAATTTGGGCTCTTTTAGTAACATTAACACCTGGGCTGAAGCATCTTTAATGCTCATTTCTTGTCCTTCAAGATTAATTCTGGGTTTTATTTTGTTTATTTGATGAAAATGAACAACAATACACACCATGGAAACATTTTTATTGATTTGTGTCGAGTGAGATTTTCACCTAGAACCCAAAGAGGGGGGGTATTGGCACTTTTCATGGAAAAATGTGAAAAATTAAATTTTCAAAAAATGAAATAAATACCTTCTAAACACCTCAAACATTCACTCTAAAACAGAAGATTGTTGTTTTTCGCAATATTTTTAGAAATTTGGGCTCTTTTATTACATTATTACCTGGGCTGAAGCATCTTTTATGATCATTTATTGTCTTTCAGGATACATTCTGGGTTTTATTTTGTTTATTTGATGAAAATGAACAACAATACACACCTTGGATACATTTTTGTTTGATTTGTGTCGAGTGAGATTTTCACCTAGAACCCAAAGAAGGGGTATTGGCACTCTCCATGGAAAAATGTGAAAAATTAAATTTTCTAAAAATGAAATAAATGCCTTATAAACACCTCAAACATTCACTCTAAAACAGAAGATTGTTTCGGAAAAGAAAGAAATACTTGGTTGTTCCACATATATATATGTGGAACAACCAAGTATTTCTTTCTTTTTCGATATGAATCGCTTCCACAAAGTGACGCCTCAGACAATTTTATTCAGAAGATAGTTGTTTTTCGCAATATTTTTAGAAATTTGGGCTCTTTTAGTAACATAAACACTTTCTCTGAAGCAACTTCTATGCTCATTGCTTGTCCTTCAAGATTAATTCTGGGTTTTATTTTGTTTTATTTGATGAAAATGAACAACAATACACACCATGGAAACATTTTTGTTTGATTTGTGTCGAGTGAGATTTTCACCTAGAACCCAAAGGGGGGGGTATTGGCACTTTTCATGGAAAAATGTAAAAAATTAAATTTTCTAAAAATGAAATAAATGCCTTCTAAACACCTCAAACATTCACTCTTAAACAGAAGATTGTTGTTTTTCGCAATATTTTTAGAAATTTGGGCTCTTTTAGTAAAATTAACACTTGCGCTGAAGCATCTTTTATGCTCATTTCTTGTCTTTCAAGATTCATTCTGGGTTTTATTTTGTTTATTTGATGAAAATGAGCAACAATACACGCCATGGAAACATTTTTGTTTGATTTGTGTCGAGTGAGATTTTCACCTAGAACCCAAAGGGGGGGTATTGGCACTTTTCATGGAAAAATGTGAAAAATTAAATTTTCTAAAAATGAAATAAATGCCTTCTAAACACCTCAAACATTCACTCTAAAACAGAAGATTGTTGTTTTTCGCAAAATTTTTAGAAATTTGGGCTCTTTTAGTAACATTAACACCTGGGCTGAAGCATCTTTTACGATCATTTATTGTCTTTCAGGATTAATTCTGGGTTTTATTTTGTTTATTTGATGAAAATGAACAACAATACACACCATGGAAACATTTTTGATTGATTTTTTTCAGGTGAGATTTTCACCTAGAACCCAAAGGGGGGGTATTGGCACTTTTCATGGAAAAATGTGAAAAATTAAATTTTCTAAAAATGAAATAAATACCTTCTAAACACCTCAAACATTCACTCTAAAACAGAAGATTGTTGTTTTTCGCAATATTTTTAGAAATTTGGGCTCTTTTAGTAACATTAACACTTGCACTGAAGCATCTTTTATGCTCATTTCTTGTCTTTCAGGATTAATTCTGGGTTTTATTTTGTTTATTTGATGAAAATGAACAACAATACACACCATGGAAACATTTTTGATTGATTTGTATCAGGTGAGATTTTCACCTAGAACCCAAAGGGGGGGGTATTGGCACTTTTCATGGAAAAATGTGAAAAATTAAATTTTCTAAAAATGAAATAAATGCCTTCTAAACACCTCAAACATTCACTCTAAAACAGAAGATTGTTGTTTTTCGCAATATTTTTAGAAATTTGGGCTCCAATAGTAACATTAACACCTGGGCTGAAGCATCATTTATGCTCATTTCTTGTCTTTCAGGATTAATTCTGGGTTTTATTTTGTTTATTTGATGAAAATGAACATCGATACACACCATGGAAACATTTTTGATTGATTTGTGTCGAGTGAGATTTTCACCTAGAACCCAAAGGGGGGGGTATTGGCACTTTTCATGGAAAAATGTGAAAAGTTAAATTTTCTAAAAATGAAATAAATGCTTTCTAAACACCTCAAACATTCACTCTAAAACAGAAGATTGTTTTTTTCGCAATATTTTTAGAAATTTGGGCTCTTTTAGTAAAATTAACACTTGCGCTGAAGCATCTTTTATGCTCATTTCATGTCTTTGAGGATTAATTCTGGGTTTTATTTTGTTTATTTGATGAAAATGAACAACAATACACACCATGGATACATTTTTGTTTGATTTGTGTGGAGTGGGATTTTCACCTAGAACCCAAAGGGGGGGGTATTGGCACTTTTCATGGAAAAATGTGAAAAATAAAATTTTCTAAAAATGAAAAAAACCTTCTAAACACCTCAAACAATCACTCCAAAATAGAAGATTGTTTTTTTTCGCAATATTTTCAGAAATTTGGGCTCTTTTAGTAACATTATTACCTGGGCTTAAGCATCTTTAATGATCATTTATTGTCTTTCAGGATACATTCTGGGTTTTATTTTGTTTATTTGATGAAAATGAACAACAATACACACCTTGGATACATTTTTGTTTGATTTGTGTCGAGTGAGATTTTCACCTAGAGCCCAAAGGGGGGGGGGTATTGGCACTTTTCATGGAAAAATGTGAAAAATTAAATTTTCTAAAAATGAAATAAATGCCTTCTAAACACCTCAAACATTCACTCTAAAACAGAAGATTGTTGTTTTTCGCAATATTTTTAGAAATTTGGGCTCTTTTAGTAACATTAAAACCTTGGCTGAAGCAACTTTTATGCTCATTTCTTGTCTTTCAGGATTAATTCTGGGTTTATTTTTCTTTATTTGATGAAAATGAACAACAATACACACCATGGAAACATTTTTGATTTATTTGTGTCGAGTGAGATTTTCACCTAGAACCCAAAGGGGGGGGGTATTGGCACTTTTCATGGAAAAATGTGAAAAATTAAATTTTCTAAAAATGAAATAAATGCCTTCTAAACACCTCAAACATTCACTCTAAAACAGAAGATTGTTGTTTTTCGCAATATTTTTAGAAGTTTGGGCTCTTTTAGTAACATTAACACCTGGGCTGAAGCATCTTTTATGCTCATTTCTTGTCTTTCAGGATTAATTCTGGGTTTTATTTTGTTTATTTGATGAAAATGAACAACAATACACACCATGGAAACATTTTTATTGATTTGTGTCGAGTGAGATTTTCACCTAGAACCCAAAGGGGGTATTGGCACTTTTCATGGAAAAATGTGAAAAATTAAATTTTCAAAAAATGAAATAAAATCCTTCTAAAACCCTCAAACATTCACTCTAAAACATAAGATTGTTGTTTTTCGCAATATTTTTAGAAATTTTGGCTCTTTTAGTAACATTTACACTTCGGCTGAAGCATCTTTTATGACCTTTTATTGTCTTTCAGGATTCATTCTAGGTTTTATTTTGTTTATTTGATAAAAATAAACAACAATACACACCTTTGATACATTTTTGTTTGATTTGTGTCGAGTGAGATTTTCACCTAGAACCCAGAGGAGGGGGTATTGGCACTTTTCATGGAAAAATGTGAAAAATTAAATTTTCTAAAAATGAAATAAATGCCTCCTAAACACCTCAAACATTCACTCTAAAACAGAAGATTGTTGTTTTTCGCAATATTTTTAGAAGTTTGGGCTCTTTTAGTAACATTAACACCTGGGCTGAAGCATCTTTTATGCTCATTTCTTGTCTTTCAGGATTAATTCTGGGTTTTATTTTGTTTATTTGATGAAAATGAAAACAATACACACCATGGAAACATTTTTATTGATTTGTGTCGAGTGAGATTTTCACCTAGAACCCAAAGGGGGTATTGGCACTTTTCATGGAAAAATGTGAAAAGTTAAATTTTCAAAAAATGAAATAAAATCCTTCTAAAACCCTCAAACATTCACTCTAAAACATAAGATTGTTGTTTTTCGCAATATTTTTAGAAATTTTGGCTCTTTTAGTAACATTTACACTTCGGCTGAAGCATCTTTTATGACCTTTTATTGTCTTTCAGGATTCATTCTAGGTTTTATTTTGTTTATTTGATAAAAATAAACAACAATACACACCTTTGATACATTTTTGTTTGATTTGTGTCGAGTGAGATTTTCACCTAGAACCCAGAGGGGGGGGTATTGGCACTTTTCATGGAAAAATGTGAAAAATTAAATTTTCTAAAAATGAAATAAATGCCTTCTAAACACCTCAAACATTCACTCTAAAACCGAAGATTGTTGTTTTTCGCAATATTTTTAGAAATTTGGGCTCTTTTAGTAACATTAACACCTGGGCTGAAGCATCTTTTATGATATTTTATTGTCTTTCAGGATTCATTCTGGGTTTTATTTTGTTTATTTGATGAAAATGAACAACAATGCACACCTTGGATACATTTTTGTTTGAATTGTAACGAGTGAGATTTTCACCTAGAACCCTAAGGGGGGGGTATTGGCACTTTTCATGGAAAAATGTAAAAAATTAAATTTACTAAAAATGAAATAAAAACCTCCTAAACACCTCAAACATTCACTCTAAAACTGAAGATTGTTGTTTTTCGCAATATTTTTAGAAATTTGGGCTCTTTTAGTAACATTATTACCTGGGCTGAAGCATCTTTTATGATAATTTATTGTCTTTCAGGATACTTTCTGGGTTTTATTTTGTTTATTTGATGAAAATGAACAACAATACACACCTTGGATACATTTTTGTTTGATTTGTGTCGAGTGAGATTTTCACCTAGAACCCAAAGGGGGGGTATTGGCACTTTTCATGGAAAAATGTGAAAAATTAAATTTTCTAAAAATGAAATAAATGCTTTATAAACACCTCAAACATTCACTCTAAAACAGAAGATTGTTTCGGAAGAGAAAGAAATACTTGGTTGTTCCACATATATATATGTGGAACAACCAAGTATTTCTTTCTTTTCCGATATGAATCGCTTCCACAAAGTTACGCCTCAGACAATTTTATTCAGAAGATTTTTGTTTTTCGCAATATTTTTAGAAATTTGGGCTCTTTTAGTAACATTAACACTTTCTCTGAAGCAACTTTTATGCTCATTTCTTGTCCTTCAAGATTAATTCTGGGTTTTATTTTGTTTATTTGATGAAAATGAACAACAATACACACCATGGAAACATTTTTGTTTGATTTGTGTCGAGTGAGATTTTCACCTAGAACCCAAAGGGGGGGGTATTGGCACTTTTCATGGAAAAATGTGAAAAATTAAATTTTCTAAAAATGAAATACATACCTTCTAAACACCTCAAACATTCACTCTAAAACATAAGATTGTTGTTTTTCGCAATATTTTTAGAAATTTTGGCTCTTTTAGTAACATTTACACTTCGGCTGAAGCATCTTTTATGACCTTTTATTGTCTTTCAGGATTCATTCTAGGTTTTATTTTGTTTATTTGATAAAAATGAACAACAATACACACCTTTGATACATTTTTGTTTGATTTGTGTCGAGTGAGATTTTCACCTAGAACCCAAAGGGGGGGGTATTGGCACTTTTCATGGAAAAATGTGAAAAATAAAATTTTCTAAAAATGAAAAAAACCTTCTAAACACCTCAAACAATCACTCCAAAATAGAAGATTGTTTTTTTTCGCAATATTTTCAGAAATTTGGGCTCTTTTAGTAACATTATTACCTGGGCTTAAGCATCTTTAATGATCATTTATTGTCTTTCAGGATACATTCTGGGTTTTATTTTGTTTATTTGATGAAAATGAACAACAATACACACCTTGGATACATTTTTGTTTGATTTGTGTCGAGTGAGATTTTCACCTAGAGCCCAAAGGGGGGGGGGTATTGGCACTTTTCATGGAAAAATGTGAAAAATTAAATTTTCTAAAAATGAAATAAATGCCTTCTAAACACCTCAAACATTCACTCTAAAACAGAAGATTGTTGTTTTTCGCAATATTTTTAGAAATTTGGGCTCTTTTAGTAACATTAAAACCTTGGCTGAAGCAACTTTTATGCTCATTTCTTGTCTTTCAGGATTAATTCTGGGTTTATTTTTCTTTATTTGATGAAAATGAACAACAATACACACCATTGAAACATTTTTGATTTATTTGTGTCGAGTGAGATTTTCACCTAGAACCCAAAGGGGGGGGGTATTGGCACTTTTCATGGAAAAATGTGAAAAATTAAATTTTCTAAAAATGAAATAAATGCCTTCTAAACACCTCAAACATTCACTCTAAAACAGAAGATTGTTGTTTTTCGCAATATTTTTAGAAGTTTGGGCTCTTTTAGTAACATTAACACCTGGGCTGAAGCATCTTTTATGCTCATTTCTTGTCTTTCAGGATTAATTCTGGGTTTTATTTTGTTTATTTGATGAAAATGAACAACAATACACACCATGGAAACATTTTTATTGATTTGTGTCGAGTGAGATTTTCACCTAGAACCCAAAGGGGGTATTGGCACTTTTCATGGAAAAATGTGAAAAATTAAATTTTCAAAAAATGAAATAAAATCCTTCTAAAACCCTCAAACATTCACTCTAAAACATAAGATTGTTGTTTTTCGCAATATTTTTAGAAATTTTGGCTCTTTTAGTAACATTTACACTTCGGCTGAAGCATCTTTTATGACCTTTTATTGTCTTTCAGGATTCATTCTAGGTTTTATTTTGTTTATTTGATAAAAATAAACAACAATACACACCTTTGATACATTTTTGTTTGATTTGTGTCGAGTGAGATTTTCACCTAGAACCCAGAGGAGGGGGTATTGGCACTTTTCATGGAAAAATGTGAAAAATTAAATTTTCTAAAAATGAAATAAATGCCTCCTAAACACCTCAAACATTCACTCTAAAACAGAAGATTGTTGTTTTTCGCAATATTTTTAGAAGTTTGGGCTCTTTTAGTAACATTAACACCTGGGCTGAAGCATCTTTTATGCTCATTTCTTGTCTTTCAGGATTAATTCTGGGTTTTATTTTGTTTATTTGATGAAAATGAAAACAATACACACCATGGAAACATTTTTATTGATTTGTGTCGAGTGAGATTTTCACCTAGAACCCAAAGGGGGTATTGGCACTTTTCATGGAAAAATGTGAAAAGTTAAATTTTCAAAAAATGAAATAAAATCCTTCTAAAACCCTCAAACATTCACTCTAAAACATAAGATTGTTGTTTTTCGCAATATTTTTAGAAATTTTGGCTCTTTTAGTAACATTTACACTTCGGCTGAAGCATCTTTTATGACCTTTTATTGTCTTTCAGGATTCATTCTAGGTTTTATTTTGTTTATTTGATAAAAATAAACAACAATACACACCTTTGATACATTTTTGTTTGATTTGTGTCGAGTGAGATTTTCACCTAGAACCCAGAGGGGGGGGTATTGGCACTTTTCATGGAAAAATGTGAAAAATTAAATTTTCTAAAAATGAAATAAATGCCTTCTAAACACCTCAAACATTCACTCTACAACCGAAGATTGTTGTTTTTCGCAATATTTTTAGAAATTTGGGCTCTTTTAGTAACATTAACACCTGGGCTGAAGCATCTTTTATGATATTTTATTGTCTTTCAGGATTCATTCTGGGTTTTATTTTGTTTATTTGATGAAAATGAACAACAATGCACACCTTGGATACATTTTTGTTTGAATTGTAACGAGTGAGATTTTCACCTAGAACCCTAAGGGGGGGGTATTGGCACTTTTCATGGAAAAATGTAAAAAATTAAATTTACTAAAAATGAAATAAAAACCTCCTAAACACCTCAAACATTCACTCTAAAACTGAAGATTGTTGTTTTTCGCAATATTTTTAGAAATTTGGGCTCTTTTAGTAACATTATTACCTGGGCTGAAGCATCTTTTATGATAATTTATTGTCTTTCAGGATACTTTCTGGGTTTTATTTTGTTTATTTGATGAAAATGAACAACAATACACACCTTGGATACATTTTTGTTTGATTTGTGTCGAGTGAGATTTTCACCTAGAACCCAAAGGGGGGGTATTGGCACTTTTCATGGAAAAATGTGAAAAATTAAATTTTCTAAAAATGAAATAAATGCTTTATAAACACCTCAAACATTCACTCTAAAACAGAAGATTGTTTCGGAAGAGAAAGAAATACTTGGTTGTTCCACATATATATATGTGGAACAACCAAGTATTTCTTTCTTTTCCGATATGAATCGCTTCCACAAAGTTACGCCTCAGACAATTTTATTCAGAAGATTTTTGTTTTTCGCAATATTTTTAGAAATTTGGGCTCTTTTAGTAACATTAACACTTTCTCTGAAGCAACTTTTATGCTCATTTCTTGTCCTTCAAGATTAATTCTGGGTTTTATTTTGTTTATTTGATGAAAATGAACAACAATACACACCATGGAAACATTTTTGTTTGATTTGTGTCGAGTGAGATTTTCACCTAGAACCCAAAGGGGGGGGTATTGGCACTTTTCATGGAAAAATGTGAAAAATTAAATTTTCTAAAAATGAAATACATACCTTCTAAACACCTCAAACATTCACTCTAAAACATAAGATTGTTGTTTTTCGCAATATTTTTAGAAATTTTGGCTCTTTTAGTAACATTTACACTTCGGCTGAAGCATCTTTTATGACCTTTTATTGTCTTTCAGGATTCATTCTAGGTTTTATTTTGTTTATTTGATAAAAATGAACAACAATACACACCTTTGATACATTTTTGTTTGATTTGTGTCGAGTGAGATTTTCACCTAGAACCCAAAGGGGGGGGTATTGGCACTTTTCATGGATAAATGTGAAAAATTAAATTTTCTAAAAATGAAATAAATGCCTTCTAAACACCTCAAACATTCACTCTAAAACCGAAGATTGTTGTTTTTCGCAATATTTTTAGAAATTTGGGCTCTTTTAGTAACATTAACACCTGGGCTGAAGCATCTTTTATGATCTTTTATTGTCTTTCAGGATTCATTCTGGGTTTTATTTTGTTTATTTGATGAAAATGAACAACAATACACACCTTGGATACATTTTTGTTTGAATTGTAACGAGTGAGATTTTCACCTAGAACCCAAAGGGGGGGGTATTGGCACTTTTCATGGAAAAATGTGAAAAATTAAATTTCTAAAAATGAAATAAATGCCTTCTAAACACCTCAAACAATCACTCCAAACAAGAAGATTGTTGTTTTTCGCAATATTTTCAGAAATTTGGGCTCTTTTAGTAACAATATTACCTGGGCTTAAGCATCTATAATGATCATTTATTGTCTTTCAGGATACAGTCTGGGTTTTATTTTGTTTATTTGATGAAAATGACAACAATACACACCTTGGATACATTTTTGTTTGATTTGTGTCAAGTGAGATTTTCACCTAGAACCCAAAGGGGGGGTATTGGCACTTTTCATGGAAAAATGTGAAAAATTAAATTTTCTAAAAATGAAATTAATGCCTTCTAAACACCTCAAACATTCACTCTAAAACAGAAGATTGTTGTTTTTCGCAATATTTTTAGAAATTTGGGCTCTTTTAGTAACATTATTACCTGGGCTGAAGCATCTTTTATGATCATTTATTGTCTTTCAGGATACATTCTGGGTTTTATTTTGTTTATTTGATGAAAATGAACAAAAATACACACCTTGGATACATTTTTGTTTGATTTGTGTCGAGTGAGATTTTCACCTAGAACCCAAAGGGGGTATTGGCACTTTTCATGGAAAAATGTGAAAAATTAAATTTTCTAAAAATGAAATAAATGCTATATAAACACCTCAACATTCACTCTAAACAGAAGATTGTTTCGGAAGAGAAAGAAATACTTGGTTGTTCCACATATATATATGTGGAACAACCAAGTATTTCTTTCTTTCCGATATGAATCGCTTCCACAAAGTGACGCCTCAAACAATTTTATTCAGAAGATTGTGTTTTTCGCAATATTTTTAGAAATTTGGGCTCTTTTAGTAACATTAACACTTTCTCTGAAGCAACTTTTATGCTCATTTCTTGTCCTTCAAGATTAATCCTGGGTTTATATGGTTTATTTGATGAAAATGAACAACAATACACACCATGGAAACATTTTTGTTTGATTTGTGTTAAGGGAGATTTTCACCTAGAACCCAAAGGGGGGGGGTATTGGCACTTTTCATGGAAAAATGTGAAAAATTAAATTTTCTAAAATGAAATAAATGCCTTCTAAACACCTCAAACATTCACTCTAAAACGGAAGATTGTTGTTTTTCGCAATATTTTAAGAAATTTGGGCTCTTTAGTAACATTAACACTTTCGCTGAAGCATCTTTTATGATCTTTTATTGTCTTTCAGGATTCATTCTGGGTTTTACTTTGTTTATTTGATGCAAATTGAACAACAATACACACCATGGAAACATTTTTGTTTGATTTGTGTCGAGTGAGATTTTCACCTAGAACCAAAGGGGGGGGTATTGGCACTTTTCATTGAAAAATGTGAAAAATTAAATTTTCTAAAAATGAATGAAATGCCTTCTAAACACCTCAAACATTCACTCTAAAACAGAAGATTGTGTTTTTTCGCAATATTTTTAGAAATTTGGGCTCTTTTAGTAACATTAACACTGGGCTGAAGCATCTTTTATGATCATTTATTGTCTTTCAGGATTCATTCTGGGTTTTACTTTGTTTATTTGATAAAAATGAACAACAATACACACCTTGGATACATTTTTGTTTGATTTGTGTCGAGTGAGATTTTCACCTAGAACCCAAAGGGGTGGGTATTGGCACTTTTCATGGAAAAATGTGAAAAATTAAATTTTCTAAAATGAAATAAATGCCTTCTAACACCTCAAACATTCACTCTAAAACAGAAGATTGTTGTTTTTCGCAATATTTTTAGAAATTTGGCTCTTTTAGTAACATTAACACCTGGGCTGAAGCATCTTTTATGATAATTTATTGTCTTTCAGGATTCATTCTGGGTTTTATTTTGTTTATTTCATGAAAATGAACAACAATACACACCTTGGATACATTTTTGTTTGATTTGTGTCGAGTGAGATTTTCACCTAGAACCCAAAGGGGGGGGTATTGGCACTTTTCATGGAAAAATGTAAAAAATTAAATTTTCTAAAAATGAAATAAAAACCTCCTAAACACCTCAAACATTCACTCTAAAACAGAAGATTGGTGTTTTTCGCAATATTTTTAGAAGTTTGGGCTCTTTTAGTAACATTATTACCTGGGCTGAAGCATCTTTTATGATCATTTATTGTCTTTCAGGATACATTCTGGGTTTTATTTTGTTTATTTTGTTGAAAATGAACAACAATACACACCTTGGATACATTTTTGTTTGATTTGTGTCGAGTGAGATTTCACCTAGAACCCAAAGGGGGGGTATTGGCACTTTTCATGGAAAAATGTGAAAAATTAAATTTTCTAAAAATGAAATAAATGCCTTCTAATTACCTCAAACATTCACTCTAAAACAGAAGATTGTTGTTTTTCGCAATATTTTTAGAAATTTGGGCTCTTTTAGTAACATTAGAACCTGGGCTGAAGCATCTTTTATGATCATTTATTGTCTTTCAAGATTAATTCTGGGTTTATTTTGTTTATTTGATGAAAATGAGCAACAATACACACCATGGAAACATTTTTGATTGATTTGTGTCAGGCGAGATTTTCACCTAGAACCCAAAGGGGGGGGTATTGGCACTTTTCATGGAAAAATGTGAAAAATTAAATTTTCTTAAAAATGAAATAAATACCTTCTAAACACCTCAAACATTCACTCTAAACCGAAGATCGTTGTTTTTCGCAATATTTTTAGAAATTTTGGCTCTTTTAGTAACATTAACACTTCGGCTGAAGCATCTTTTATGATCTTTTATTGTCTTTCAGGACTCATTCTGGGTTTTATTTTGTTTATTTGATGAAAATGAACAACAATACACACCTTGGATACATTTTTGTTTGATTTGTGTCGAGTGAGATTTTCACCTAGAACCCAAAGGGGGGGGTATTGGCACTTTTCATGGAAAAATATGAAAATTAAATTTTCTAAAAATGACATAAATGCCTTCTAAACACCTCAAACATTCACTCTAAAACAGAAGATTGTTGTTTTCGCAATATATTTATAGAAATTTGGGCTCCAAAAGTAACATTAACACCTGGGCTGAAGCATCTTTATTGATCTTTTATTGTCTTTCAGGATTCATTCTGGGTTTTATTTTGTTTATTTGATGAAAATGAACAACAATACACACCTTGGATACATTTTTGTTTGAATTGTATGGAGTGAGATTTTCACCTAGAACCCAAAGGAGGGGGTATTGGCACTTTTCATGGAAAAATGTAAAAAATTAAATTTACTAAAAATGAAATAAAAACCTCCTAAACACCACAAACATTCACTCTAAAACTGAAGATTGTTGTTTTTCGCAATATGTTTAGAAATTTGGGCTCTTTTAGTAACATTACTACCTGGGCTGAAGCATCTTTTATGATCATTTATTGTCTTTCAGGATACATTCTGGGTTTTTTTTTGTTTATTTGATGAAAATGAACAACAATAAACACCATGGAAACATTTTTGTTTGATTTGTGTCGAGTGAGATTTTCACCTTGAACCCAAAGGGGGGGGGGTATTGGCACTTTTCATGGAAAAATGTGAAAATTAAATTTTCTAAAAATGAAATAAATGCCTTCTAAACACCTCAAACATTCACTCTAAAACAGAAGATTGTTTTTTTTCGCCATATTTTTAGAAATTTGGGCTCTTTTAGTAACATTAACACCTGGGCTGAAGCATCTTTTATGATCATTTATTGTCTTTCAGGATGCATTCTGGGTTTTATTTTGTTTATTTGATGAAAATGAACAACAATACACACCTTGATACATTTTTGTTTGATTTGTGTCGAGTGGGATTTTCACCTAGAACCCAAAGGGGGGGGTATTGGCACTTTTTATGGAAAAATGTGAAAATAAAATGTTCTAAAAATGAAAAAACCTTCTAAAAACCTCAAACAATCACTATAAAACAGAAGATTGTTGTTTTTCGCAATATTTTCAGAAATTTGGGCTCTTTTAGTAACAATATTACCTGGGCTTAAGCATCTTTAATGATCATTTATTGTCTTTCAGGATACAGTCTGGGTTTTATTTGTTTATTTGATGAAAATGACAACAATACAAACCTTGGATACATTTTTGTTTGATTTGTGTCGAGTGAGATTTTCACCTAGAACCCAAAGGGGGGGTATTGGCACTTTTCATGGAAAAATGTGAAAAATTAAATTTTCTAAAAATGAAATAAATGCCTTCTAAACACCTCAAACATTCACTCTAAAACAGAAGATTGTTGTTTTTCTCAATATTTTTAGAAATTTTGGCTCTTTTAGTAACATTAACACCTGGGCTGAAGCATCTTTTATGATAATTTATTGTCTTTCAGGATTCATTCTGGGTTTTATTTTGTTTATTTCATGAAAATGAACAACAATACACACCTTGGATACATTTTTGTTTGATTTGTGTCGAGTGAGATTTTCACCTAGAACCCAAAGGGGGGGTATTGGCACTTTTCATGGAAAAATGTAAAAATTAAATTTTCTAAAAATGAAATAAAAACCTCCTAAACACCTCAAACAGTCACTCTATAAATAGAAGATTGGTGTTTTTCGCAATATTTTTAGAAATTTGGGCTCTTTTAGTAACATTATTACCTGGGCTGAAGCATCTTTTATGATCTTTTATTGTCTTTCAGGATACATTCTGGGTTTTATTTTGTT
Organism: Hetaerina americana; assembly: GCF_022747635.1. Taxonomy (NCBI): domain Eukaryota; kingdom Metazoa; phylum Arthropoda; class Insecta; order Odonata; family Calopterygidae; genus Hetaerina; species Hetaerina americana. Next base: position 208,191 of record NW_027286769.1, read on the forward strand.
TATTTGTTGAAAATGAACAACAATACACACCTTGGATACATTTTTGTTTGATTTGTGTCGAGTGAGATTTTCACCTAGAACCCAAAGGGGGGGTATTGGCACTTTTCATGGAAAAATGTGAAAAATTAAATTTTCTAAAAATGAAATAAATGCCTTCTAATTACCTCAAACATTCACTCTAAAACAGAAGATTGTTGTTTTTCGCAATATTTTTAGAATTTGGGCTCTTTTAGTAACATTAACACCTGGGCTGAAGCATCTTTTATGATCATTTATTGTCTTTCAAGATTAATTCTGGGTTTTATTTTGTTTATTTGATGAAAATGAGCAACAATACACACCATGGAAACATTTTTGATTGATTTGTGTCAGGTGAGATTTTCACCTAGAACCCAAAGGGGGGGTATTGGCACTTTTCATGGAAAAATGTGAAAAATTAAATTTCTAAAAATGAAATAAATACCTTCTAAACACCTCAAACATTCACTCTAAAACAGAAGATTGTTGTTTTTCGCAATGGTTTTAGAAATTTTGGCTCTTTTAGTAACATTAACACTTCGGCTGAAGCATCTTTTATGATCTTTTGTTGTCTTTCAGGACTCATTCTGGGTTTTATTTTGTTTATTTGATGAAATGAACAACAATACACACCTTGGATACATTTTTGTTTGATTTGTGTCGAGTGAGATTTTCACCTAGAACCCAAAGGGGGGGGTATTGGCACTTTTCATGGAAAAATGTGAAAAATTAAATTTTCTAAAATGAAATAAATGCCTTCTAAACACCTCAAACATTCACTCTAAAACAGAAGATTGTTGTTTTTCGCAATATTTTTAGAAATTTGGGCTCCAATAGTAACATTAACACCTGGGCTGAAGCATCTTTATTGATCTTTTATTGTCTTTCAGGATTCATTCTGGGTTTTATTTTGTTTATTTGATGAAAATGAACAACAATACACACCTTGGATACATTTTTGTTTGAATTGTAACGAGTGAGATTTTCACCTAGAACCCAAAGGGGGGGGTATTGGCACTTTTCATGGAAAAATGTAAAAAATTAAATTTACTAAAAATGAAATAAAAACCTCCTAACCACCTCAAACATTCACTCTAAAACTGAAGATTGTTGTTTTTCGCAATATTTTTAGAAATTTGGGCTCTTTTAGTAACATTATTACCTGGGCTGAAGCATCTTTTATGATCATTTATTGTCTTTCGGGATACATTCTGGGTTTTTTTTGTTTATTTGATGAAAATGAACAACAATAAACACCATGGAAACATTTTTGTTTGATTTGTGTCGAGTGAGATTTTCACCTAGAACCCAAAGGGGGGGGTATTGGCACTTTTCATGGAAAAATGTGAAAAATTAAATTTTCTAAAAATGAAATAAATGCCTTCTAAACACCTCAAACATTCACTCTAAAACAGAAGATTGTTTTTTTTCGCCATATTTTAGAAATTTGGGCTCTTTTAGTAACATTAACACCTGGGCTGAAGCATCTTTTATGATCATTTATTGTCTTTCAAGATTAATTCTGGTTTTATTTTGTTTATTTGATGAAAATGAGCAACAATACACACCATGGAAACATTTTTGATTGATTTGTGTCAGGTGAGATTTTCACCTAGAACCCAAAGGGGGGGTATTGGCACTTTTCATGGAAAAATGTGAAAAATTAAATTTTCTAAAAATGAAATAAATACCTTCTAAACACCTCAAACATTCACTCTAAAACAGAAGATTGTTGTTTTTCGCAATATTTTTAGAAATTTTGGCTCTTTTAGTAACATTAACACTTCGGCTGAAGCATCTTTATGATCTTTTGTTGTCTTTCAGGACTCATTCTGGGTTTTATTTTGTTTATTTGATGAAAATGAACAACAATACACACCTTGGATACATTTTTGTTTGATTTGTGTCGAGTGAGATTTTCACCTAGAACCCAAAGGGGGGGGTATTGGCACTTTTCATGGAAAAATGTGAAAAATTAAATTTTCTAAAATGAAATAAATGCCTTCTAAACACCTCAAACATTCACTCTAAAACAGAAGATTGTTGTTTTTCGCAATATTTTTAGAAATTTGGGCTCCAATAGTAACATTAACACCTGGGCTGAAGCATCTTTATTGATCTTTTATTGTCTTTCAGGATTCATTCTGGGTTTTATTTTGTTTATTTGATGAAAATGAACAACAATACACACCTTGGATACATTTTTGTTTGAATTGTAACGAGTGAGATTTTCACCTAGAACCCAAAGGGGGGGGTATTGGCACTTTTCATGGAAAAATGTAAAAAATTAAATTTACTAAAAATGAAATAAAAACCTCCTAAACACCTCAAACATTCACTCTAAAACTGAAGATTGTTGTTTTTCGCAATATTTTTAGAAATTTGGGCTCTTTTAGTAACATTATTACCTGGGCTGAAGCATCTTTTATGATCATTTATTGTCTTTCAGGATACATTCTGGGTTTTTTTTGTTTATTTGATGAAAATGAACAACAATAAACACCATGGAAACATTTTTGTTTGATTTGTGTGTCGAGTGAGATTTTCACCTAGAACCCAAAGGGGGGGGTATTGGCACTTTTCATGGAAAAATGTGAAAAATTAAATTTTCTAAAAATGAAATAAATGCCTTCTAAACACCTCAAACATTCACTCTAAAACAGAAGATTGTTTTTTTTCGCCATATTTTTAGAAATTTGGGCTCTTTTAGTAACATTAACACCTGGGCTGAAGCATCTTTTATGATCATTTATTGTCTTTCAGGATGCATTCTGGGTTTTATTTTGTTTATTTGATGAAAATGAACAACAATACACACCTTGGATACCATTTTGTTTGATTTGTGGCGAGTGGGATTTTCACCTAGAACCCAAAGGGGGGGTATTGGCACTTTTCATGGAAAAATGTGAAAAATAAAATTTTCTAAAAATGAAAAAAACCTTCTAAACACCTCAAACAATCACTCCAAAACAGAATATTGTTGTTTTTCGCAATATTTTCAGAAATTTGGGCTCTTTTAGTAACAATATTACCTGGGCTTAAGCATCTTTAATGATCATTTATTGTCTTTCAGGATACAGTCTGGGTTTTATTTTGTTTATTTGATGAAATGACAACAATACACACCTTGGATACATTTTTGTTTGATTTGTGTCGAGTGAGATTTTCACCTAGAACCCAAAGGGGGGGTATTGGCACTTTTCATGGAAAAATGTGAAAAATTAAATTTTCTAAAAATGAAATAAATGCCTTCTAAACACCTCAAACATTCACTCTAAAACAGAAGATTGTTGTTTTTCGCAATATATTTAGAAATTTGGGCTCTTTTAGTAACATTAAAACCTTGGCTGAAGCAACTTTTATGCTCATTTCTTGTCTTTCAGGATTAATTCTGGGTTTATTTTTGTTTATTTGATGAAAATGAACAACAATACACACCATGGAAACATTTTTGATTTATTTGTGTCGAGTGAGATTTTCACCTAGAACCCAAAGGGGGGGGTATTGGCACTTTTCATGGAAAAATGTGAAAAATTAAATTTTCTACAAATGAAATAAATGCCTTCTAAACACCTCAAACATTCACTCTAAAAAAGAAGATTGTTGTTTTTCGCAATATTTTTAGAAATTTGGGCTCTTTTAGTAACATATTACCTGGGCTGAAGCATCTTTTATGATCATTTATTGTCTTTCAGGATACATTCTGTGTTTTTTTTTGTTTATTTGATGAAAATGAACAACAATAAACACCATGGAAACATTTTTGTTTGATTTGTGTCGAGTGAGATTTTCACCTAGAACCCAAAGGGGGGGGTATTGGCACTTTTCATGGAAAAATGTGAAAAATTAAATTTTCTAAAAATGAAATAAATGCCTTCTAAACACCTCAAACATTCACTCTAAAACAGAAGATTGTTTTTTTTCGCCATATTTTTAGAAATTTGGGCTCTTTTAGTAACATTAACACCTGGGCTGAAGCATCTTTTATGATCATTTATTGTCTTTCAGGATGCATTCTGGGTTTTATTTGTTTATTTGATGAAAATGAACAACAATACACACCTTGGATACATTTTTGTTTGATTTGTGTCGAGTGGGATTTTCACCTAGAACCCAAAGGGGGGGGTATTGGCACTTTTCATGGAAAAATGTGAAAAATAAAATTTTCTAAAAATGAAAAAAACCTTCTAAACACCTCAAACAATCACTCCAAAACAGAATATTGTTGTTTTTCGCAATATTTTCAGAAATTTGGGCTCTTTTAGTAACAATATTACCTGGGCTTAAGCATCTTTAATGATCATTTATTGTCTTTCAGGATACAGTCTGGGTTTTATTTTAATTATTTGATGAAAATGACAACAATACACACCTTGGATACATTTTTGTTTGATTTGTGTCGAGTGAGATTTTCACCTAGAACCCAAAGGGGGGGTATTGGCACTTTTCATGGAAAAATGTGAAAAATTAAATTTTCTAAAAATGAAATAAATGCCTTCTAAACACCTCAAACATTCACTCTAAAACAGAAGATTGTTGTTTTTCGCAATATTTTTAGAAATTTGGGCTCTTTTAGTAACATTAAAACCTTGGCTGAAGCAACTTTTATGCTCATTTCTTGTCTTTCAGGATTAATTCTGGGTTTATTTTTGTTTATTTGATGAAAATGAACAACAATACACACCATGGAAACATTTTTGATTTATTTGTGTCGAGTGAGATTTTCACCTAGAACCCAAAGGGGGGGGTATTGGCACTTTTCATGGAAAAATGTGAAAAATTAAATTTTCTACAAATGAAATAAATGCCTTCTAAACACCACAAACATTCACTCTAAAAAAGAAGATTGTTGTTTTTCGCAATATTTTTAGAAATTTGGGCTCTTTTAGTAACATTAACACCTGGGCTGAAGCATCTTTTATGCTCATTTCTTGTCCTTCCAGATTAATTCTGGGTTTTATTTTGTTTATTTGATGAAAATGAACAACAATACACACCATGGAAACATTTTTATTGATTTGTGTCGAGTGAGATTTTCACCTAGAACCCAAAGGGGGGGGTATTGGCACTTTTCATGGAAAAATGTGAAAAATTACATTTTCAAAAAATGAAATAAATACCTTCTAAACACCTCAAACATTCACTCTAAAACATAAGATTGTTGTTTTTCGTGATATTTTTAGAAATTTTGGCTCTTTTAATAACATTTACACTTTGGCTGAAGCATCTTTTATGACCTTTTATTGTCTTTCAGGATTCATTCTAGGTTTTATTTTGTTTATTTGATAAAAATGAACAACAATACACACCTTTGATACATTTTTGTTTGATTTGTGTCGAGTGAGATTTTCACCTAGAACCCAAAGGGGGGGTTATTGGCACTTTTCATGGAAAAATGTGAAAAATTAAATTTTCTAAAAATGAAATAAATGCCTTCTAAACACCTCAATCATTCACTCTAAAACCGAAGATTGTTGTTTTTCGCAATATTTTTAGAAATTTGGGCTCTTTTAGTAACATTAACACCTGGGCTGAAGCATCTTTTATGATCTTTTATTGTCTTTCAGGATTCATTCTGGGTTTTATTTTGTTTATTTGATGAAAATGAACAACAATACACACCTTGGATACATTTTTGTTTGAATTGTAACGAGTGAGATTTTCACCTAGAACCCAAAGGGGGGGGTATTGGCACTTTTCATGGAAAAATGTAAAAAATTAAATTTACTAAAAATGAAATAAAAACCTCCTAAACACCTCAAACATTCACTCTAAAACTGAAGATTGTTGTTTTTCGCAATATTTTTAGAAATTTGGGCTCTTTTAGTAACATTATTACCTGGGCTGAAGCATCTTTTATGATCATTTATTGTCTTTCAGGATACATTCTGGGTTTTATTTTGTTTATTTGATGAAAATGAACAACAATACACACCTTGGATACATTTTTGTTTGATTTGTGTCGAGTGAGATTTTCAACTAGAACCCAAAGGGGGGGTATTTGCACTTTTCATGGAAAAATGTGAAAAATTATATTTTCTAAAAATGAAATAAATGCTTTATAAACACCTCAAACATTCACTCTAAAACAGAAGATTGTTTCGGAAGAGAAAGAAATACTTGGTTGTTCCACATATATATATGTGGAACAACCAAGTATTTCTTTCTTTTCCGATATGAATCGCTTCCACAAAGTGACGCCTCAGACAATTTTATTCAGAAGATTGTTGTTTTTCGCAATATTTTTAGAAATTTGGGCTCTTTTAGTAACATTAACACTTTCTCTGAAGCAACTTTTATGCTCATTTCTTGTCCTTCAAGATTAATTCTGGGTTTTATTTGGTTTATTTGATGAAAATGAACAACAATACACACCATGGAAACATTTTTGTTTGATTTGTGTCGAGTGAGATTTTCACCTAGAACCCAAAGGGGGGGGGTATTGCCACTTTTCATGGAAAAATGTGAAAAATTAAATTTTCTAAAAATGAAATAAATGCCTTCTAAACACCTCAAACATTCACTCTAAAACGGAAGATTGTTGTTTTTCGCAATATTTTTAGAAATTTGGGCTCTTTTAGTAACATTAACACTTTCGCTGAAGCATCTTTTATGATCTTTTATTGTCTTTCAGGATTCATTCTGGGTTTTATTTGTTTATTTGATGAAAATGAACAACAATACACACCATGGAAACATTTTTGTTTGATTTTGGTCGAGTGAGATTTTCACCTAGAACCCAAAGGGGGGGGTTTTGGCACTTTTCATGGAAAAATGTGAAAAATTAAATTTTCTTAAAATGAATGAAATGCCTTCTAAACACCTCAAACATTCACTCTAAAACAGAAGATTGTGTTTTTTCGCAATATTTTTAGAAATTTGGGCTCTTTTAGTAACATTAACACCTGGGCTGAAGCATCTTTTATGATCTTTTATTGTCTTTCAGGATTCATTCTGGGTTTTATTTTGTTTATTTGATGAAAATGAACAACAATACACACCTTGGATACATTTTTGTTTGAATTGTAACGAGTGAGATTTTCACCTAGAACCCAAAGGGGGGGGTATTGGCACTTTTCATGGAAAAATGTAAAAAATTAAATTTACTAAAAATGAAATAAAAACCTCCTAAACACCTCAAACATTCACTCTAAAACTGAAGATTGTTGTTTTTCGCAATATTTTTAGAAATTTGGGCTCTTTTAGTAACATTATTACCTGGGCTGAAGCATCTTTTATGATCATTTATTGTCTTTCAGGATACATTCTGGGTTTTATTTTGTTTATTTGATGAAAATGAACAACAATACACACCTTGGATACATTTTTGTTTGATTTGTGTCGAGTGAGATTTTCAACTAGAACCCAAAGGGGGGGTATTTGCACTTTTCATGGAAAAATGTGAAAAATTATATTTTCTAAAAATGAAATAAATGCTTTATAAACACCTCAAACATTCACTCTAAAACAGAAGATTGTTTCGGAAGAGAAAGAAATACTTGGTTGTTCCACATATATATATGTGGAACAACCAAGTATTTCTTTCTTTTCCGATATGAATCGCTTCCACAAAGTGACGCCTCAGACAATTTTATTCAGAAGATTGTTGTTTTTCGCAATATTTTTAGAAATTTGGGCTCTTTTAGTAACATTAACACTTTCTCTGAAGCAACTTTTATGCTCATTTCTTGTCCTTCAAGATTAATTCTGGGTTTTATTTGGTTTATTTGATGAAAATGAACAACAATACACACCATGGAAACATTTTTGTTTGATTTGTGTCGAGTGAGATTTTCACCTAGAACCCAAAGGGGGGGGGGGTATTGCCACTTTTCATGGAAAAATGTGAAAAATTAAATTTTCTAAAAATGAAATAAATGCCTTCTAAACACCTCAAACATTCACTCTAAAACGGAAGATTGTTGTTTTTCGCAATATTTTTAGAAATTTGGGCTCTTTTAGTAACATTAACACTTTCGCTGAAGCATCTTTTATGATCTTTTATTGTCTTTCAGGATTCATTCTGGGTTTTATTTGTTTATTTGATGAAAATGAACAACAATACACACCATGGAAACATTTTTGTTTGATTTTGGTCGAGTGAGATTTTCACCTAGAACCCAAAGGGGGGGGTATTGGCACTTTTCATGGAAAAATGTGAAAAATTAAATTTTCTTAAAATGAATGAAATGCCTTCTAAACACCTCAAACATTCACTCTAAAACAGAAGATTGTGTTTTTTCGCAATATTTTTAGAAATTTGGGCTCTTTTAGTAACATTAACACCTGGGCTGAAGCATCTTTTATGATCTTTTATTGTCTTTCAGGATTCATTCAGGGTTTTACTTAGTTTATTTGATAAAAATGAACAACAATACACACCATGGAAACATTTTTGATTGATTTGTGTCAGGCGAGATTTTCACCTAGAACCCAAAGGGGTATTGGCACTTTTCATGGAAAAATGTGAAAAATTAAATTTTCTAAAAATGAAATAAATACCTTCTAAACACCTCAAACATTCACTCTAAAACCGAAGATTGTTGTTTTTCGCAATATTTTTAGAAATTTTGGCTCTTTTAGTAACATTAACACTTCGGCTGAAGCATCTTTTATGATCTTTTATTGTCTTTCAGGACTCATTCTGGGTTTTATTTTGTTTATTTGATGAAAATGAACAACAATACACACCTTGGATACATTTTTGTTTGATTTGTGTCGAGTGAGATTTTCACCTAGAACCCAAAGGGGGGGGTATTGGCACTTTTCATGGAAAAATGTGAAAAATTAAATTTTCTAAAAATGAAATAAATGCCTTCTAAACACCTCAAACATTCACTCTAAAACAGAAGATTGTTGTTTTTCGCAATATTTTTAGAAATTTGGGCTCCAAAAGTAACATTAACACCTGGGCTGAAGCATCTTTATTGATCTTTTATTGTCTTTCAGGATTCATTCTGGGTTTTATTTTGTTTATTTGATGAAAATGAACAACAATACACACCTTGGATACATTTTTGTTTGAATTGTATGGAGTGAGATTTTCACCTAGAACCCAAAGGAGGGGGTATTGGCACTTTTCATGGAAAAATGTAAAAAATTAAATTTACTAAAAATGAAATAAAAACCTCCTAAACACCACAAACATTCACTCTAAAACTGAAGATTGTTGTTTTTCGCAATATGTTTAGAAATTTGGGCTCTTTTAGTAACATTACTACCTGGGCTGAAGCATCTTTTATGATCATTTATTGTCTTTCAGGATACATTCTGGGTTTTTTTTTGTTTATTTGATGAAAATGAACAACAATAAACACCATGGAAACATTTTTGTTTGATTTGTGTCGAGTGATATTTTCACCTTGAACCCAAAGGGGGGGGGGTATTGGCACTTTTCATGGAAAAATGTGAAAAATTAAATTTTCTAAAAATGAAATAAATGCCTTCTAAACACCTCAAACATTCACTCTAAAACAGAAGATTGTTGTTTTTCTCAATATTTTTAGAAATTTTGGCTCTTTTAGTAACATTAACACCTGGGCTGAAGCATCTTTTATGATAATTTATTGTCTTTCAGGATTCATTCTGGGTTTTATTTTGTTTATTTCATGAAAATGAACAACAATACACACCTTGGATACATTTTTGTTTGATTTGTGTCGAGTGAGATTTTCACCTAGAACCCAAAGGGGGGGGTATTGGCACTTTTCATGGAAAAATGTAAAAAATTAAATTTTCTAAAAATGAAATAAAAACCTCCTAAACACCTCAAACATTCACTCTAAAACAGAAGATTGGTGTTTTTCGCAATATTTTTAGAAATTTGGGCTCTTTTAGTAACATTATTACCTGGGCTGAAGCATCTTTTATTATCATTTATTGTCTTTCAGGATACATTCTGGGTTTTATTTTGTTTATTTGTTGAAAATGAACAACAATACACACCTTGGATACATTTTTGTTTGATTTGTGTCGAGTGAGATTTTCACCTAGAACCCAAAGGGGGGGTATTGGCACTTTTCATGGAAAAATGTGAAAAATTAAATTTTCTAAAAATGAAATAAATGCCTTCTAATTACCTCAAACATTCACTCTAAAACAGAAGATTGTTGTTTTTCGCAATATTTTTAGAAATTTGGGCTCTTTTAGTAACATTAACACCTGGGCTGAAGCATCTTTTATGATCATTTATTGTCTTTCAAGATTAATTCTGGGTTTTATTTTGTTTATTTGATGAAAATGAGCAACAATACACACCATGGAAACATTTTTGATTGATTTGTGTCAGGTGAGATTTTCACCTAGAACCCAAAGGGGGGGGTATTGGCACTTTTCATGGAAAAATGTGAAAAATTAAATTTTCTAAAAATGAAATAAATACCTTCTAAACACCTCAAACATTCACTCTAAAACAGAAGATTGTTGTTTTTCGCAATATTTTTAGAAATTTTGGCTCTTTTAGTAACATTAACACTTCGGCTGAAGCATCTTTTATGATCTTTAATTGTCTTTCAGGACTCATTCTGGGTTTTATTTTGTTTATTTGATGAAAATGAACAACAATACACACCTTGGATACATTTTTGTTTGATTTGTGTCGAGTGAGATTTTCACCTAGAACCCAAAGGGGGGGGTATTGGCACTTTTCATGGAAAAATGTGAAAAATTAAATTTTCTAAAAATGAAATAAATGCCTTCTAAACACCTCAAACATTCACTCTAAAACAGAAGATTGTTGTTTTTCGCAATATTTTTAGAAATTTGGGCTCCAATAGTAACATTAACACCTGGGCTGAAGCATCTTTATTGATCTTTTATTGTCTTTCAGGATTCATTCTGGGTTTTATTTTGTTTATTTGATGAAAATGAACAACAATACACACCTTGGATACATTTTTGTTTGAATTGTAACGAGTGAGATTTTCACCTAGAACCCAAAGGGGGGGGTATTGGCACTTTTCATGGAAAAATGTAAAAAATTAAATTTACTAAAAATGAAATAAAAACCTCCTAAACACCTCAAACATTCACTCTAAAACTGAAGATTGTTGTTTTTCGCAATATTTTTAGAAATTTGGGCTCTTTTAGTAACATATTACCTGGGCTGAAGCATCTTTTATGATCATTTATTGTCTTTCAGGATACATTCTGGGTTTTTTTTTGTTTATTTGATGAAAATGAACAACAATAAACACCATGGAAACATTTTTGTTTGATTTGTGTCGAGTGAGATTTTCACCTAGAACCCAAAGGGGGGGGTATTGGCACTTTTCATGGAAAAATGTGAAAAATTAAATTTTCTAAAAATGAAATAAATGCCTTCTAAACACCTCAAACATTCACTCTAAAACAGAAGATTGTTTTTTTTCGCCATATTTTTAGAAATTTGGGCTCTTTTAGTAACATTAACACCTGGGCTGAAGCATCTTTTATGATCATTTATTGTCTTTCAGGATGCATTCTGGGTTTTATTTTGTTTATTTGATGAAAATGAACAACAATACACACCTTGGATACCATTTTGTTTGATTTGTGGCGAGTGGGATTTTCACCTAGAACCCAAAGGGGGGGGTATTGGCACTTTTCATGGAAAAATGTGAAAAATAAAATTTTCTAAAAATGAAAAAAACCTTCTAAACACCTCAAACAATCACTCCAAAACAGAATATTGTTGTTTTTCGCAATATTTTCAGAAATTTGGGCTCTTTTAGTAACAATATTACCTGGGCTTAAGCATCTTTAATGATCATTTATTGTCTTTCAGAATACAGTCTGGGTTTTATTATGTTTATTTGATGAAAATGACAACAATACACACCTTGGATACATTTTTGTTTGATTTGTGTCGAGTGAGATTTTCACCTAGAACCCAAAGGGGGGGTATTGGCACTTTTCATGGAAAAATGTGAAAAATTAAATTTTCTAAAAATGAAATAAATGCCTTCTAAACACCTCAAACATTCACTCTAAAACAGAAGATTGTTGTTTTTCGCAATATTTTTAGAAATTTGGGCTCTTTTAGTAACATTAAAACCTTGGCTGAAGCAACTTTTATGCTCATTTCTTGTCTTTCAGGATTAATTCTGGGTTTATTTTTGTTTATTTGATGAAAATGAACAACAATACACACCATGGAAACATTTTTGATTTATTTGTGTCGAGTGAGATTTTCACCTAGAACCCAAAGGGGGGGGTATTGGCACTTTTCATGGAAAAATGTGAAAAATTAAATTTTCTACAAATGAAATAAATGCCTTCTAAACACCTCAAACATTCACTCTAAAAAAGAAGATTGTTGTTTTTCGCAATATTTTTAGAAATTTGGGCTCTTTTAGTAACATTAACACCTGGGCTGAAGCATCTTTAATGCTCATTTCTTGTCCTTCAAGATTAATTCTGGGTTTTATTTTGTTTATTTGATGAAAATGAACAACAATACACACCATGGAAACATTTTTATTGATTTGTGTCGAGTGAGATTTTCACCTAGAACCCAAAGGGGGGGGTATTGGCACTTTTCATGGAAAAATGTGAAAAATTAAATTTTCTAAAAATGAAATAAATACCTTCTAAACACCTCAAACATTCACTCTAAAACATAAGATTGTTGTTTTTCGCAATATTTTTAGAAATTTTGGCTCTTTTAGTAACATTTACACTTTGGCTGAAGCATCTTTTATGACCTTTTATGTCTTTCAGGATTCATTCTAGGTTTTATTTTGTTTATTTGATAAAAATGAACAACAATACACACCTTTGATACATTTTTGTTTGATTTGTGTCGAGTGAGATTTTCACCTAGAACCCAAAGGAGGGGGTATTGGCACTTTTCATGGAAAAATGTGAAAAATTAAATTTTCTAAAAATGAAATAAATGCCTTCTAAACACCTCAAACATTCACTCTAAAACAGAAGATTGTTGTTTTTCGCAATATTTTTAGAAATTTGGGCTCCAATAGTAACATCAACACCTGGGCTGAAGCATCTTTATTGATCTTTTATTGTCTTTCAGGATTCATTCTGGGTTTTATTTTGTTTATTTGATGAAAATGAACAACAATACACACCTTGGATACATTTTTGTTTGAATTGTAACGAGTGAGATTTTCACCTAGAACCCAAAGGGGGGGGCACTTGGCACTTTTCATGGAAAAATGTAAAAAATTAAATTTACTAAAAATGAAATAAAAACCTCCTAAACACCTCAAACATTCACTCTAAAACTGAAGATTGTTGTTTTTCGCAATATTTTTAGAAATTTGGGCCCTTTTAGTAACATATTACCTGGGCTGAAGCATCTTTTATGATCATTTATTGTCTTTCAGGATACATTCTGGGTTTTTTTTTGTTTATTTGATGAAAATGAACAACAATAAACACCATGGAAACATTTTTGTTTGATTTGTGTCGAGTGAGATTTTCACCTAGAACCCAAAGGGGGGGGTATTGGCACTTTTCATGGAAAAATGTGAAAAATTAAATTTTCTAAAAATGAAATAAATGCCTTCTAAACACCTCAAACATTCACTCTAAAACAGAAGATTGTTTTTTTTCGCCATATTTTTAGAAATTTGGGCTCTTTTAGTAACATTAACACCTGGGCTGAAGAATCTTTTATGATCATTTATTGTCTTTCAGGATGCATTCTGGGTTTTATTTTGTTTATTTGATGAAAATGAACAACAATACACACCTTGGATACATTTTTGTTTGATTTGTGTCGAGTGAGATTTTCACCTAGAACCCAAAGGGTTGTAAACCATGAAAAACCATGAAAAACCATTTCCATGAAAAGTGGCAAAGTATTGCCACTTTTCATGGAAAAATGTGAAAAATTAAATTTTCTAAAAATGAATGAAATGCCTTCTAAACACCTCAAACATTCACTCTAAAACAGAAGATTGTGTTTTTTCGCAATATTTTTAGAAATTTGGGCTCTTTTAGTAACATTAACACCTGGGCTGAAGCATCTTTTATGATCTTTTATTGTCTTTCAGGATTCATTCAGGGTTTTACTTAGTTTATTTGATAAAAATGAACAACAATACACACCATGGAAACATTTTTGATTGATTTGTGTCAGGCGAGATTTTCACCTAGAACCCAAAGGGGGGGGGTATTGGCACTTTTCATGGAAAAATGTGAAAAATTAAATTTTCTAAAAATGAAATAAATACCTTCTAAACACCTCAAACATTCACTCTAAAACCGAAGATTGTTGTTTTTCGCAATATTTTTAGAAATTTTGGCTCTTTTACTAACATTAACACTTCGGCTGAAGCATCTTTTATGATCTTTTATTGTCTTTCAGGACTCATTCTGGGTTTTATTTTGTTTATTTGATGAAAATGAACAACAATACACACCTTGGATACATTTTTGTTTGATTTGTGTCGAGTGAGATTTTCACCTAGAACCCAAAGGGGGGGGTATTGGCACTTTTCATGGAAAAATGTGAAAAATTAAATTTTCTAAAAATGAAATAAATGCCTTCTAAACACCTCAAACATTCACTCTAAAACAGAAGATTGTTGTTTTTCGCAATATTTTTAGAAATTTGGGCTCCAAAAGTAACATTAACACCTGGGCTGAAGCATCTTTATTGATCTTTTATTGTCTTTCAGGATTCATTCTGGGTTTTATTTTGTTTATTTGATGAAAATGAACAACAATACACACCTTGGATACATTTTTGTTTGAATTGTATGGAGTGAGATTTTCACCTAGAACCCAAAGGAGGGGGTATTGGCACTTTTCATGGAAAAATGTAAAAAATTAAATTTACTAAAAATGAAATAAAAACCTCCTAAACACCACAAACATTCACTCTAAAACTGAAGATTGTTGTTTTTCGAAATATGTTTAGAAATTTGGGCTCTTTTAGTAACATTACTACCTGGGCTGAAGCATCTTTTATGATCATTTATTGTCTTTCAGGATACATTCTGGGTTTTTTTTTGTTTATTTGATGAAAATGAACAACAATAAACACCATGGAAACATTTTTGTTTGATTTGTGTCGAGTGAGATTTTCACCTTGAACCCAAAGGGGGGGGGGTATTGGCACTTTTCATGGAAAAATGTGAAAAATTAAATTTTCTAAAAATGAAATAAATGCCTTCTAAACACCTCAAACATTCACTCTAAAACAGAAGATTGTTTTTTTTCGCCATATTTTTAGAAATTTGGGCTGTTTTAGTAACATAAACACCTGGGCTGAAGCATCTTTTATGATCATTTATTGTCTTTCAGGATGCATTCTGGGTTTTATTTTGTTTATTTGATGAAAATGAACAACAATACACACCTTGGATACATTTTTGTTTGATTTGTGTCGAGTGGGATTTTCACCTAGAACCCAAAGGGGGGGGTATTGGCACTTTTCATGGAAAAATGTGAAAAATAAAATTTTCTAAAAATGAAAAAAACCTTCTAAAAACCTGAAACAATCACTCCAAAACAGAAGATTGTTGTTTTTCGCAATATTTTCAGAAATTTGGGCTCTTTTAGTAACAATATTACCTGGGCTTAAGGATCTTTAATGATCATTTATTGTCTTTCAGGATACAGTCTGGGTTTTATTTTGTTTATTTGATGAAAATGACAACAATACACACCTTGGATACATTTTTGTTTGATTTGTGTCGAGTGAGATTTTCACCTAGAACCCAAAGGGGGGGTATTGGCACTTTTCATGGAAAAATGTGAAAAATTAAATTTTCTAAAAATGAAATAAATGCCTTCTAAACACCTCAAACATTCACTCTAAAACAGAAGATTGTTGTTTTTCTCAATATTTTTAGAAATTTTGGCTCTTTTAGTAACATTAACACCTGGGCTGAAGCATCTTTTATGATAATTTATTGTCTTTCAGGATTCATTCTGGGTTTTATTTTGTTTATTTCATGAAAATGAACAACAATACACACCTTGGATACATTTTTGTTTGATTTGTGTCGAGTGAGATTTTCACCTAGAACCCAAAGGGGGGGGTATTGGCACTTTTCATGGAAAAATGTAAAAAATTAAATTTTCTAAAAATGAAATAAAAACCTCCTAAACACCTCAAACATTCACTCTAAAACAGAGGATTGGTGTTTTTCGCAATATTTTTAGAAATTTGGGCTCTTTTAGTAACATTATTACCTTGGCTGAAGCATCTTTTATTATCATTTATTGTCTTTCAGGATACATTCTGGGTTTTATTTTGTTTATTTGTTGAAAATGAACAACAATACACACCTTGGATACATTTTTGTTTGATTTGTGTCGAGTGAGATTTTCACCTAGAACCCAAAGGGGGGGTATTGGCACTTTTCATGGAAAAATGTGAAAAATTAAATTTTCTAAAAATGAAATAAATGCCTTCTAATTACCTCAAACATTCACTCTAAAACAGAAGATTGTGTTTTTTCGCAATATTTTTAGAAATTTGGGCTCTTTTAGTAACATTAACACCTGGGCTGAAGCATCTTTTATGATCATTTATTGTCTTTCAAGATTAATTCTGGGTTTTATTTTGTTTATTTGATGAAAATGAGCAACAATACACACCATGGAAACATTTTTGATTGATTTGTGTCAGGTGAGATTTTCACCTAGAACCCAAAGGGGGGGGGTATTGGCACTTTTCATGGAAAAATGTGAAAAATTAAATTTTCTAAAAATGAAATAAATACCTTCTAAACACCTCAAACATTCACTCTAAAACAGAAGATTGTTGTTTTTCGCAATATTTTTAGAAATTTTGGCTCTTTTAGTAACATTAACACTTCGGCTGAAGCATCTTTTATGATCTTTTATTGTCTTTCAGGACTCATTCTGGGTTTTATTTTGTTTATTTGATGAAAATGAACAACAATACACACCTTGGATACATTTTTGTTTGATTTGTGTCGAGTGAGATTTTCACCTAGAACCCAAAGGGGGGGATATTGGCACTTTTCATGGAAAAATGTGAAAAATTAAATTTTCTAAAAATGAAATAAATGCCTTCTAAACACCTCAAACATTCACTCTAAAACAGAAGGTTGTTGTTTTTCGCAATATTTTTAGAAATTTGGGCTCCAATAGTAACATTAACACCTGGGCTGAAGCATCTTTATTGATCTTTTATTGTCTTTCAGGATTCATTCTGGGTTTTATTTTGTTTATTTGATGAAAATGAACAACAATACACACCTTGGATACATTTTTGTTTGAATTGTAACGAGTGAGATTTTCACCTAGAACCCAAAGGGGGGGGTATTGGCACTTTTCATGGAAAAATGTAAAAAATTAAATTTACTAAAAATGAAATAAAAACCTCCTAAACACCTCAAACATTCACTCTAAAACTGAAGATTGTTGTTTTTCGCAATATTTTTAGAAATTTGGGCTCTTTTAGTAACATTATTACCTGGGCTGAAGCATCTTTTATGATCATTTATTGTCTTTCAGGATACATTCTGGGTTTTTTTTTTGTTTATTTGATGAAAATGAACAACAATAAACACCATGGAAACATTTTTGTTTGATTTGTGTCGAGTGAGATTTTCACCTAGAACCCAAAGGGGGGGTATTGGCACTTTTCATGGAAAAATGTGAAAAATTAAATTTTCTAAAAATGAAATAAATGCCTTCTAAACACCTCAAACATTCACTCTAAAACAGAAGATTGTTGTTTTTCTCAATATTTTTAGAAATTTTGGCTCTTTTAGTAACATTAACACCTGGGCTGAAGCATCTTTTATGATAATTTATTGTCTTTCAGGATTCATTCTGGGTTTTATTTTGTTTATTTCATGAAAATGAACAACAATACACACCTTGGATACATTTTTGTTTGATTTGTGTCGAGTGAGATTTTCACCTAGAACCCAAAGGGGGGGGTATTGGCACTTTTCATGGAAAAATGTAAAAAATTAAATTTTCTAAAAATGAAATAAAAACCTCCTAAACACCTCAAACATTCACTCTAAAACAGAGGATTGGTGTTTTTCGCAATATTTTTAGAAATTTGGGCTCTTTTAGTAACATTATTACCTTGGCTGAAGCATCTTTTATTATCATTTATTGTCTTTCAGGATACATTCTGGGTTTTATTTTGTTTATTTGTTGAAAATGAACAACAATACACACCTTGGATACATTTTTGTTTGATTTGTGTCGAGTGAGATTTTCACCTAGAACCCAAAGGGGGGGTATTGGCACTTTTCATGGAAAAATGTGAAAAATTAAATTTTCTAAAAATGAAATAAATGCCTTCTAATTACCTCAAACATTCACTCTAAAACAGAAGATTGTGTTTTTTCGCAATATTTTTAGAAATTTGGGCTCTTTTAGTAACATTAACACCTGGGCTGAAGCATCTTTTATGATCATTTATTGTCTTTCAAGATTAATTCTGGGTTTTATTTTGTTTATTTGATGAAAATGAGCAACAATACACACCATGGAAACATTTTTGATTGATTTGTGTCAGGTGAGATTTTCACCTAGAACCCAAAGGGGGGGGTATTGGCACTTTTCATGGAAAAATGTGAAAAATTAAATTTTCTAAAAATGAAATAAATACCTTCTAAACACCTCAAACATTCACTCTAAAACAGAAGATTGTTGTTTTTCGCAATATTTTTAGAAATTTTGGCTCTTTTAGTAACATTAACACTTCGGCTGAAGCATCTTTTATGATCTTTTATTGTCTTTCAGGACTCATTCTGGGTTTTATTTTGTTTATTTGATGAAAATGAACAACAATACACACCTTGGATACATTTTTGTTTGATTTGTGTCGAGTGAGATTTTCACCTAGAACCCAAAGGGGGGGATATTGGCACTTTTCATGGAAAAATGTGAAAAATTAAATTTTCTAAAAATGAAATAAATGCCTTCTAAACACCTCAAACATTCACTCTAAAACAGAAGGTTGTTGTTTTTCGCAATATTTTTAGAAATTTGGGCTCCAATAGTAACATTAACACCTGGGCTGAAGCATCTTTATTGATCTTTTATTGTCTTTCAGGATTCATTCTGGGTTTTATTTTGTTTATTTGATGAAAATGAACAACAATACACACCTTGGATACATTTTTGTTTGAATTGTAACGAGTGAGATTTTCACCTAGAACCCAAAGGGGGGGGTATTGGCACTTTTCATGGAAAATGTAAAAAATTAAATTTACTAAAAATGAAATAAAAACCTCCTAAACACCTCAAACATTCACTCTAAAACTGAAGATTGTTGTTTTTCGCAATATTTTTAGAAATTTGGGCTCTTTTAGTAACATTATTACCTGGGCTGAAGCATCTTTTATGATCATTTATTGTCTTTCAGGATACATTCTGGGTTTTTTTTTTGTTTATTTGATGAAAATGAACAACAATAAACACCATGGAAACATTTTTGTTTGATTTGTTTCGAGTGAGATTTTCACCTAGAACCCAAAGGGGGGGTATTGGCACTTTTCATGGAAAAATGTGAAAAATTAAATTTTCTAAAAATGAAATAAATGCCTTCTAAACACCTCAAACATTCACTCTAAAACAGAAGATTGTTTTTTTTCGCCATATTTTTAGAAATTTGGGCTCTTTTAGTAACATTAACACCTGGGCTGAAGCATCTTTTATGATCATTTATTGTCTTTCAGGATGCATTCTGGGTTTTATTTTGTTTATTTGATGAAAATGAACAACAATACACACCTTGGATACCATTTTGTTTGATTTGTGGCGAGTGGGATTTTCACCTAGAACCCAAAGGGGGGGGTATTGGCACTTTTCATGGAAAAATGTGAAAAATAAAATTTTCTAAAAATGAAAAAAACCTTCTAAACACCTCAAACAATCACTCCAAAACAGAATATTGTTGTTTTTCGCAATATTTTCAGAAATTTGGGCTCTTTTAGTAACAATATTACCTGGGCTTAAGCATCTTTAATGATCATTTATTGTCTTTCAGGATACAGTCTGGGTTTTATTATGTTTATTTGATGAAAATGACAACAATACACACCTTGGATACATTTTTGTTTGATTTGTGTCGAGTGAGATTTTCACCTAGAACCCAAAGGGGGGGTATTGGCACTTTTCATGGAAAAATGTGAAAAATTAAATTTTCTAAAAATGAAATAAATGCCTTCTAAACACCTCAAACATTCACTCTAAAACAGAAGATTGTTGTTTTTCGCAATATTTTTAGAAATTTGGGCTCTTTTAGTAACATTAAAACCTTGGCTGAAGCAACTTTTATGCTCATTTCTTGTCTTTCCTGATTAATTCTGGGTTTATTTTTGTTTATTTGATGAAAATGAACAACAATACACACCATGGAAACATTTTTGATTTATTTGTGTCGAGTGAGATTTTCACCTAGAACCCAAAGGGGGGGGTATTGGCACTTTTCATGGAAAAATGTGAAAAATTAAATTTTCTACAAATGAAATAAATGCCTTCTAAACACCTCAAACATTCACTCTAAAAAAGAAGATTGTTGTTTTTCGCAATATTTTTAGAAATTTGGGCTCTTTTAGTAACATTAACACCTGGGCTGAAGCATCTTTAATGCTCATTTCTTGTCCTTCAAGATTAATTCTGGGTTTTATTTTGTTTATTTGATGAAAATGAACAACAATACACACCATGGAAACATTTTTATTGATTTGTGTCGAGTGAGATTTTCACCTAGAACCCAAAGGGGGGGGGTATTGGCACTTTTCATGGAAAAATGTGAAAAATTAAATTTTCTAAAAATGAAATAAATACCTTCTAAACACCTCAAACATTCACTCTAAAACATAAGATTGTTGTTTTTCGCAATATTTTTAGAAATTTTGGCTCTTTTAGTAACATTTACACTTTGGCTGAAGCATCTTTTATGACCTTTTATTGTCTTTCAGGATTCATTCTAGGTTTTATTTTGTTTATTTGATAAAAATGAACAACAATACACACCTTTGATACATTTTTGTTTGATTTGTGTCGAGTGAGATTTTCACCTAGAACCCAAAGGGGGGGGTATTGGCACTTTTCATGGAAAAATGTGAAAAATTAAATTTTCTAAAAATGAAATAAATGCCTTCTAAACACCTCAAACATTCACTCTAAAACAGAAGATTGTTGTTTTTCGCAATATTTTTAGAAATTTGGGCTCCAATAGTAACATTAACACCTGGGCTGAAGCATCTTTATTGATCTTTTATTGTCTTTCAGGATTCATTCTGGGTTTTATTTTGTTTATTTGATGAAAATGAACAACAATACACACCTTGGATACATTTTTGTTTGAATTGTAACGAGTGAGATTTTCACCTAGAACCCAAAGGGGGGGGTATTGGCACTTTTCATGGAAAAATGTAAAAAATTAAATTTACTAAAAATGAAATAAAAACCTCCTAAACACCTCAAACATTCACTCTAAAACTGAAGATTGTTGTTTTTCGCAATATTTTTAGAAATTTGGGCTCTTTTAGTAACATTATTACCTGGGCTGAAGGATCTTTTATGATCATTTATTGCCTTGAGGATACATTCTGGGTTTTATTTTGTTTATTTGATGAAAATGAACAACAATACACACCTTGGAAACATTTTTGTTTGATTTGTGTCGAGTGAGATTTTCACCTAGAACCCAAAGGGGGGGGTATTGGCACTTTTCATGGAAAAATGTGAAAAATTAAATTTTCTAAAAATGAAATAAATGCCTTCTAAAAACCTCAAACATTCACTCTAAAACAGAAGATTGTTTTTTTTCGCCATATTTTTAGAAATTTGGGCTCTTTTAGTAACATTAACACATGGGCTGAAGCATCTTTTATGATCATTTATTGTCTTTCAGGATGCATTCTGGGTTTTATTTTGTTTATTTGATGAAAATGAACAACAATACACACCTTGGATACATTTTTGTTTGATTTGTGTCGAGTGGGATTTTCATCTAGAACCCAAAGGGGGGGGTATTGGCACTTTTCATGGAAAAATGTGAAAAATAAAATTTTCTAAAAATGAAAAAAACCTTCTAAACACCTCAAACAATCACTCCAAAACAGAATATTGTTGTTTTTCGCAATATTTTCAGAAATTTGGGCTCTTTTAGTAACAATATTACCTGGGCTTAAGCATCTTTAATGATCATTTATTGTCTTTCAGGATACAGTCTGGGTTTTATTTTGTTTATTTGATGAAAATGAACACAATACACACCTTGGATACATTTTTGTTTGATTTGTGTCGAGTGAGATTTTCACCTAGAACCCAAAGGGGGGGGTATTGGCACTTTTCATGGAAAAATGTGAAAAATTAAATTTTCTAAAAATGAAATAAATGCCTTCTAAACACCTCAAACATTCACTCTAAAACAGAAGATTGTTGTTTTTCGCAATATTTTTAGAAATTTGGGCTCTTTTAGTAACATTAAAACCTTGGCTGAAGCAACTTTTATGCTCATTTCTTGTCTTTCAGGATTAATTCTGGGTTTATTTTTGTTTATTTGATGAAAATGAACAACAATACACACCATGGAAACATTTTTGATTTATTTGTGTCGAGTGAGATTTTCACCTAGAACCCAAAGGGGGGGGCATTGGCACTTTTCATGGAAAAATGTGAAAAATTAAATTTTCTACAAATGAAATAAATGCCTTCTAAACACCTCAAACATTCACTCTAAAAAAGAAGATTGTTGTTTTTCGTAATATTTTTAGAAATTTGGGCTCTTTTAGTAACATTAACACCTGGGCTGAAGCATCTTTTATGCTCATTTCTTGTCCTTCAAGATTAATTCTGGGTTTTATTTTGTTTATTTGATGAAAATGAACAACAATACACACCATGGAAACATTTTTATTGATTTGTGTCGAGTGAGATTTTCACCTAGAACCCAAAGGGGGGGGTATTGGCACTTTTCATGGAAAAATGTGAAAAATTAAATTTTCTAAAAATGAAATAAATACCTTCTAAACACCTCAAACATTCACTCAAAAACATAAGATTGTTGTTTTTCGCAATATTTTTAGAAATTTTGGCTCTTTTAGTAACATTTACACTTTGGCTGAAGCATCTTTTATGACCTTTTATTGTCTTTCAGGATTCATTCTAGGTTTTATTTTGTTTATTTGATAAAAATGAACAACAATACACACCTTTGATACATTTTTGTTTGATTTGTGTCGAGTGAGATTTTCACCTAGAACCCAAAGGGGGGGGTATTGGCACTTTTCATGGAAAAATGTGAAAAATTAAATTTTCTAAAAATGAAATAAATGCCTTCTAAACACCTCAAACATTCACTCTAAAACAGAAGATTGTTGTTTTTCGCAATATTTTTAGAAATTTGGGCTCCAATAGTAACATTAACACCTGGGCTGAAGCATCTTTATTGATCTTTTATTGTCTTTCAGGATTCATTCTGGGTTTTATTTTGTTTATTTGATGAAAATGAACAACAATAACACCTTGGATACATTTTTGTTTGAATTGTAACGAGTGAGATTTTCACCTAGAACCCAAAGGGGGGGGTATTGGCACTTTTCATGGAAAAATGTAAAAAATTAAATTTACTAAAAATGAAATAAAAACCTCCTAAACACCTCAAACATTCACTCTAAAACTGAAGATTGTTGTTTTTCGCAATATTTTTAGAAATTTGGGCTCTTTTAGTAACATATTACCTGGGCTGAAGCATCTTTTATGATCATTTATTGTCTTTCAGGATACATTCTGGGTTTTTTTTTGTTTATTTGATGAAAATGAACAACAATAAACACCATGGAAACATTTTTGTTTGATTTGTGTCGAGTGAGATTTTCACCTAGAACCCAAAGGGGGGGGTATTGGCACTTTTCATGGAAAAATGTGAAAAATTAAATTTTCTAAAAATGAAATAAATGCCTTCTAAAAACCTCAAACATTCACTCTAAAACAGAAGATTGTTTTTTTTCGCCATATTTTTAGAAATTTGGGCTCTTTTAGTAACATTAACACATGGGCTGAAGCATCTTTTATAATCATTTATTGTCTTTCAGGATGCATTCTGGGTTTTATTTTGTTTATTTGATGAAAATGAACAACAATACACACCTTGGATACATTTTTGTTTGATTTGTGTCGAGTGGGATTTTCATCTAGAACCCAAAGGGGGGGGTATTGGCACTTTTCATGGAAAAATGTGAAAAATAAAATTTTCTAAAAATGAAAAAAACCTTCTAAACACCTCAAACAATCACTCCAAAACAGAATATTGTTGTTTTTCGCAATATTTTCAGAAATTTGGGCTCTTTTAGTAACAATATTACCTGGGCTTAAGCATCTTTAATGATCATTTATTGTCTTTCAGGATACAGTCTGGGTTTTATTTTGTTTATTTGATGAAAATGAACACAATACACACCTTGGATACATTTTTGTTTGATTTGTGTCGAGTGAGATTTTCACCTAGAACCCAAAGGGGGGGTATTGGCACTTTTCATGGAAAAATGTGAAAAATTAAATTTTCTAAAAATGAAATAAATGCCTTCTAAACACCTCAAACATTCACTCTAAAACAGAAGATTGTTGTTTTTCGCAATATTTTTAGAAATTTGGGCTCCTTTAGTAACATTAAAACCTTGGCTGAAGCAACTTTTATGCTCATTTCTTGTCTTTCAGGATTAATTCTGGGTTTATTTTTGTTTATTTGATGAAAATGAACAACAATACACACCATGGAAACATTTTTGATTTATTTGTGTCGAGTGAGATTTTCACCTAGAACCCAAAGGGGGGGGCATTGGCACTTTTCATGGAAAAATGTGAAAAATTAAATTTTCTACAAATGAAATAAATGCCTTCTAAACACCTCAAACATTCACTCTAAAAAAGAAGATTGTTGTTTTTCGTAATATTTTTAGAAATTTGGGCTCTTTTAGTAACATTAACACCTGGGCTGAAGCATCTTTTATGCTCATTTCTTGTCCTTCAAGATTAATTCTGGGTTTTATTTTGTTTATTTGATGAAAATGAACAACAATACACACCATGGAAACATTTTTATTGATTTGTGTCGAGTGAGATTTTCACCTAGAACCCAAAGGGGGGGTATTGGCACTTTTCATGGAAAAATGTGAAAAATTAAATTTTCTAAAAATGAAATAAATACCTTCTAAACACCTCAAACATTCACTCTAAAACATAAGATTGTTGTTTTTCGTGATATTTTTAGAAATTTTGGCTCTTTTAATAACATTTACACTTCGGCTGAAGCATCTTTTATGACCTTTTATTGTCTTTCAGGATTCATTCTAGGTTTTATTTTGTTTATTTGATAAAAATGAACAACAATACACACCTTTGATACATTTTTGTTTGATTTGTGTCGAGTGAGATTTTCACCTAGAACCCAAATGGGGGGTTATTGGCACTTTTCATGGAAAAATGTGAAAAATTAAATTTTCTAAAAATGAAATAAATGCCTTCTAAACACCTCAATCATTCACTCTAAAACCGAAGATTGTTGTTTTTCGCAATATTTTTAGAAATTTGGGCTCTTTTAGTAACATTAACACCTGGGCTGAAGCATCTTTTATGATCTTTTTATGTCTTTCAGGATTCATTCTGGGTTTTATTTTGTTTATTTGATGAAAATGAACAACAATACACACCTTGGATACATTTTTGTTTGAATTGTAACGAGTGAGATTTTCACCTAGAACCCAAAGGGGGGGGTATTGGCACTTTTCATGGAAAAATGTAAAAAATTAAATTTACTAAAAATGAAATAAAAACCTCCTAAACACCTCAAACATTCACTCTAAAACTGAAGATTGTTTTTTTTCGCAATATTTTTAGAAATTTGGGCTCTTTTAGTAACATTATTACCTGGGCTGAAGCATCTTTTATGATCATTTATTGTCTTTCAGGATACATTCTGGGTTTTATTTTGTTTATTTGATGAAAATGAACAACAATACACACCTTGGATACATTTTTGTTTGATTTGTGTCGAGTGAGATTTTCAACTAGAACCCAAAGGGGGGGTATTTGCACTTTTCATGGAAAAATGTGAAAAATTATATTTTCTAAAAATGAAATAAATGCTTTATAAACACCTCAAACATTCACTCTAAAACAGAAGATTGTTTCGGAAGAGAAAGAAATACTTGGTTGTTCCACATATATATATGTGGAACAACCAAGTATTTCTTTCTTTTCCGATATGAATCGCTTCCACAAAGTGACGCCTCAGACAATTTTATTCAGAAGATTGTTGTTTTTCGCAATATTTTTAGAAATTTGGTCTCTTTTAGTAACATTAACACTTTCTCTGAAGCAACTTTTATGCTCATTTCTTGTCCTTCAAGATTAATTCTGGGTTTTATTTGGTTTATTTGATGAAAATGAACAACAATACACACCATGGAAACATTTTTGTTTGATTTGTGTCGAGTGAGATTTTCACTTAGAACCCAAAGGGGGGGGGTATTGCCACTTTTCATGGAAAAATGTGAAAAATTAAATTTTCTAAAAATGAAATAAATGCCTTCTAAACACCTCAAACATTCACTCTAAAACGGAAGATTGTTGTTTTTCGCAATATTTTTAGAAATTTGGGCTCTTTTAGTAACATTAACACTTTCGCTGAAGCATCTTTTATGATCTTTTATTGTCTTTCAGGATTCATTCTGGGTTTTATTTGTTTATTTGATGAAAATGAACAACAATACACACCATGGAAACATTTTTGTTTGATTTTGGTCGAGTGAGATTTTCACCTAGAACCCAAAGGGGGGGGTATTGGCACTTTTCATGGAAAAATGTGAAAAATTAAATTTTCTAAAAATGAATGAAATGCCTTCTAAACACCTCAAACATTCACTCTAAAACAGAAGATTGTGTTTTTTCGCAATATTTTTAGAAATTTGGGCTCTTTTAGTAACATTAACACCTGGGCTGAAGCATCTTTTATGATCTTTTATTGTCTTTCAGGATTCATTCAGGGTTTTACTTAGTTTATTTGATAAAAATGAACAACAATACACACCTTGGATACATTTTTGTTTGATTTGTGTCGAGTGAGATTTTCACCTAGAACCCAAAGGGGTGGGTATTGGCACTTTTCATGGAAAAATGTGAAAAATTAAATTTTCTAAAAATGAAATAAATGCCTTCTAAACACCTCAAACATTCACTCTAAAACAGAAGATTGTTGTTTTTCGCAATATTTTTAGAAATTTGGGCTCTTTTAGTAACATTAAAACCTTGGCTGAAGCAACTTTTATGCTCATTTCTTGTCTTTCAGGATTAATTCTGGGTTTATTTTTGTTTATTTGATGAAAATGAACAACAATACACACCTTGGAAACATTTTTGATTTATTTGTGTCGAGTGAGATTTTCACCTAGAACCCAAAGGGGGGGGTATTGGCACTTTTCATGGAAAAATGTGAAAAATTAAATTTTCTACAAATGAAATAAATGCCTTCTAAACACCTCAAACATTCACTCTAAAAAAGAAGATTGTTGTTTTTCGTAATATTTTTAGAAATTTGGGCTCTTTTAGTAACATTAACACCTGGGCTGAAGCATCTTTTATGCTCATTTCTTGTCCTTCAAGATTAATTCTGGGTTTTATTTTGTTTATTTGATGAAAATGAACAACAATACACACCATATAAACATTTTTATTGATTTGTGTCGAGTGAGATTTTCACCTAGAACCCAAAGGGGGGGGTATTGGCACTTTTCATGGGAAAATGTGAAAAATTAAATTTTCTAAAAATGAAATAAATACCTTCTAAACACCTCAAACATTCACTCTAAAACATAAGATTGTTGTTTTTCGTGATATTTTTAGAAATTTTGGCTCTTTTAATAACATTTACACTTTGGCTGAAGCATCTTTTATGACCTTTTATTGTCTTTCAGGATTCATTCTAGGTTTTATTTTGTTTATTTGATAAAAATGAACAACAATACACACCTTTGATACATTTTTGTTTGATTTGTGTCGAGTGAGATTTTCACCTAGAACCCAAAGGGGGGGTTATTGGCACTTTTCATGGAAAAATGTGAAAAATTAAATTTTCTAAAAATGAAATAAATGCCTTCTAAACACCTCAATCATTCACTCTAAAACCGAAGATTGTTGTTTTTCGCAATATTTTTAGAAATTTGGGCTCTTTTAGTAACATTAACACCTGGGCTGAAGCATCTTTTATGATCTTTTATTGTCTTTCAGGATTCATTCTGGGTTTTATTTTGTTTATTTGATGAAAATGAACAACAATACACACCTTGGATACATTTTTGTTTGAATTGTAACGAGTGAGATTTTCACCTAGAACCCAAAGGGGATTGGCACTTTTCATGGAAAAATGTAAAAAATTAAATTTACTAAAAATGAAATAAAAACCTCCTAAACACCTCAAACATTCACTCTAAAACTGAAGATTGTTGTTTTTCGCAATATTTTTAGAAATTTGGGCTCTTTTAGTAACATTATTACCTGGGCTGAAGCATCTTTTATGATCATTTATTGTCTTTCAGGATACATTCTGGGTTTTATTTTGTTTATTTGATGAAAATGAACAACAATACACACCTTGGATACATTTTTGTTTGATTTGTGTCGAGTGAGATTTTCAACTAGAACCCAAAGGGGGGGTATTTGCACTTTTCATGGAAAAATGTGAAAAATTATATTTTCTAAAAATGAAATAAATGCTTTATAAACACCTCAAACATTCACTCTAAAACAGAAGATTGTTTCGGAAGAGAAAGAAATACTTGGTTGTTCCACATATATATATGTGGAACAACCAAGTATTTCTTTCTTTTCCGATATGAATCGCTTCCACAAAGTGACGCGTCAGACAATTTTATTCAGAAGATTGTTGTTTTTCGCAATATTTTTAGAAATTTGGGCTCTTTTAGTAACATTAACACTTTCTCTGAAGCAACTTTTATGCTCATTTCTTGTCCTTCAAGATTAATTCTGGGTTTTATTTGGTTTATTTGATGAAAATGAACAACAATACACACCATGGAAACATTTTTGTTTGATTTGTGTCGAGTGAGATTTTCACCTAGAACCCAAAGGGGGGGTATTGCCACTTTTCATGGAAAAATGTGAAAAATTAAATTTTCTAAAAATGAAATAAATGCCTTCTAAACACCTCAAACATTCACTCTAAAACGGAAGATTGTTGTTTTTCGCAATATTTTTAGAAATTTGGGCTCTTTTAGTAACATTAACACTTTCGCTGAAGCATCTTTTATGATCTTTTATTGTCTTTCAGGATTCATTCTGGGTTTTATTTGTTTATTTGATGAAAATGAACAACAATACACACCATGGAAACATTTTTGTTTGATTTTGGTCGAGTGAGATTTTCACCTAGAACCCAAAGGGGGGGGTATTGGCACTTTTCATGGAAAAATGTGAAAAATTAAATTTTCTAAAAATGAATGAAATGCCTTCTAAACACCTCAAACATTCACTCTAAAACAGAAGATTGTGTTTTTTCGCAATATTTTTAGAAATTTGGGCTCTTTTAGTAACATTAACACCTGGGCTGAAGCATCTTTTATGATCTTTTATTGTCTTTCAGGATTCATTCAGGGTTTTACTTAATTTATTTGATAAAAATGAACAACAATACACACCTTGGATACATTTTTGTTTGATTTGTGTCGAGTGAGATTTTCACCTAGAACCCAAAGGGGTGGGTATTGGCACTTTTCATGGAAAAATGTGAAAAATTAAATTTTCTAAAAATGAAATAAATGCCTTCTAATTACCTCAAACATTCACTCTAAAACAGAAGATTGTTGTTTTTCGCAATATTTTTAGAAATTTTGGCCCTTTTAGTAACATTAACACCTGGGCTGAAGCATCTTTTATGATAATTTATTGTCTTTCAGGATTCATTCTGGGTTTTATTTTGTTTATTTCATGAAAATGAACAACAATACACACCTTGGATACATTTTTGTTTGATTTGTGCCGAGTGAGATTTTCACCTAGAACCCAAAGGGGGGGGTATTGGCACTTTACATGGAAAAATGTAAAAAATTAAATTTTCTAAAAATGAAATAAAAACCTCCTAAACACCGCAAACATTCACTCTAAAACAGAAGATTGTTGTTTTTCGCAATATTTTTAGAAATTTGGGCTCTTTTAGTAACATTATTACCTGGGCTTAAGCATCTTTAATGATCATTTATTGTCTTTCAGGATTCATTCTGGGTTTTATTTTGTTTATTTGATGAAAATGAACAACAATACACACCTTGGATACATTTTTGTTTGATTTGTGTCGAGTGAGATTTTCACCTAGAACCCAAAGGGGGGGGTATTGGCACTTTTCATGGAAAAATGTGAAAAATTAAATTTTCTAAAAATGAAATAAATGCCTCCTAAACACCTCAAACATTCACTCTAAAACAGAAGATTGTTGTTTTTCGCAATATTTTTAGAAATTTGGGCTCCAATAGTAACATTAATACTTGGGCTGAAGCATCTTTTATGATCTTTTATTGTCTTTCAGGATTCATTCTGGGTTTTATTTTGTTTATTTGATGAAAATGAACAACAATACACACCTTGGATACATTTTTGTTTGATTTGTGTCGAGTGAGATTTTCACCTAGAACCCAAAGGGGGGGTATTGGCACTTTTCATGGAAAAATGTGAAAAATTAAATTTTCTAAAAATGAAATAAATGAAATAAACACCTCAAACATTCACTCTAAAACAGAAGATTGTTTCGGAAGAGAAAGAAATACTTGGTTGTTCCACATATATATATGTGGAACAACCAAGTATTTCTTTCTTTTCCGATATGAATCGCTTCCACAATGTGACGCCTCAGACAATTTTATTCAGAAGATTGTTGTTTTTCGCAATATTTTTAGAAATTTGGGCTCTTTTAGTAACATTAACACTTTCTCTGAAGCAACTTTTATGCTCTTTTCTTGTCCTTCAAGATTAATTCTGGGTTTTATTTGGTTTATTTGATGAAAATGAACAACAATACACACCATGGAAACATTTTTGTTTGATTTGTGTCGAGTGAGATTTTCACCTAGAACCCAAAGGGGGGGGTATTGGCACTTTTCATGGAAAAATGTGAAAAATTAAATTTTCTAAAAATGAAATAAATACCTTCTAAACACCTCAAACATTCACTCTAAAACATAAGATTGTTGTTTTTCGCAATATTTTTAGAAATTTTGGCTATTTTAGTAACATTTACACTTCGGCTGAAGCATCTTTTATGACCTTTTATTGTCTTTCAGGATTCATTCTAGGTTTTATTTTGTTTATTTGATAAAAATGAACAACAATACACACCTTTGATACATTTCTGTTTGATTTGTGTCGAGTGAGATTTTCACCTAGAACCCAAAGGGGGGGTATTGGCACTTTTCATGGATAAATGTGAAAAATTAAATTTTCTAAAAATGAAATAAATGCCTTCTAAACACCTCAAACATTCACTCTAAACCCGAAGATTGTTTATTTTCGCAATATTTTTAGAAATTTGGGCTCTTTTAGTAACATTAACACCTGGGCTGAAGCATCTTTTATGATCTTTTATTGTCTTTCAGGATTCATTCTGGGTTTTATTTTGTTTATTTGATGAAAATGAACAACAATACACACCTTGGATACATTTTTGTTTGAATTGTAACGAGTGACATTTTCACCTAGAACCCAAAGGGGGGGGTATTGGCACTTTTCATGGAAAAATGTAAAAAATTAAATTTACTAAAAATGATATAAAAACCTCCTAAACACCTCAAACATTCACTCTAAAACTGAAGATTGTTGTTTTTCGCAATATTTTTAGAAATTTGGGCTCTTTTAGTAACATTTTTACCTGGGCTGAAGCATCTTTTATGATCATTTATTGTCTTTCAGGATACATTCTGGGTTTTATTTTGTTTATTTGATGAAAATGAACAACAATACACACCTTGGATACATTTTTGTTTGAATTGTAACGAGTGAGATTTTCACCTAGAACCCAAAGGGGGGGTATTGGCACTTTTCATGGAAAAATGTGAAAAATTAAATTTTCTAAAAATGAAATAAATGCTTTATAAACACCTCAAACATTCACTCTAAAACAGAAGATTGTTTCGGAAGAGAAAGAAATACTTGGTTGTTCCACATATATATATGTGGAACAACCAAGTATTTCTTTCTTTTCCGATATGAATCGCTTCCACAAAGTGACGCCTCAGACAATTTTATTCACAAGATTGTTGTTTTTCGCAATATTTTTAGAAATTTGGGCTCTTTTAGTAGCATTAACACTTTCTCTGAAGAAACTTTTATGCTCATTTCTTGTCCTTCAAGATTAATTCTGGGTTTTATTTGGTTTATTTGATGAAAATGAACAACAATACACACCATGGAAACATTTTTGTTTGATTTGTGTCGAGTGAGATTTTCACCTAGAACCCAAAGGGGGGGGTATTGGCACTTTTCATGGAAAAATGTAAAAAATTAAATTTTCTAAAAATGAAATAAATGCCTTCTAAACACCTCAAACATTCACTCTTAAACAGAAGATTGTTTTTTTTCGCAATATTTTTAGAAATTTGGGCTCTTTTAGTAACATTAACACTTTGGCTGATGCATCTTTTATGATCTTTTATTGTCTTTCAGGATTCATTCTGGGTTTTATTTTGTTTATTTGATGAAAATGAACACCAATACACGCCTTGGATACATTTGTGTTTGATCTGTGCCGAGTGAGATTTTCACCTAGAACCCAAAGGGGGGGGAATTGGCACTTTTCATGGAAAAATGTGAAAAATTAAATTTTCTAAAAATGAAATAAATGCCTTCTAAACACCTCAAACATTCACTCTAAAACGGAAGATTGTTGTTTTTCGCAATATTTTTAGAAATTTGGGCTCTTTTAGTAACATTAACACTTTCGCTGAAGCATCTTTTATGATCTTTTATTGTCTTTCAGGATTCATTCTGGGTTTTATTTGTTTATTTGATGAAAATGAACAACAATACCCACCATGGAAACATTTTTGTTTGATTTGTGTCGAGTGAGATTTTCACCTAGAACCCAAAGGGGGGGGTATTGGCACTTTTCATGGAAAAATGTGAAAAATTAAATTTTCTAAAAATGAATGAAATGCCTTCTAAACCACCTCAAACATTCACTCTAAAACAGAAGATTGTTGTTTTTCGCAATATTTTTAGAAATTTGGGCTCTTTTAGTAACATTAACACCTGGGCTGAAGCATCTTTTATGATCATTTATTGTCTTTCAGGATTCATTCTGGGTTTTACTTTGTTTATTAGATAAAAATGAACAACAATACACACCTTTGATACATTTTTGTTTGATTTGTGTCGAGTGAGATTTTCACCTAGAACCCAAAGGGGGGGGTATTGGCACTTTTCATGGATAAATGTGAAAAATTAAATTTTCTAAAAATGAAATAAATGCCTTCTAAACACCTCAAACATTCACTCTAAAACAGAAGATTGTTGTTTTTCGCAATATTTTTAGAAATTTGGGCTCTTTTAGTAACATTAACACCTGGGCTGAAGCATCTTTTATGATAATTTATTGTCTTTCAGGATTCATTCTAGGTTTTATTTTGTTTATTTCATGAAAATGAACAACAATACACACCTTGGATACATTTTTGTTTGATTTGTGTCGAGTGAGATTTTCACCTAGAACCCAAAGGGGGGGTATTGGCACTTTTCATGGAAAAATGTAAAAAATTAAATTTTCTAAAAATGAAATAAAAACCTCCTTAACACCTCAAACATTCACTCTAAAGCAGAAGATTGTTGTTTTTCGCAATATTTTTAGAAATTTGGGCTCTTTTAGTAACATTATTACCTGGGCTGAAGCATCTTTTATGATCATTTATTGTCTTTCAGGATACATTCTGGGTTTTATTTTGTTTATTTGTTGAAAATGAACAACAATACACACCTTGGATACATTTTTGTTTGATTTCTGTCGAGTGAGATTTTCACCTAGAACCCAAAGGGGGGGTATTGGCACTTTTCATGGAAAAACGTGAAAAATTAAATTTTCTAAAAATGAAATAAATGCCTTCTAATTACCTCAAACATTCACTCTAAAACAGAAGATTGTTGTTTTTCGCAATATTTTTAGAAATTTGGGCTCTTTTAGTAACATTAACACTTTGGCTGAAGCATCTTTTATGATATTTTATTGTCTTTCAGGATTCATTCTGGGTTTTATTTTGTTTATTTGATGAAAATGAACACCAATACACACCTTGGATACATTTTTGTTTGATTTGTGTCGAGTGAGATTTTCACCTAGAACCCAAAGGGGGGGGTATAACCACTTTTCATGGAAAAAGGTGAAAAATTAAATTTTCTAAAAATGAAATAAATGCCTTCTAAACACCTCAAACATTCACTCTAAAACAGAAGATTGTTGTTTTTCGCAATATTTTTAGAAATTTGGGCTCTTTTAGTAACATTAACACTTTCGCTGAAGCAACTGTTATGCTCATTTCTTGTCTTTCAAGATAAATTCTGGGTTTTATTTTGTTTATTTGATGAAAATGAGCAACAATACACGCCATGGAAACATTTTTGTTTGATTTGTGTCGAGTGAGATTTTCACCTAGAACCCAAAGGGGGGGTATGGCACTTTTCATGGAAAAATGTGAAAAATTAAATTTTCTAAAAATGAAATAAATGCCTTCTAAACGCCTCAAACATTCACTCTAAAACAGAAGATTGTTGTTTTTCGCAATATTTTTAGAAATTTGGGCTCTTTTAGTAACATTAACACTTGCGCTGGAACATCTTTTATGCTCATTTCTTGTCTTTCAGGATTAATTCTGGGGTTTATTTTGTTTATTTGATGAAAATGAACAACAATACACACCATGGAAACATTTTTGATTGATTTGTTTCAGACGAGATTTTCACCTAGAACCCAAAGGGGAGGTATTGGCACTTTTCATGGAAAAATGTGAAAAATTAAATTTTCTAAAAATGAAATAAATACCTTCTAAACACCTCAAACATTCACTCTAAAACAGAAGATTGTTGTTTTTCGCAATATTTTTAGAAATTTTGGCTCTTTTAGTAACATTAACACTTCGGCTGAAGCATCTTTTATGATCTTTTATTGTCTTTCAGGATTCATTCTGGGTTTTATTTTGTTTATTTGATGAAAATGAACAACAATACACACCTTGGATACATTTTTGTTTGATTTGTTTCGAGTGAGATTTTCACCTAGAACCCAAAGGGGGGGGTATTGGCACTTTTCATGGAAAAATGTGAAAAATTAAATTTTCTAAAAATGAAATAAATGCCTTCTAAACACCTCAAACATTCACTCTAAAACAGAAGATTGTTGTTTTTCGCAATATTTTTAGAAATTTGGGCTCCAATAGTAACATTAACACCTGGGCTGAAGCATCTTTTATGATCATTTATTGTCTTTCAGGATTCATTCTGGGTTTTACTTTGGTTATTTGATAAAAATGAACAACAATACACACCTTGGATACATTTTTGTTTGATTTGTGTCGAGTGAGATTTTCACCTAGAACCCAAAGGGGGGGTATTGGGACTTTTCATGGAAAAATGTGAAAAATTAAATTTTCTAAAAATGAAATAAATGCTTTATAAACACCTCAAACATTCACTCTAAAACAGAAGATTTTTTCGGAAGAGAAAGAAATACTTGGTTGTTCCACATATATATATGTGGAACAACCAAGTATTTCTTTCTTTTCCGATATGAATCGCTTCCACAAAGTGACGCCTCAGACAATTTTATTCACAAGATTGTTGTTTTTCGCAATATTTTTAGAAATTTGGGCTCTTTTAGTAGCATTAACACTTTCTCTGAAGAAACTTTTATGCTCATTTCTTGTCCTTCAAGATTAATTCTGGGTTTTATTTGGTTTATTTGATGAAAATGAACAACAATACACACCATGGAAACATTTTTGTTTGATTTGTGTCGAGTGAGATTTTCACCTAGAACCAACCCAAAGGGGGGGGTATTGGCACTTTTCATGGAAAAATGTAAAAAATTAAATTTTCTAAAAATGAAATAAATGCCTTCTAAACACCTCAAACATTCACTCTTAAACAGAAGATTGTTTTTTTTCGCAATATTTTTAGAAATTTGGGCTCTTTTAGTAACATTAACACTTTGGCTGATGCATCTTTTATGATCTTTTATTGTCTTTCAGGATTCATTCTGGGTTTTATTTTGTTTATTTGATGAAAATGAACACCAATACACGCCTTGGATACATTTGTGTTTGATCTGTGCCGAGTGAGATTTTCACCTAGAACCCAAAGGGGGGGGGAATTGGCACTTTTCATGGAAAAATGTGAAAAATTAAATTTTCTAAAAATGAAATAAATGCCTTCTAAACACCTCAAACATTCACTCTAAAACGGAAGATTGTTGTTTTTCGCAATATTTTTAGAAATTTGGGCTCTTTTAGTAACATTAACACTTTCGCTGAAGCATCTTTTATGATCTTTTATTGTCTTTCAGGATTCATTCTGGGTTTTATTTGTTTATTTGATGAAAATGAACAACAATACCCACCATGGAAACATTTTTGTTTGATTTGTGTCGAGTGAGATTTTCACCTAGAACCCAAAGGGGGGGGTATTGGCACTTTTCATGGAAAAATGTGAAAAATTAAATTTTCTAAAAATGAATGAAATACCTTCTAAACACCTCAAACATTCACTCTAAAACAGAAGATTGTTGTTTTTCGCAATATTTTTAGAAATTTGGGCTCTTTTAGTAACATTAACATCTGGGCTGAAGCATCTTTTATGATCATTTATTGTCTTTCAGGATTCATTCTGGGTTTTACTTTGTTTATTTGATAAAAATGAACAACAATACACACCTTTGATACATTTTTGTTTGATTTGTGTCGAGTGAGATTTTCACCTAGAACCCAAAGGGGGGGGTATTGGCACTTTTCATGGATAAATGTGAAAAATTAAATTTTCTAAAAATGAAATAAATGCCTTCTAAACACCTCAAACATTCACTCTAAAACAGAAGATTGTTGTTTTTCGCAATATTTTTAGAAATTTGGGCTCTTTTAGTAGCATTAACACCTGGGCTGAAGCATCTTTAATGATAATTTATTGTCTTTCAGGATTCATTCTGGGTTTTATTTTGTTTATTTCATGAAAATGAACAACAATACACACCTTGGATACATTTTTGTTTGATTTGTGTCGAGTGAGATTTTCACCTAGAACCCAAAGGGGGGGGTATTGGCACTTTTCATGGAAAAATGTAAAAAATTAAATTTTCTAAAAATGAAATAAAAACCTCCTAAACACCTCAAACATTCACTCTAAGACGAAGATTGTTGTTTTTCGCAATATTTTTAGAAATTTGGGCTCTTTTAGTAACATTATTACCTGGGCTGAAGCATCTTTTATGATCATTTATTGTCTTTCAGGATACATTCTGGGTTTTATTTTGTTTATTTGTTGAAAATGAACAACAATACACACCTTGGATACATTTTTGTTTGATTTGTGTCGAGTGAGATTTTCACCTAGAACCCAAAGGGGGGGTATTGGCACTTTTCATGGAAAAATGTGAAAAATTAAATTTCTAAAAATGAAATAAATGCCTTCTAATTACCTCAAACATTCACTCTAAAACAGAAGATTGTTGTTTTTCGCAATATTTTTAGAAATTTGGGCTCTTTTAATAACATTAACACTTTGGCTGAAGCATCTTTTATGATATTTTATTGTCTTTCAGGATTCATTCTGGGTTTTATTTTGTTTATTTGATGAAAATGAACACCAATACACACCTTGGATACATTTTTGTTTGATTTGTGTCGTGTGAGATTTTCACCTAGAACCCAAAGGGGGGGGTATAACCACTTTTCATGGAAAAAGGTGAAAAATTAAATTTTCTAAAAATGAAATAAATGCCTTCTAAACACCTCAAACATTCACTCTAAAACAGAAGATTGTTGTTTTTCGCATATTTTTAGAAATTTGGGCTCTTTTAGTACATTAACACTTTCGCTGAAGCAACTGTTATGCTCATTTCTTGTCTTTCAAGATAAATTCTGGGGTTTTATTTTGTTTATTTGATGAAAATGAGCAACAATACACGCCATGGAAACATTTTTGTTTGATTTGTGTCGAGTGAGATTTTCACCTAGAACCCAAAGGGGGGGTATGGCACTTTTCATGGAAAAATGTGAAAAATTAAATTTTCTAAAAATGAATGAAATACCTTCTAAACACCTCAAACATTCACTCTAAAACAGAAGATTGTTGTTTTTCGCAATATTTTTAGAAATTTGGGCTCTTTTAGTAACATTAACATCTGGGCTGAAGCATCTTTTATGATCATTTATTGTCTTTCAGGATTCATTCTGGGTTTTACTTTGTTTATTTGATAAAAATGAACAACAATACACACCTTTGATACATTTTTGTTTGATTTGTGTCGAGTGAGATTTTCACCTAGAACCCAAAGGGGGGGGTATTGGCACTTTTCATGGATAAATGTGAAAAATTTAATTTTCTAAAAATGAAATAAATGCCTTCTAAACACCTCAAACATTCACTCTAAAACAGAAGATTGTTGTTTTTCGCAATATTTTTAGAAATTTGGGCTCTTTTAGTAGCATTAACACCTGGGCTGAAGCATCTTTAATGATAATTTATTGTCTTTCAGGATTCATTCTGGGTTTTATTTTGTTTATTTCATGAAAATGAACAACAATACACACCTTGGATACATTTTTGTTTGATTTGTGTCGAGTGAGATTTTCACCTAGAACCCAAAGGGGGGGGTATTGGCACTTTTCATGGAAAAATGTAAAAAATTAAATTTTCTAAAAATGAAATAAAAACCTCCTAAACACCTCAAACATTCACTCTAAAGACGAAGATTGTTGTTTTTCGCAATATTTTTAGAAATTTGGGCTCTTTTAGTAACATTATTACCTGGGCTGAAGCATCTTTTATGATCATTTATTGTCTTTCAGGATACATTCTGGGTTTTATTTTGTTTATTTGTTGAAAATGAACAACAATACACACCTTGGATACATTTTTGTTTGATTTGTGTCGAGTGAGATTTTCACCTAGAACCCAAAGGGGGGGTATTGGCACTTTTCATGGAAAAATGTGAAAAATTAAATTTTCTAAAAATGAAATAAATGCCTTCTAATTACCTCAAACATTCACTCTAAAACAGAAGATTGTTGTTTTTCGCAATATTTTTAGAAATTTGGGCTCTTTTAGTAACATTAACACTTTGGCTGAAGCATCTTTTATGATATTTTATTGTCTTTCAGGATACATTCTGGGTTTTATTTTGTTTATTTGATGAAAATGAACACCAATACACACCTTGGATACATTTTTGTTTGATTTGTGTCGTGTGAGATTTTCACCTAGAACCCAAAGGGGGGGGTATAACCACTTTTCATGGAAAAAGGTGAAAAATTAAATTTTCTAAAAATGAAATAAATGCCTTCTAAACACCTCAAACATTCACTCTAAAACAGAAGATTGTTGTTTTTCGCAATATTTTTAGAAATTTGGGCTCTTTTAGTAACATTAACACTTTCGCTGAAGCAACTGTTATGCTCATTTCTTGTCTTTCAAGATAAATTCTGGGTTTTATTTTGTTTATTTGATGAAAATGAGCAACAATACACGCCATGGAAACATTTTTGTTTGATTTGTGTCGAGTGAGATTTTCACCTAGAACCCAAAGGGGGGGTATGGCACTTTTCATGGAAAAATGTGAAAAATTAAATTTTCTAAAAATGAAATAAATGCCTTCTAAACGCCTCAAACATTCACTCTAAACAGAAGATTGTTGTTTTTCGCAATATTTTTAGAAATTTGGGCTCTTTTAGTAACATTAACACTTGCGCTGGAACATCTTTTATGCTCATTTCTTGTCTTTCAGGATTAATTCTGGGGTTTATTTTGTTTATTTGATGAAAATGAACAACAATACACACCATGGAAACATTTTTGATTGATTTGTTTCAGACGAGATTTTCACCTAGAACCCAAAGGGAGGTATTGGCACTTTTCATGGAAAAATGTGAAAAATTAAATTTTCTAAAAATGAAATAAATACCTTCTAAACACCTCAAACATTCACTCTAAAACAGAAGATTGTTGTTTTTCGCAATATTTTTAGAAATTTTGGCTCTTTTAGTAACATTAACACTTCGGCTGAAGCATCTTTTATGATCTTTTATTGTCTTTCAGGATTCATTCTGGGTTTTATTTTGTTTATTTGATGAAATGAACAACAATACACACCTTGGATACATTTTTGTTTGATTTGTTTCGAGTGAGATTTTCACCTAGAACCCAAAGGGGGGGGTATTGGCACTTTTCATGGAAAAATGTCAAAAAATTAAATTTTCTAAAAATGAAATAAAAACCTCCTAAACACCTCAAACATTCACTCTAAAACAGAACATTGTTTCGGAAGAGAAAGAAATGCTTGGTTGTTCCACATATATATATGTGGAACAACCAAGTATTTCTTTCTTTTCCGATATGAATCGCTTCCACAAAGTGACGCCTCAGACAATTTTATTCAGAAGATTGTTGTTTTTCGCAATATTTTAGAAATTTGGGCTCTTTTAGTAACATTAACACTTTCTCTGAAGCAACTTTTATGCTC
Organism: Hetaerina americana; assembly: GCF_022747635.1. Classification (NCBI taxonomy): domain Eukaryota; kingdom Metazoa; phylum Arthropoda; class Insecta; order Odonata; family Calopterygidae; genus Hetaerina; species Hetaerina americana. Next base: position 248,887 of record NW_027286769.1, read on the forward strand.
TTTTCTTGTTCTTCAAGATTAATTCTGGGTTTTATTTGGTTTATTTGATGAAAATGAACAACAATACACACCATGGAAACATTTTTGTTTGATTTGTGTCGAGTGAGATTTTCACCTAGAACCCAAAGGGGGGGGTATTGGCACTTTTCATGGAAAAATGTGAAAAATTAAATTTTCTAAAAATGAAATAAATACCTTCTAAACACCTCAAACATTCACTCTAAAACATAAGATTGTTGTTTTTCGCAATATTTTTAGAAATTTTGGCTATTTTAGTAACATTTACACTTCGGCTGAAGCATCTTTTATGACCTTTTATTGTCTTTCAGGATTCATTCTAGGTTTTATTTTGTTTATTTGATAAAAATGAACAACAATACACACCTTTGATACATTTTTGTTTGATTTGTGTCGAGTGAGATTTTCACCTAGAACCCAAAGGGGGGGGTATTGGCACTTTTCATGGATAAATGTGAAAAATTAAATTTTCTAAAAATGAAATAAATGCCTTCTAAACACCTCAAACATTCACTCTAAAACCGAAGATTGTTTATTTTCGCAATATTTTTAGAAATTTGGGCTCTTTTAGTAACATTAACACCTGGGCTGAAGCATCTTTTATGATCTTTTATTGTCTTTCAGGATTCATTCTGGGTTTTATTTTGTTTATTTGATGAAAATGAACAACAATACACACCTTGGATACATTTTTGTTTGAATTGTAACGAGTGACATTTTCACCTAGAACCCAAAGGGGGGGGTATTGGCACTTTTCATGGAAAAATGTAAAAAATTAAATTTACTAAAAATGAAATAAAAACCTCCTAAACACCTCAAACATTCACTCTAAAACTGAAGATTGTTGTTTTTCGCAATATTTTTAGAAATTTGGGCTCTTTTAGTAACATTTTTACCTGGGCTGAAGCATCTTTTATGATCATTTATTGTCTTTCAGGATACATTCTGGGTTTTATTTTGTTTATTTGATGAAAATGAACAACAATACACACCTTGGATACATTTTTGTTTGATTTGTGTCGAGTGAGATTTTCACCTAGAACCCAAAGGGGGGGTATTGGCACTTTTCATGGAAAAATGTGAAAAATTAAATTTTCTAAAAATGAAATAAATGCTTTATAAACACCTCAAACATTCACTCTAAAACAGAAGATTGTTTCGGAAGAGAAAGAAATACTTGGTTGTTCCACATATATATATGTGGAACAACCAAGTATTTCTTTCTTTTCCGATATGAATCGCTTCCACAAAGTGACGCCTCAGAAATTTTATTCACAAGATTGTTGTTTTTCGCAATATTTTTAGAAATTTGGGCTCTTTAGTAACATTAACACTTTGGCTGAAGCATCTTTTATGATCTTTTATTGTCTTTCAGGATTCATTCTGGGTTTTATTTTGTTTATTTGATGAAAATGAACACCAATACACGCCTTGGATACATTTTTGTTTGATTTGTGTCGAGTGAGATTTTCACCTAGAACCCAAAGGGGGGGGTATTGGCACTTTTCATGGAAAAATGTAAAAAATTAAATTTTCTAAAAATGAAATAAAAACCTCCTAAACACCTCAAACATTCACTCTAAAGCAGAAGATTGTTGTTTTTCGCAATATTTTTAGAAATTTGGGCTCTTTTAGTAACATTATTACCTGGGCTGAAGCATCTTTTATGATCATTTATTGTCTTTCAGGATACATTCTGGGTTTTATTTTGTTTATTTGTTGAAAATGAACAACAATACACACCTTGGATACATTTTTGTTTGATTTGTGTCGAGTGAGATTTTCACCTAGAACCCAAAGGGGGGGTATTGGCACTTTTCATGGAAAAATGTGAAAAATTAAATTTTCTAAAAATGAAATAAATGCCTTCTAATTACCTCAAACATTCACTCTAAAACAGAAGATTGTTGTTTTTCGCAATATTTTTAGAAATTTGGGCTCTTTTAGTAACATTAACACTTTGGCTGAAGCATCTTTTATGATATTTTATTGTCTTTCAGGATTCATTCTGGGTTTTATTTTGTTTATTTGATGAAAATGAACACCAATACACACCTTGGATACATTTTTGTTTGATTTGTGTCGAGTGAGATTTTCACCTAGAACCCAAAGGGGGGGGTATAACCACTTTTCATGGAAAAAGGTGAAAAATTAAATTTTCTAAAAATGAAATAAATGCCTTCTAAACACCTCAAATATTCACTCTAAAACAGAAGATTGTTGTTTTTCGCAATATTTTTAGAAATTTGGGCTCTTTTAGTAACATTAACACTTTCGCTGAAGCAACTGTTATGCTCATTTCTTGTCTTTCAAGATAAATTCTGGGTTTTATTTTGTTTATTTGATGAAAATGAGCAACAATACACGCCATGGAAACATTTTTGTTTGATTTGTGTCGAGTGAGATTTTCACCTAGAACCCAAAGGGGGGGTATGGCACTTTTCATGGAAAAATGTGAAAAATTAAATTTTCTAAAAATGAAATAAATGCCTTCTAAACGCCTCAAACATTCACTCTAAAACAGAAGATTGTTGTTTTTCGCAATATTTTTAGAAATTTGGGCTCTTTTAGTAACATTAACACTTGCGCTGGAACATCTTTTATGCTCATTTCTTGTCTTTCAGGATTAATTCTGGGGTTTATTTTGTTTATTTGATGAAAATGAACAACAATACACACCATGGAAACATTTTTGATTGATTTGTTTCAGACGGGATTTTCACCTAGAACCCAAAGGGGAGGTATTGGCACTTTTCATGGAAAAATGTGAAAAATTAAATTTTCTAAAAATGAAATAAATACCTTCTAAACACCTCAAACATTCACTCTAAAACAGAAGATTGTTGTTTTTCGCAATATTTTTAGAAATTTTTGCTCTTTTAGTAACATTAACACTTCGGCTGAAGCATCTTTAATGATCTTTTATTGTCTTTCAGGATTCATTCTGGGTTTTATTTTGTTTATTTGATGAAAATGAACAACAATACACACCTTGGATACATTTTTGTTTGATTTGTGTCGAGTGAGATTTTCACCTAGAACCCAAAGGGGGGGTTATTGGCACTTATCATGGAAAAATGTGAAAAATTAAATTTTCTAAAAATGAAATAAATACCTTCTAAACACCTCAAACATTCACTCTAAAACAGAAGATTGTTGTTTTTCGCAATATTTTTAGAAATTTGGGCTCTTTTAGTAACATTAACACTTTCGCTGAAGCAACTGTTATGCTCATTTCTTGTCTTTCAAGATTAATTCTGGGTTTTATTTTGTTTATTTGATGAAAATGAGCAACAATACACGCCATGGAAACATTTTTGTTTGATTTGTGTCGAGTGAGATTTTCACCTAGAACCCAAAGGGGGGGTATTGGCACTTTTCATGGAAAAATGTGAAAAATTAAATTTTCTAAAAATGAAATAAATGCCTTCTAAACACCTCAAACATTCACTCTAAAACAGAAGATTGTTGTTTTTCGCAATATTTTTAGAAATTTTTGCTCTTTTAGTAACATTAACACTTCGGCTGAAGCATCTTTAATGATCTTTTATTGTCTTTCAGGATTCATTCTGGGTTTTATTTTGTTTATTTGATGAAAATGAACAACAATACACACCTTGGATACATTTTTGTTTGATTTGTTTCGAGTGAGATTTTCACCTAGAACCCAAAGGGGGGGTATTGGCACTTTTCATGGAAAAATGTGAAAAATTAAATTTTCTAAAAATGAAATAAATGCCTTCTAAACACCTCAAACATTCACTCTAAAACAGAAGATTGTTGTTTTTCGCAATATTTTTAGAAATTTGGGCTCCAATAGTAACATTAACACCTGGGCTGAAGCATCTTTTATGATCATTTATTGTCTTTCAGGATTCATTCTGGGTTTTACTTTGGTTATTTGATAAAAATGAACAACAATACACACCTTGGATACATTTTTGTTTGATTTGTGTCGAGTGAGATTTTCACCTAGAACCCAAAGGGGGGGGTATAACCACTTTTCATGGAAAAATGTGAAAAATTAATTTTCTAAAAATGAAATAAATGCCTTCTAAACACCTCAAACATTCACTCTAAAACAGAAGATTGTTGTTTTTCGCAATATTTTTAGAAATTTGGGCTCTTTTAGTAACATTAACACTTTCGCTGAAGCAACTGTTATGCTCATTTCTTGTCTTTCAAGATTAATTCTGGGTTTTATTTTGTTTATTTGATGAAAATGAGCAACAATACACGCCATGGAAACATTTTTGTTTGATTTGTGTCGAGTGAGATTTTCACCTAGAACCCAAAGGGGGGGATTGGCACTTTTCATGGAAAAATGTGAAAAATTAAATTTTCTAAAAATGAAATAAATGCCTTCTAAACACCTCAAACATTCACTCTAAAACAGAAGATTGTTGTTTTTCGCAATATTTTTAGAAATTTGGGCTCTTTTAGTAACATTAACACTTGCGCTGGAACATCTTTTATGCTCATTTCTTGTCTTTCAGGATTAATTCTGGGGTTTATTTTGTTTATTTGATGAAAATGAACAACAATACACACCATGGAAACATTTTTGATTGATTTGTGTCAGGTGAGATTTTCACCTAGAACCCAAATGGGGGGGTATTGGCACTTTTCATGGAAAAATGTGAAAAATTAAATTTTCTAAAAATGAAATAAATACCTTCTAAACACCTCAAACATTCACTCTAAAACAGAAGATTGTTGTTTTTCGCAATATTTTTAGAAATTTTGGCTCTTTTAGTATCATTAACACTTCGGCTGAAGCATCTTTTATGATCTTTTATTGTCTTTCAGGATTCATTCTGGGTTTTATTTTGTTTATTTGATGAAAATGAACAACAATACACACCTTGGATACATTTTTGTTTGATTTGTGTCGAGTGAGATTTTCACCTAGAACCCAAAGGGGGGGTTATTGGCACTTATCATGGAAAAATGTGAAAAATTAAATTTTCTAAAAATGAAATAAATACCTTCTAAACACCTCAAACATTCACTCTAAAACAGAAGATTGTTGTTTTTCGCAATATTTTTAGAAATTTGGGCTCTTTTAGTAACATTAACACTTTCGCTGAAGCAACTGTTATGCTCATTTCTTGTCTTTCAAGATTAATTCTGGGTTTTATTTTGTTTATTTGATGAAAATGAGCAACAATACACGCCATGGAAACATTTTTGTTTGATTTGTGTCGAGTGAGATTTTCACCTAGAACCCAAAGGGGGGGTATTGGCACTTTTCATGGAAAAATGTGAAAAATTAAATTTTCTAAAAATGAAATAAATGCCTTCTAAACACCTCAAACATTCACTCTAAAACAGAAGATTGTTGTTTTTCGCAATATTTTTAGAAATTTGGGCTCCAATAGTAACATTAACACCTGGGCTAAAGCATCATTTATGCTCATTTCTTATCTTTCAGGATTAATTCTGGGTTTTATTTTGTTTATTTGATGAAAGTGAACATCGATACACACCATGGAAACATTTTTGATTGATTTGTGTCGAGTGAGATTTTCACCTAGAACCCAAAGGGGGGGGTATTGGCACTTTTCATGGAAAAATGTGAAAAATTAAATTTTCTAAAAATGAAATAAATACCTTCTAAACACCTCAAACATTCACTCTAAAACAGAAGATTGTTGTTTTTCGCAATATTTTTAGAAATTTTGGCTCTTTTAGTAACATTAACACTTCGGCTGAAGCATCTTTTATGATCTTTTATTGTCTTTCAGGATTCATTCTGGGTTTTATTTTGTTTATTTGATGAAAATGAACAACAATACACACCTTGGATACATTTTTGTTTGATTTGTGACGAGTGAGATTTTCACCTAGAACCCAAAGGGGGGGTATTGGCACTTTTCATGGAAAAATGTGAAAAGTTAAATTTTCTAAAAATGAAATAAATGCCTTCTAAACACCTCAAACATTCACTCTAAAACTGAAGATTGTTGTTTTTCGCAATATTTTTAGAAATTTGGGCTCTTTTAGTAACATTAACACCTGGGCTGAAGCATCTTTAATGATCTTTTATTGTCTTTCAGGATTCATTCTGGGTTTTATTTTGTTTATTTGATGAAAATGAACAACAATACACACCATGGAAACATTTGATTTGTGTCGAGTGAGATTTTCACCTAGAACCCAAAGGGGGGGGTATTGGCACTTTTCATGGAAAAATGTGAAAAATTAAATTTTCTAAAAATGAAATAAATACCTTCTAAACACCTCAAACATTCACTCTAAAACAGAAGATTGTTGTTTTTCGCAATATTTTTAGAAATTTTGGCTCTTTAATAACATTAACACTTCGGCTGAAGCATCTTTTATGATCTTTTATTGTCTTCCAGGATTCATTCTGGGTTTTATTTTGTTTATTTGATGAAAATGAACAACAATACACACCTTGGATATATTTTTGTTTGATTTGTGTCGAGTGAGATTTTCGTCTCGAACCCAAAGGGGGGGGTATTGGCACTTTTCATGGAAAAATGTGAAAAATTAAATTTTCTTAAAATGAAATAAATGCCTTCTAAACACCTCAAACATTCACTCTAAAACAGAGAATTGTTGTTTTTCGCAATATTTTTAGAAATTTTGGCTCCAATAGTAACATTAACACCTGGGCTGAAGCATCTTTTATGATCATTTATTGTCTTTCAGGATACATTCTGGGTTTTATTTTGTTTATTTGATGAAAATGACAACAATACACACCATGGAAACATTTTTGTTTGAATTGTGTCAAGTTAGATTTTCACCTAGAACCCAAAGGGTAGGTATTGGCACTTTTCATGGAACAATGTGAAAAATTAAATTTTCTAAAAATGAAATAAATGCCTTCTAAACACCTCAAACATTCACCTTAAAACAGAAGATTGTTGTTTTTCGCAATATTTTTAGAAATTTGAGCTCTTTTAGTAACATTAACACCTTGGCTGAAGCATCTTTTATGATAATTTATTGTCTTTCAGGATTCATTCTGGGTTTTACTTTGTTTATTTGATAAAAATGAACAACAATGCACACCTTGGATACATTTTTGTTTGATTTGTGTCGAGTGAGATTTTCACCTAGAACCCAAAGGGGTGGGTATTGGCACTTTTCATGGAAAAATGGGAAAAATTAAATTTTCTAAAAATGAAATAAATACCTTCTAAACACCTCAAACATTCACTCTTAAACAGAAGATTGTTGTTTTTCGCAATATTTTTAGAAATTTGGGCTCTTTTAGTAACCATAACACTTGCGCTGAAGCATCTTTTATGCTCATTTCTTGTCTTTCAGGATTAATTCTGGGTTTTATTTTGTTTATTTGATCAAAATGAACAACAATACACACCATGGAAACATTTTTGATTGATTTGTGTCGAGTGAGATTTTCACCTAGAACCCAAAGGGGGGGGTATTGGCACTTTTCATGGAAAAATGTGAAAAATTAAATTTTCTAAAAATGAAATAAATGCCTTCTAAACACCTCAAACATTCACTCTAAAACAGAAGATTGTTGTTTTTCGCAATATTTTTAGAAATTTGGGCTCCAATAGTAACATTAACACCTGGGCTGAAGCATCTTTTATGATCATTTATTGTCTTTCAGGATTCATTCTGGGTTTTACTTTGGTTATTTGATAAAAATGAACAACAATACACACCTTGGATACATTTTTGTTTGATTTGTGTCGAGTGAGATTTTCACCTAGAACCCAAAGGGGGGGTATTGGGACTTTTCATGGAAAAATGTGAAAAATTAAATTTTCTAAAAATGAAATAAATGCTTTATAAACACCTCAAACATTCACTCTAAAACAGAACATTGTTTCGGAAGAGAAAGAAATGCTTGGTTGTTCCACATATATATATGTGGAACAACCAAGTATTTCTTTCTTTTCCGATATGAATCGCTTCCACAAAGTGACGCCTCAGACAATTTTATTCAGAAGATTGTTGTTTTTCGCAATATTTTTAGAAATTTGGGCTCTTTTAGTAACATTAACACTTTCTCTGAAGCAACTTTTATGCTCTTTTCTTGTTCTTCAAGATTAATTCTGGGTTTTATTTGGTTTATTTGATGAAAATGAACAACAATACACACCATGGAAACATTTTTGTTTGATTTGTGTCGAGTGAGATTTTCACCTAGAACCCAAAGGGGGGGGTATTGGCACTTTTCATGGAAAAATGTGAAAAATTAAATTTTCTAAAAATGAAATAAATACCTTCTAAACACCTCAAACATTCACTCTAAAACATAAGATTGTTGTTTTTCGCAATATTTTTAGAAATTTTGGCTATTTTAGTAACATTTACACTTCGGCTGAAGCATCTTTTATGACCTTTTATTGTCTTTCAGGATTCATTCTAGGTTTTATTTTGTTTATTTGATAAAAATGAACAACAATACACACCTTTGATACATTTTTGTTTGATTTGTGTCGAGTGAGATTTTCACCTAGAACCCAAAGGGGGGGGTATTGGCACTTTTCATGGATAAATGTGAAAAATTAAATTTTCTAAAAATGAAATAAATGCCTTCTAAACACCTCAAACATTCACTCTAAAACCGAAGATTGTTTATTTTCGCAATATTTTTAGAAATTTGGGCTCTTTTAGTAACATTAACACCTGGGCTGAAGCATCTTTTATGATCTTTTATTGTCTTTCAGGATTCATTCTGGGTTTTATTTTGTTTATTTGATGAAAATGAACAACAATACACACCTTGGATACATTTTTGTTTGAATTGTAACGAGTGACATTTTCACCTAGAACCCAAAGGGGGGGGTATTGGCACTTTTCATGGAAAAATGTAAAAAATTAAATTTACTAAAAATGAAATAAAAACCTCCTAAACACCTCAAACATTCACTCTAAAACTGAAGATTGTTGTTTTTCGCAATATTTTTAGAAATTTGGGCTCTTTTAGTAACATTTTTACCTGGGCTGAAGCATCTTTTATGATCATTTATTGTCTTTCAGGATACATTCTGGGTTTTATTTTGTTTATTTGATGAAAATGAACAACAATACACACCTTGGATACATTTTTGTTTGATTTGTGTCGAGTGAGATTTTCACCTAGAACCCAAAGGGGGGGTATTGGCACTTTTCATGGAAAAATGTGAAAAATTAAATTTTCTAAAAATGAAATAAATGCTTTATAAACACCTCAAACATTCACTCTAAAACAGAAGATTGTTTCGGAAGAGAAAGAAATACTTGGTTGTTCCACATATATATATGTGGAACAACCAAGTATTTCTTTCTTTTCCGATATGAATCGCTTCCACAAAGTGACGCCTCAGAAAATTTTATTCACAAGATTGTTGTTTTTCGCAATATTTTTAGAAATTTGGGCTCTTTTAGTAGCATTAACACTTTCTCTGAAGAAACTTTTATGCACATTTCTTGTCCTTCAAGATTAATTCTGGGTTTTATTTGGTTTATTTGATGAAAATGAACAACAATACACACCATGGAAACATTTTTGTTTGATTTGTGTCGAGTGAGATTTTCACCTAGAACCCAAAGGGGGGGGTATTGGCACTTTTCATGGAAAAATGTAAAAAATTAAATTTTCTAAAAATGAAATAAATGCCTTCTAAACACCTCAAACATTCACTCTTAAACAGAAGATTGTTTTTTTTCGCAATATTTTTAGAAATTTGGGCTCTTTTAGTAACATTAACACTTTGGCTGAAGCATCTTTTATGATCTTTTATTGTCTTTCAGGATTCATTCTGGGTTTTATTTTGTTTATTTGATGAAAATGAACACCAATACACGCCTTGGATACATTTGTGTTTGATCTGTGCCGAGTGAGATTTTCACCTAGAACCCAAAGGGGGGGTATTGGCACTTTTCATGGAAAAATGTGAAAAATTAAATTTTCTAAAAATGAATGAAATGCCTTCTAAACACCTCAAACATTCACTCTAAAACAGAAGATTGTTGTTTTTCGCAATATTTTTAGAAATTTGGGCTCTTTTAGTAACATTAACACCTGGGCTGAAGCATCTTTTATGATCATTTATTGTCTTTCAGGATTCATTCTGGGTTTTACTTTGTTTATTTGATAAAAATGAACAACAATACACACCTTTGATACATTTTTGTTTGATTTGTGTCGAGTGAGATTTTCACCTAGAACCCAAAGGGGGGGTATTGGCACTTTTCATGGAAAAATGTAAAAAATTAAATTTTCTAAAAATGAAATAAAAACCTCCTAAACACCTCAAACATTCACTCTAAAGCAGAAGATTGCTGTTTTTCGCAATATTTTTAGAAATTTGGGCTCTTTTAGTAACATTAACACCTGGGCTGAAGCATCTTTTATGATAATTTATTGTCTTTCAGGATTCATTCTGGGTTTTATTTTGTTTATTTCATGAAAATGAACAACAATACACACCTTGGATACATTTTTGTTTGATTTGTGTCGAGTGAGATTTTCACCTAGAACCCAAAGGGGGGGGTATTGGCACTTTTCATGGAAAAATGTAAAAAATTAAATTTTCTAAAAATGAAATAAAAACCTCCTAAACACCTCAAACATTCACTCTAAAGCAGAAGATTGTTGTTTTTCGCAATATTTTTAGAAATTTGGGCTCTTTTAGTAACATTATTACCTGGGCTGAAGAATCTTTTATGATCATTTATTGTCTTTCAGGATACATTCTGGGTTTTATTTTGTTTATTTGTTGAAAATGAACAACAATACACACCTTGGATACATTTTTGTTTGATTTGTGTCGAGTGAGATTTTCACCTAGAACCCAAAGGGGGGGTATTGGCACTTTTCATGGAAAAATGTGAAAAATTAAATTTTCTAAAAATGAAATAAATGCCTTCTAATTACCTCAAACATTCACTCTAAAACAGAAGATTGTTGTTTTTCGCAATATTTTTAGAAATTTGGGCTCTTTTAGTAACATTAACACTTTGGCTGAAGCATCTTTTATGATATTTTATTGTCTTTCAGGATTCATTCTGGGTTTTATTTTGTTTATTTGATGAAAATGAACACCAATACACACCTTGGATACATTTTTGTTTGATTTGTGTCGAGTGAGATTTTCACCTAGAACCCAAAGGGGGGGGTTTAACCACTTTTCATGGAAAAAGGTGAAAAATTAAATTTTCTAAAAATGAAATAAATGCCTTCTAAACACCTCAAATATTCACTCTAAAACAGAAGATTGTTGTTTTTCGCAATATTTTTAGAAATTTGGGCTCTTTTAGTAACATTAACACTTTCGCTGAAGCAACTGTTATGCTCATTTCTTGTCTTTCAAGATAAATTCTGGGTTTTATTTTGTTTATTTGATGAAAATGAGCAACAATACACGCCATGGAAACATTTTTGTTTGATTTGTGTCGAGTGAGATTTTCACCTAGAACCCAAAGGGGGGGTATGGCACTTTTCATGGAAAAATGTGAAAAATTAAATTTTCTAAAAATGAAATAAATGCCTTCTAAACGCCTCAAACATTCACTCTAAAACAGAAGATTGTTGTTTTTCGCAATATTTTTAGAAATTTGGGCTCTTTTAGTAACATTAACACTTGCGCTGGAACATCTTTTATGCTCATTTCTTGTCTTTCAGGATTAATTCTGGGGTTTATTTTGTTTATTTGATGAAAATGAACAACAATACTTACCATGGAAACATTTTTGATTGATTTGTTTCAGACGAGATTTTCACCTAGAACCCAAAGGGGAGGTATTGGCACTTTTCATGGAAAAATGTGAAAAATTAAATTTTCTAAAAATGAAATAAATACCTTCTAAACACCTCAAACATTCACTCTAAAACAGAAGATTGTTGTTTTTCGCAATATTTTTAGAAATTTTTGCTCTTTTAGTAACATTAACACTTCGGCTGAAGCATCTTTAATGATCTTTTATTGTCTTTCAGGATTCATTCTGGGTTTTATTTTGTTTATTTGATGAAAATGAACAACAATACACACCTTGGATACATTTTTGTTTGATTTGTTTCGAGTGAGATTTTCACCTAGAACCCAAAGGGGGGGTATTGGCACTTTTCATGGAAAAATGTGAAAAATTAAATTTTCTAAAAATGAAATAAATACCTTCTAAACACCTCAAACATTCACTCTAAAACATAAGATTGTTGTTTTTCGCAATATTTTTAGAAATTTTGGCTATTTTAGTAACATTTACACTTCGGCTGAAGCATCTTTTATGACCTTTTATTGTCTTTCAGGATTCATTCTAGGTTTTATTTTGTTTATTTGATAAAAATGAACAACAATACACACCTTTGATACATTTTTGTTTGATTTGTGTCGAGTGAGATTTTCACCTAGAACCCAAAGGGGGGGGTATTGGCACTTTTCATGGATAAATGTGAAAAATTAAATTTTCTAAAAATGAAATAAATGCCTTCTAAACACCTCAAACATTCACTCTAAAACCGAAGATTGTTTATTTTCGCAATATTTTTAGAAATTTGGGCTCTTTTAGTAGCATTAACACTTTCTCTGAAGAAACTTTTATGCTCATTTCTTGTCCTTCAAGATTAATTCTGGGTTTTATTTGGTTTATTTGATGAAAATGAACAACAATACACACCATGGAAACATTTTTGTTTGATTTGTGTCGAGTGAGATTTTCACCTAGAACCCAAAGGGGGGGGTATTGGCACTTTTCATGGAAAAATGTAAAAAATTAAATTTTCTAAAAATGAAATAAATGCCTTCTAAACACCTCAAACATTCACTCTTAAACAGAAGATTGTTTTTTTTCGCAATATTTTTAGAAATTTGGGCTCTTTTAGTAACATTAACACTTTGGCTGAAGCATCTTTTATGATATTTTATTGTCTTTCAGGATTCATTCTGGGTTTTATTTTGTTTATTTGATGAAAATGAACACCAATACACACCTTGGATACATTTTTGTTTGATTTGTGTCGAGTGAGATTTTCACCTAGAACCCAAAGGGGGGGGTTTAACCACTTTTCATGGAAAAAGGTGAAAAATTAAATTTTCTAAAAATGAAATAAATGCCTTCTAAACACCTCAAATATTCACTCTAAAACAGAAGATTGTTGTTTTTCGCAATATTTTTAGAAATTTGGGCTCTTTTAGTAACATTAACACTTTCGCTGAAGCAACTGTTATGCTCATTTCTTGTCTTTCAAGATAAATTCTGGGTTTTATTTTGTTTATTTGATGAAAATGAGCAACAATACACGCCTTGGATACATTTTTGTTTGATTTGTTTCGAGTGAGATTTTCACCTAGAACCCAAAGGGGGGGTATTGGCACTTTTCATGGAAAAATGTGAAAAATTAAATTTTCTAAAAATGAAATAAATGCCTTCTAAACACCTCAAACATTCACTCTAAAACAGAAGATTGTTGTTTTTCGCAATATTTTTAGAAATTTGGGCTCCAATAGTAACATTAACACCTGGCCTGAAGCATCTTTTATGATCATTTATTGCCTTTCAGGATTCATTCTGGGTTTTACTTTGGTTATTTGATAAAAATGAACAACAATACACACCTTGGATACATTTTTGTTTGATTTGTGTCGAGTGAGATTTTCACCTAGAACCCAAAGGGGGGGGTATAACCACTTTTCATGGAAAAATGTGAAAAATTAATTTTCTAAAAATGAAATAAATGCCTTCTAAACACCTCAAACATTCACTCTAAAACAGAAGATTGTTGTTTTTCGCTATATTTCTAGAAATTTTGGCTCTTTTAGTATCATTAACACTTCGGCTGAAGCATCTTTTATGATCTTTTATTGTCTTTCAGGATTCATTCTGGGTTTTATTTTGTTTATTTGATGAAAATGAACAACAATACACACCTTGGATACATTTTTGTTTGATTTGTGTCGAGTGAGATTTTCACCTAGAACCCAAAGGGGGGGTTATTGGCACTTATCATGGAAAAATGTGAAAAATTAAATTTTCTAAAAATGAAATAAATACCTTCTAAACACCTCAAACATTCACTCTAAAACAGAAGATTGTTGTTTTTCGCAATATTTTTAGAAATTTGGGCTCTTTTAGTAACATTAACACTTTCGCTGAAGCAACTGTTATGCTCATTTCTTGTCTTTCAAGATTAATTCTGGGTTTTATTTTGTTTATTTGATGAAAATGAGCAACAATACACGCCATGGAAACATTTTTGTTTGATTTGTGTCGAGTGAGATTTTCACCTAGAACCCAAAGGGGGGGTATTGGCACTTTTCATGGAAAAATGTGAAAAATTAAATTTTCTAAAAATGAAATAAATGCCTTCTAAACACCTCAAACATTCACTCTAAAACAGAAGATTGTTGTTTTTCGCAATATTTTTAGAAATTTGGGCTCCAATAGTAACATTAACACCTGGGCTAAAGCATCATTTATGCTCATTTCTTATCTTTCAGGATTAATTCTGGGTTTTATTTTGTTTATTTGATGAAAGTGAACATCGATACACACCATGGAAACATTTTTGATTGATTTGTGTCGAGTGAGATTTTCACCTAGAACCCAAAGGGGGGGGTATTGGCACTTTTCATGGAAAAATGTGAAAAATTAAATTTTCTAAAAATGAAATAAATACCTTCTAAACACCTCAAACATTCACTCTAAAACAGAAGATTGTTGTTTTTCGCAATATTTTTAGAAATTTTGGCTCTTTTAGTAACATTAACACTTCGGCTGAAGCATCTTTTATGATCTTTTATTGTCTTTCAGGATTCATTCTGGGTTTTATTTTGTTTATTTGATGAAAATGAACAACAATACACACCTTGGATACATTTTTGTTTGATTTGTGACGAGTGAGATTTTCACCTAGAACCCAAAGGGGGGGTATTGGCACTTTTCATGGAAAAATGTGAAAAGTTAAATTTTCTAAAAATGAAATAAATGCCTTCTAAACACCTCAAACATTCACTCTAAAACTGAAGATTGTTGCTTTTCGCAATATTTTTAGAAATTTGGGCTCTTTTAGTAACATTAACACCTGGGCTGAAGCATCTTTAATGATCTTTTATTGTCTTTCAGGATTCATTCTGGGTTTTATTTTGTTTATTTGATGAAAATGAACAACAATACACACCATGGAAACATTTGATTTGTGTCGAGTGAGATTTTCACCTAGAACCCAAAGGGGGGGGTATTGGCACTTTTCATGGAAAAATGTGAAAAATTAAATTTTCTAAAAATGAAATAAATACCTTCTAAACACCTCAAACATTCACTCTAAAACAGAAGATTGTTGTTTTTCGCAATATTTTTAGAAATTTTGGCTCTTTAATAACATTAACACTTCGGCTGAAGCATCTTTTATGATCTTTTATTGTCTTCCAGGATTCATTCTGGGTTTTATTTTGTTTATTTGATGAAAATGAACAACAATACACACCTTGGATATATTTTTGTTTGATTTGTGTCGAGTGAGATTTTCGTCTCGAACCCAAAGGGGGGGGTATTGGCACTTTTCATGGAAAAATGTGAAAAATTAAATTTTCTTAAAATGAAATAAATGCCTTCTAAACACCTCAAACATTCACTCTAAAACAGAGAATTGTTGTTTTTCGCAATATTTTTAGAAATTTTGGCTCCAATAGTAACATTAACACCTGGGCTGAAGCATCTTTTATGATCATTTATTGTCTTTCAGGATACATTCTGGGTTTTATTTTGTTTATTTGATGAAAATGACAACAATACACACCATGGAAACATTTTTGTTTGAATTGTGTCAAGTTAGATTTTCACCTAGAACCCAAAGGGTAGGTATTGGCACTTTTCATGGAACAATGTGAAAAATTAAATTTTCTAAAAATGAAATAAATGCCTTCTAAACACCTCAAACATTCACCTTAAAACAGAAGATTGTTGTTTTTCGCAATATTTTTAGAAATTTGAGCTCTTTTAGTAACATTAACACCTTGGCTGAAGCATCTTTTATGATAATTTATTGTCTTTCAGGATTCATTCTGGGTTTTACTTTGTTTATTTGATAAAAATGAACAACAATGCACACCTTGGATACATTTTTGTTTGATTTGTGTCGAGTGAGATTTTCACCTAGAACCCAAAGGGGTGGGTATTGGCACTTTTCATGGAAAAATGGGAAAAATTAAATTTTCTAAAAATGAAATAAATACCTTCTAAACACCTCAAACATTCACTCTTAAACAGAAGATTGTTGTTTTTCGCAATATTTTTAGAAATTTGGGCTCTTTTAGTAACCATAACACTTGCGCTGAAGCATCTTTTATGCTCATTTCTTGTCTTTCAGGATTAATTCTGGGTTTTATTTTGTTTATTTGATCAAAATGAACAACAATACACACCATGGAAACATTTTTGATTGATTTGTGTCGAGTGAGATTTTCACCTAGAACCCAAAGGGGGGGGTATTGGCACTTTTCATGGAAAAATGTGAAAAATTAAATTTTCTAAAAATGAAATAAATGCCTTCTTAACACCTCAAACATTCGCTCTAAAACAGAAGATTGTTGTTTTTCGCAATATTTTTAGAAATTTGGGCTCAAATAGTAACATTAACACCTGGGCTAAAGCATCATTTATGCACATTTCTTGTCTTTCAGGAATAATTCTGGGTTTTATTTTGTTTATTTGATGAAAATGAACATCGATACACACCATGGAAACATTTTTGATTGATTTGTGTCGAGTGAGATTTTCACCTAGAACCCAAAGGGGGGGTATTGGCACTTTTCATGGAAAAATGTGAAAAATTAAATTTTCTAAAAATGAAATAAATGCCTTCTAATTACCTCAAACATTCACTCTAAAACAGAAGATTGTTGTTTTTCGCAATATTTTTAGAAATTTGGGCTCTTTTAGTAACATTAACACTTTGGCTGAAGCATCTTTTATGATATTTTATTGTCTTTCAGGATTCATTCTGGGTTTTATTTTGTTTATTTGATGAAAATGAACACCAATACACACCTTGGATACATTTTTGTTTGATTTGTGTCGAGTGAGATTTTCACCTAGAACCCAAAGGGGGGGGTATAACCACTTTTCATGGAAAAAGGTGAAAAATTAAATTTTCTAAAAATGAAATAAATGCCTTCTAAACACCTCAAATATTCACTCTAAAACAGAAGATTGTTGTTTTTCGCAATATTTTTAGAAATTTGGGCTCTTTTAGTAACATTAACACTTTCGCTGAAGCAACTGTTATGCTCATTTCTTGTCTTTCAAGATAAATTCTGGGTTTTATTTTGTTTATTTGATGAAAATGAGCAACAATACACGCCATGGAAACATTTTTGTTTGATTTGTGTCGAGTGAGATTTTCACCTAGAACCCAAAGGGGGGGTATGGCACTTTTCATGGAAAAATGTGAAAAATTAAATTTTCTAAAAATGAAATAAATGCCTTCTAAACGCCTCAAACATTCACTCTAAAACAGAAGATTGTTGTTTTTCGCAATATTTTTAGAAATTTGGGCTCTTTTAGTAACATTAACACTTGCGCTGGAACATCTTTTATGCTCATTTCTTGTCTTTCAGGATTAATTCTGGGGTTTATTTTGTTTATTTGATGAAAATGAACAACAATACACACCATGGAAACATTTTTGATTGATTTGTTTCAGACGAGATTTTCACCTAGAACCCAAAGGGGAGGTATTGGCACTTTTCATGGAAAAATGTGAAAAATTAAATTTTCTAAAAATGAAATAAATACCTTCTAAACACCTCAAACATTCACTCTAAAACAGAAGATTGTTGTTTTTCGCAATATTTTTAGAAATTTTTGCTCTTTTAGTAACATTAACACTTCGGCTGAAGCATCTTTAATGATCTTTTATTGTCTTTCAGGATTCATTCTGGGTTTTATTTTGTTTATTTGATGAAAATGAACAACAATACACACCTTGGATACATTTTTGTTTGATTTGTTTCGAGTGAGATTTTCACCTAGAACCCAAAGGGGGGGTATTGGCACTTTTCATGGAAAAATGTGAAAAATTAAATTTTCTAAAAATGAAATAAATGCCTTCTAAACACCTCAAACATTCACTCTAAAACAGAAGATTGTTGTTTTTCGCAATATTTTTAGAAATTTGGGCTCCAATAGTAACATTAACACCTGGCCTGAAGCATCTTTTATGATCATTTATTGCCTTTCAGGATTCATTCTGGGTTTTACTTTGGTTATTTGATAAAAATGAACAACAATACACACCTTGGATACATTTTTGTTTGATTTGTGTCGAGTGAGATTTTCACCTAGAACCCAAAGGGGGGGGTATAACCACTTTTCATGGAAAAATGTGAAAAATTAATTTTCTAAAAATGAAATAAATGCCTTCTAAACACCTCAAACATTCACTCTAAAACAGAAGATTGTTGTTTTTCGCAATATTTTTAGAAATTTGGGCTCTTTTAGTAACATTAACACTTTCGCTGAAGCAACTGTTATGCTCATTTCTTGTCTTTCAAGATTAATTCTGGGTTTTATTTTGTTTATTTGATGAAAATGAGCAACAATACACGCCATGGAAACATTTTTGTTTGATTTGTGTCGAGTGAGATTTTCACCTAGAACCCAAAGGGGGGGATTGGCACTTTTCATGGAAAAATGTGAAAAATTAAATTTTCTAAAAATGAAATAAATGCCTTCTAAACACCTCAAACATTCACTCTAAAACAGAAGATTGTTGTTTTTCGCAATATTTTTAGAAATTTGGGCTCTTTTAGTAACATTAACACTTGCGCTGGAACATCTTTTATGCTCATTTCTTGTCTTTCAGGATTAATTCTGGGGTTTATTTTGTTTATTTGATGAAAATGAACAACAATACACACCATGGAAACATTTTTGATTGATTTGTGTCAGGTGAGATTTTCACCTAGAACCCAAAGGGGGGGGTATTGGCACTTTTCATGGAAAAATGTGAAAAATTAAATTTTCTAAAAATGAAATAAATACCTTCTAAACACCTCAAACATTCACTCTAAAACAGAAGATTGTTGTTTTTCGCAATATTTTTAGAAATTTTGGCTCTTTTAGTATCATTAACACTTCGGCTGAAGCATCTTTTATGATCTTTTATTGTCTTTCAGGATTCATTCTGGGTTTTATTTTGTTTATTTGATGAAAATGAACAACAATACACACCTTGGATACATTTTTGTTTGATTTGTGTCGAGTGAGATTTTCACCTAGAACCCAAAGGGGGGGTTATTGGCACTTATCATGGAAAAATGTGAAAAATTAAATTTTCTAAAAATGAAATAAATACCTTCTAAACACCTCAAACATTCACTCTAAAACAGAAGATTGTTGTTTTTCGCAATATTTTTAGAAATTTGGGCTCTTTTAGTAACATTAACAATTTCGCTGAAGCAACTGTTATGCTCATTTCTTGTCTTTCAAGATTAATTCTGGGTTTTATTTTGTTTATTTGATGAAAATGAGCAACAATACACGCCATCGAAACATTTTTGTTTGATTTGTGTCGAGTGAGATTTTCACCTAGAACCCAAAGGGGGGGTATTGGCACTTTTCATGGAAAAATGTGAAAAATTAAATTTTCTAAAAATGAAATAAATGCCTTCTAAACACCTCAAACATTCACTCTAAAACAGAAGATTGTTGTTTTTCGCAATATTTTTAGAAATTTGGGCTCCAATAGTAACATTAACACCTGGGCTAAAGCATCATTTATGCTCATTTCTTATCTTTCAGGATTAATTCTGGGTTTTATTTTGTTTATTTGATGAAAGTGAACATCGATACACACCATGGAAACATTTTTGATTGATTTGTGTCGAGTGAGATTTTCACCTAGAACCCAAAGGGGGGGGTATTGGCACTTTTCATGGAAAAATGTGAAAAATTAAATTTTCTAAAAATGAAATAAATACCTTCTAAACACCTCAAACATTCACTCTAAAACAGAAGATTGTTGTTTTTCGCAATATTTTTAGAAATTTTGGCTCTTTTAGTAACATTAACACTTCGGCTGAAGCATCTTTTATGATCTTTTATTGTCTTTCAGGATTCATTCTGGGTTTTATTTTGTTTATTTGATGAAAATGAACAACAATACACACCTTGGATACATTTTTGTTTGATTTGTGACGAGTGAGATTTTCACCTAGAACCCAAAGGGGGGGTATTGGCACTTTTCATGGAAAAATGTGAAAAGTTAAATTTTCTAAAAATGAAATAAATGCCTTCTAAACACCTCAAACATTCACTCTAAAACTGAAGATTGTTGCTTTTCGCAATATTTTTAGAAATTTGGGCTCTTTTAGTAACATTAACACCTGGGCTGAAGCATCTTTAATGATCTTTTATTGTCTTTCAGGATTCATTCTGGGTTTTATTTTGTTTATTTGATGAAAATGAACAACAATACACACCATGGAAACATTTGATTTGTGTCGAGTGAGATTTTCACCTAGAACCCAAAGGGGGGGGTATTGGCACTTTTCATGGAAAAATGTGAAAAATTAAATTTTCTAAAAATGAAATAAATACCTTCTAAACACCTCAAACATTCACTCTAAAACAGAAGATTGTTGTTTTTCGCAATATTTTTAGAAATTTTGGCTCTTTAATAACATTAACACTTCGGCTGAAGCATCTTTTATGATCTTTTATTGTCTTCCAGGATTCATTCTGGGTTTTATTTTGTTTATTTGATGAAAATGAACAACAATACACACCTTGGATATATTTTTGTTTGATTTGTGTCGAGTGAGATTTTCGTCTCGAACCCAAAGGGGGGGGTATTGGTACTTTTCATGGAAAAATGTGAAAAATTAAATTTTCTTAAAATGAAATAAATGCCTTCTAAACACCTCAAACATTCACTCTAAAACAGAGAATTGTTGTTTTTCGCAATATTTTTAGAAATTTTGGCTCCAATAGTAACATTAACACCTGGGCTGAAGCATCTTTTATGATCATTTATTGTCTTTCAGGATACATTCTGGGTTTTATTTTGTTTATTTGATGAAAATGACAACAATACACACCATGGAAACATTTTTGTTTGAATTGTGTCAAGTTAGATTTTCACCTAGAACCCAAAGGGTAGGTATTGGCACTTTTCATGGAACAATGTGAAAAATTAAATTTTCTAAAAATGAAATAAATGCCTTCTAAACACCTCAAACATTCACCTTAAAACAGAAGATTGTTGTTTTTCGCAATATTTTTAGAAATTTGAGCTCTTTTAGTAACATTAACACCTTGGCTGAAGCATCTTTTATGATAATTTATTGTCTTTCAGGATTCATTCTGGGTTTTACTTTGTTTATTTGATAAAAATGAACAACAATGCACACCTTGGATACATTTTTGTTTGATTTGTGTCGAGTGAGATTTTCACCTAGAACCCAAAGGGGTGGGTATTGGCACTTTTCATGGAAAAATGGGAAAAATTAAATTTTCTAAAAATGAAATAAATACCTTCTAAACACCTCAAACATTCACTCTTAAACAGAAGATTGTTGTTTTTCGCAATATTTTTAGAAATTTGGGCTCTTTTAGTAACCATAACACTTGCGCTGAAGCATCTTTTATGCTCATTTCTTGTCTTTCAGGATTAATTCTGGGTTTTATTTTGTTTATTTGATCAAAATGAACAACAATACACACCATGGAAACATTTTTGATTGATTTGTGTCGAGTGAGATTTTCACCTAGAACCCAAAGGGGGGGGTATTGGCACTTTTCATGGAAAAATGTGAAAAATTAAATTTTCTAAAAATGAAATAAATGCCTTCTTAACACCTCAAACATTCACTCTAAAACAGAAGATTGTTGTCTTTCGCAATATTTTTAGAAATTTGGGCTCAAATAGTAACATTAACACCTGGGCTAAAGCATCATTTATGCACATTTCTTGTCTTTCAGGAATAATTCTGGGTTTTATTTTGTTTATTTGATGAAAATGAACATCGATACACACCATGGAAACATTTTTGATTGATTTGTGTCGAGTGAGATTTTCACCTAGAACCCAAAGGGGGGGTATTGGCACTTTTCATGGAAAAATGTGAAAAATTAAATTTTCTAAAAATGAAATAAATGCCTTATAAACACCTCAAACATTCACTCTAAAACAGAAGATTGTTTCGGAAAAGAAAGAAATACTTGGTTGTTCCACATATATATATGTGGAACAACCAAGTATTTCTTTCTTTTCCGATATGAATCGCTTCCACAAAGTGTTGCCTCAGACAATTTTATTCAGAAGATTGTTGTTTTTCGCAATATTTTTAGAAATTTGGGCTCTTTTAGTAACATTAACACTTTCTCTGAAGCAACTTTTATGCTCATTTCTTGTCCTTCAAGATTAATTCTGGGTTTTATTTTTTTTATTTGATGAAAATGAAAAACAATACACACCATGGAAACATTTTTGTTTGATTTGTGTCGAGTGAGATTTTCACCTAGAACCCAAAGGGGGGGGTATTGGCACTTTTCATGGAAAAATGTAAAAAATTAAATTTTCTAAAAATGAAATAAATGCCTTCTAAACACCTCAAACATTCACTCTTAAACAGAAGATTGTTGTTTTTCGCAATATTTTTAGAAATTTGGGCTCTTTAAGTAACATTAACACTTGCGCTGAAGCATCTTTGATGCTCATTTCTTGTCTTTCAGGATTAACTCTGGGTTTTATTTTGTTTATTGGATTAAATTGAACAACAATACACACCATGGAAACATTTTTGATTGATTTGTGTCGAGTGAGATTTTCACTTAGAACCCAAAGGGGGGGTATTGGCACTTTTCATGGAAAAAAGTGAAAAATTAAATTTTCTAAAAATGAAATAAATACCTTCTAAACACCTCAAACATTCACTCTAAAACAGAAGATTGTTGTTTTTCGCAATATTTTTAGAAATTTTGGCTCTTTTAGTAACATTAACACCTGGGCTGAAGCATCTTTTATGATCTTTTATTGTCTTTCAGGATTCATTCTGGGTTTTATTTAGTTTATTTGATGAAAATGAACAACAATACACACCTTGGATACATTTTTGTTTGATTTGTAACGAGTGAGATTTTCACCTAGAACCCAAAGGGGGGGGGGGTATTGGCACTTTTCATGGAAAAATGTGAAAAATTAAATTTTCTAAAAATGAAATAAAAGCCTCCTAAACACCTCAAACATTCACTCTAAAACAGAAGACTGTTGTTTTTCGCAATATTTTTAGAAATTTGGGCTCTTTTAGTAACATTATTACCTGGGCTTAAGCATGTTTAATGATCATTTATTGTCTTTCAGGATACATTCTGGGTTTTATTTTGTTTATTTGATGAAAATGAACAACAATACACACCTTGGATACATTTTTGTTTGATTCGTGTCGAGTGAGATTTTCACCTAGAACCCAAAGGGGGGGTATTGGCTCTTTTCATGGAAAAATGTGAAAAATTAAATTTTCTAAAAATGAAATAAATGCCTTATAAACACCTCAAACATTCACTCTAAAACAGAAGATTGTTTCGGAAAAGAAAGAAATACTTGCTTGTTCCACATATATATATGTGGAACAACCAAGTATTTCTTTCTTTTCCGATATGAATCGCTTCCACAAAGTGACGCCTCAGACAATTTTATTCAGAAGATTGTTGTTTTTCGCAATATTTTTAGAAATTTGGGCTCTTTTAGTAACATTAACACTTTCTCTGAAGCAACTTTTATGCTCATTTCTTGTCCTTCAAGATTAATTCTGGGTTTTATTTTGTTTATTTGATGAAAATGAACAACAATACATGGAAACATTTTTGTTTGATTTGTGTCGAGTGAGATTTTCACCTAGAACCAAAAGGGGGGGTATTGGCACTTTTCATGGAAAAATGTAAAAAATTAAATTTTCTAAAAATGAAATAAATGCCTTCTAAACACCTCAAACATTCACTCTTAAACAGAAGATTGTTCTTTTTCGCAATATTTTTCGAAATTTGGGCTCTTTTAGTAAAATTAACACTTGCGCTGAAGAATCTTTTATGCTCATTTCATGTCTTTCAGGATTAATTCTTGGTTTTATTTTGTTTATTTGATGAAAATGAACAACAATACACACCATGGAAACATTTTTGTTTGATTTGTGTCAAGTGAGATTTTCACCTAGAACCCAAAAGGGGGGGAACCAAAAAGGGGGGGATTGGCACTTTTCATGGAAAAATGTGAAAAATTAAATTTTCTAAAAATGAAATAAATGCCTTCTATACACCTCAAACATTCACTCTAAAACAGAAGATTGTTGTTTTTCGCAATATTTTTAGAAATTTGGGCTCTTTTAGTAACATTAACACCTGAGCTGAAGCATCTTTTATGATCTTTTATTGTCTTTCAGGATTCATTCTGGGTTTTATTTTGTTTATTTGATGAAAATGAACACCAATACACACCTTGGATACATTTTTGTTTGATTTGTGCTGAGTGAGATTTTCACCAAGAACCCAAAGGGGGGGTATTGGCACTTTTCATGGAAAAATGTGAAAAATTAAATTTTCTAAAAATGAAAAATGCCTTGTAAACACCTCAAACATTCACTCTAAAACAGAAGATTGTTGTTTTTCGCAATATTTTTAGAAATTTGGGCTCTTTTAGTAACATTAACACTTGGGCTGAAGCATCTTTTATGATCTTTTATTGTCTTTCAGGATTCATTCTGGGTTTTATTTTGTTTATTTGATGAAAATGAACAACAATACTCACCTTGGATACATTTTTGTTTGATTTGAGTCGAGTGAGATTTTCACCTTGAACCCAAAGGGGGGGTATTGGCACTTTTCATGGAAAAATGTGAAAAATTAAATTTTCTAAAAATGAAATAAATGCCTTCTAAACACCTCAAACATTCACTCTAAAACAGAAGATTGTTGTTTTTCGCAATATTTTTAGAAATTTGGGCTCTTTTAGTAACATTAACACTTGCGCTGAAGCATCTTTTATGCTCATTTCTTGTCTTTCAGGATTAATTCTGGGTTTTATTTTGTTTATTTGATGAAAATGAACAACAATACACACCTTGGGTACATTTTTGTTTGATTTGTGTCGAGTGAGATTTTCACCTAGAACCCAAAGGGGGGGGTATTGGCACTTTTCATGGAAAAATGTGAAAAATTAAATTTTCTAAAAATGAAATAAATGCCTTCTAAACACCTCAAACATTCACTCTAAAACAGAAGATTGTTGTTTTTCGCAATATTTTTAGAAATTTTGGCTCTTTTAGTAACATTAACACCTGGGCTGAAGCATCTTTTATGATCTTTTATTGTCTTTCAGGATTCATTCTGGGTTTTATTTTGTTTATTTGATGAAAATGAACAACAATACACACCTTGGATACATTTTTGTTTGATTTGTAACGAGTGAGATTTTCACCTAGAACCCAAAGGGGGGGGTATTGGCACTTTTCATGGAAAAATGTGAAAAATTAAATTTTCTAAAAATGAAATAAATGCCTTCTAAACACCTCAAACATTCACTCTAAAACAGAAGATTGTTGTTTTTCGCAATATTTTTAGAAATTTTGGCTCTTTTAGTAACATTAACACTTGGGCTGAAGCATCTTTTATGCTCATTTCTTTTCTTTCAGGATTAATTCTGGGTTTTATTTTGTTTATTTGATGAAAATGAACAACAATACACACCATGGAAACATTTTTGTTTGATATGTGTCGAGTGTGATTTTCACCTAGAACCCAAAGGGGGGGGTATTGGCACTTTTCATGGAAAAATTTGAAAAATTAAATTTTCTAAAAATGAAATAAATGCCTTCTAAACACCTCAAACATTCACTCTAAAACAGAAGATTGTTGTTTTTCGCAATATTTTTAGAAATTTGGGCTCTTTTAGTAACATTAACACTTGGGCTGAAGCATCTTTTATGAGCTTTTATTTTCTTTCAGGATTCATTCTGGGTTTTATTTTGTTTATTTGATGAAAATGAACAACAATACACACCTTGGATACATTTTTGTTTGATTTGTGTCGAGTGAGATTTTCACCTAGAACCCAAAGGGGGGGGTATTGGCACTTTTCATGGAAAAATGTGAAAAATTAAATTTTCTAAAAATGAAATAAATGCCTTCTAAACACCTCAAACATTCACTCTAAAACAGAAGATTGTTGTTTTTCGCAATATTTTTAGAAATTTGGGCTCTTTTAGTAACATTAACACCTGGGCTGAAGCATCTTTTATGATCTTTTATTGTCTTTCAGGATTCATTCTGGGTTTTATTTAGTTTATTTGATGAAAATGAACAACAATACACACCTTGGATACATTTTTGTTTGATTTGTAACGAGTGAGATTTTCACCTAGAACCCAAAGGGGGGGTATTGGCACTTTTCATGGAAAAATGTGAAAAATTAAATTTTCTAAAAATGAAATAAAAGCCTCCTAAACACCTCAAACATTCACTCTAAAACAGAAGACTGTTGTTTTTCGCAATATTTTTAGAAATTTGGGCTCTTTTAGTAACATTATTACCTGGGCTTAAGCATGTTTAATGATCATTTATTGTCTTTCAGGATACATTCTGGGTTTTATTTTGTTTATTTGATGAAAATGAACAACAATACACACCTTGGATACATTTTTGTTTGATTTGTGTCGAGTGAGATTTTCACCTAGAACCCAAAGGGGGGGTATTGGCTCTTTTCATGGAAAAATGTGAAAAATTAAATTTTCTAAAAATGAAATAAATGCATTATAAACACCTCAAACATTCACTCTAAAACAGAAGATTGTTTCGGAAAAGAAAGAAATACTTGGTTGTTCCACATATATATATGTGGAACAACCAAGTATTTCTTTCTTTTCCGATATGAATCGCTTCCACAAAGTGACGCCCCAGACAATTTTATTCAGAAGATTGTTGTTTTTCGCAATATTTTTAGAAATTTGGGCTCTTTTAGTAACATTAACACTTTCTCTGAAGCAACTTTTATGCTCATTTCTTGTCCTTCAAGATTAATTCTGGGTTTTATTTTGTTTATTTGATGAAAATGAACAACAATACATGGAAACATTTTTATTTGATTTGTGTCGAGTGAGATTTTCACCTAGAACCAAAAGGGGGGGTATTGGCACTTTTCATGGAAAAATGTAAAAAATTAAATTTTCTAAAAATGAAATAAATGCCTTCTAAACACCTCAAACATTCACTCTTAAACAGAAGATTGTTCTTTTTCGCAATATTTTTCGAAATTTGGGCTCTTTTAGTAAAATTAACACTTGCGCTGAAGAATCTTTTATGCTCATTTCATGTCTTTCAGGATTAATTCTTGGTTTTATTTTGTATATTTGATGAAAATGAACAACAATACACACCATGGAAACATTTTTGTTTGATTTGTGTCAAGTGAGATTTTCACCTAGAACCCAAAAGGGGGGGAACCAAAAAGGGGGGGATTGGCACTTTTCATGGAAAAATGTGAAAAATTAAATTTTCTAAAAATGAAATAAATGCCTTCTATACACCTCAAACATTCACTCTAAAACAGAAGATTGTTGTTTTTCGCAATATTTTTAGAAATTTGGGCTCTTTTAGTAACATTAACACCTGAGCTGAAGCATCTTTTATGATCTTTTATTGTCTTTCAGGATTCATTCTGGGTTTTATTTTGTTTATTTGATGAAAATGAACACCAATACACACCTTGGATACATTTTTGTTTGATTTGTGCTGAGTGAGATTTTCACCAAGAACCCAAAGGGGGGGGTATTGGCACTTTTCATGGAAAAATGTGAAAAATTAAATTTTCTAAAAATGAAAAATGCCTTGTAAACACCTCAAACATTCACTCTAAAACAGAAGATTGTTGTTTTTCGCAATATTTTTAGAAATTTGGGCTCTTTTAGTAACATTAACACTTGGGCTGAAGCATCTTTTATGATCTTTTATTGTCTTTCAGGATTCATTCTGGGTTTTATTTTGTTTATTTGATGAAAATGAACAACAATACACACCTTGGATACATTTTTGTTTGATTTGTAACGAGTGAGATTTTCACCTAGAACCCAAAGGGGGGGGTATTGGCACTTTTCATGGAAAAATGTGAAAAATTAAATTTTCTAAAAATGAAATAAATGCCTTCTAAACACCTCAAACATTCACTCTAAAACAGAAGATTGTTTTTCGCAATATTTTTAGAAATTTTGGCTCTTTTAGTAACATTAACACTTGGGCTGAAGCATCTTTTATGCTCATTTCTTTTCTTTCAGGATTAATTCTGGGTTTTATTTTGTTTATTTGATGAAAATGAACAACAATACACACCATGGAAACATTTTTGTTTGATATGTGTCGAGTGTGATTTTCACCTAGAACCCAAAGGGGGGGGTATTGGCACTTTTCATGGAAAAATTTGAAAAATTAAATTTTCTAAAAATGAAATAAATGCCTTCTAAACACCTCAAACATTCACTCTAAAACAGAAGATTGTTGTTTTTCGCAATATTTTTAGAAATTTGGGCTCTTTTAGTAACATTAACACTTGGGCTGAAGCATCTTTTATGAGCTTTTATTTTCTTTCAGGATTCATTCTGGGTTTTATTTTGTTTATTTGATGAAAATGAACAATAATACACACCTTGGATACATTTTTGTTTGATTTGTGTCGAGTGAGATTTTCACCTAGAACCCAAAGGGGGGGGTATTGGCACTTTTCATGGAAAAATGTGAAAAATTAAATTTTCTAAAAATGAAATAAATGCCTTCTAAACACCTCAAACATTCACTCTAAAACAGAAGATTGTTGTTTTTCGCAATATTTTTAGAAATTTTGGCTCTTTTAGTAACATTAACACCTGGGCTGAAGCATCTTTTATGATCTTTTATTGTCTTTCAGGATTCATTCTGGGTTTTATTTAGTTTATTTGATGAAAATGAACAACAATACACACCTTGGATACATTTTTGTTTGATTTGTAACGAGTGAGATTTTCACCTAGAACCCAAAGGGGGGGTATTGGCACTTTTCATGGAAAAATGTGAAAAATTAAATTTTCTAAAAATGAAATAAAAGCCTCCTAAACACCTCAAACATTCACTCTAAAACAGAAGACTGTTGTTTTTTCGCAATATTTTTAGAAATTTGGGCTCTTTTAGTAACATTATTACCTGGGCTTAAGCATGTTTAATGATCATTTATTGTCTTTCAGGATACATTCTGGGTTTTATTTTGTTTATTTGATGAAAATGAACAACAATACACACCTTGGATACATTTTTGTTTGATTTGTGTCGAGTGAGATTTTCACCTAGAACCCAAAGGGGGGGTATTGGCTCTTTTCATGGAAAAATGTGAAAAATTAAATTTTCTAAAAATGAAATAAATGCATTATAAACACCTCAAACATTCACTCTAAAACAGAAGATTGTTTCGGAAAAGAAAGAAATACTTGCTTGTTCCACATATATATATGTGGAACAACCAAGTATTTCTTTCTTTTCCGATATGAATCGCTTCCACAAAGTGACGCCTCAGACAATTTTATTCAGAAGATTGTTGTTTTTCGCAATATTTTTAGAAATTTGGGCTCTTTTAGTAACATTAACACTTTCTCTGAAGCAACTTTTATGCTCATTTCTTGTCCTTCAAGATTAATTCTGGGTTTTATTTTGTTTATTTGATGAAAATGAACAACAATACATGGAAACATTTTTATTTGATTTGTGTCGAGTGAGATTTTCACCTAGAACCAAAAGGGGGGGTATTGGCACTTTTCATGGAAAAATGTAAAAAATTAAATTTTCTAAAAATGAAATAAATGCCTTCTAAACACCTCAAACATTCACTCTTAAACAGAAGATTGTTCTTTTTCGCAATATTTTTCGAAATTTGGGCTCTTTTAGTAAAATTAACACTTGCGCTGAAGAATCTTTTATGCTCATTTCATGTCTTTCAGGATTAATTCTTGGTTTTATTTTGTATATTTGATGAAAATGAACAACAATACACACCATGGAAACATTTTTGTTTGATTTGTGTCAAGTGAGATTTTCACCTAGAACCCAAAAGGGGGGGAACCAAAAAGGGGGGGATTGGCACTTTTCATGGAAAAATGTGAAAAATTAAATTTTCTAAAAATGAAATAAATGCCTTCTATACACCTCAAACATTCACTCTAAAACAGAAGATTGTTGTTTTTCGCAATATTTTTAGAAATTTGGGCTCTTTTAGTAACATTAACACCTGAGCTGAAGCATCTTTTATGATCTTTTATTGTCTTTCAGGATTCATTCTGGGTTTTATTTTGTTTATTTGATGAAAATGAACACCAATACACACCTTGGATACATTTTTGTTTGATTTGTGCTGAGTGAGATTTTCACCAAGAACCCAAAGGGGGGGGTATTGGCACTTTTCATGGAAAAATGTGAAAAATTAAATTTTCTAAAAATGAAAAATGCCTTGTAAACACCACAAACATTCACTCTAAAACAGAAGATTGTTGTTTTTCGCAATATTTTTAGAAATTTGGGCTCTTTTAGTAACATTAACACTTGGGCTGAAGCATCTTTTATTATCTTTTATTGTCTTTCAGGATTCATTCTGGTTTTTATTTTGTTTATTTGATGAAAATGAACAACAATACTCACCTTGGATACATTTTTGTTTGATTTGTGTCGAGTGAGATTTTCACCTAGAACCCAAAGGGGGGGTATTGGCACTTTTCATGGAAAAATGTGAAAAATTAAATTTTCTAAAAATGAAATAAATGCCTTCTAAACACCTCAAACATTCACTCTAAAACAGAAGATTGTTGTTTTTCGCAATATTTTTAGAAATTTGGGCTCTTTTAGTAACATTAACACTTGCGCTGAAGCATCTTTTATGCTCATTTCTTGTCTTTCAGGATTAATTCTGGGTTTTATTTTGTTTATTTGATGAAAATGAACAACAATACACACCTTGGATACATTTTTGTTTGATTTGTGTCGAGTGAGATTTTCACCTAGAACCGAAAGGGGGGGGTATTGGCACTTTTCATGGAAAAATGTGAAAAATTAAATTTTCTAAAAATAAAATAAATGCCTTCTAAACACCTCAAACATTCACTCTAAAACAGAAGATTGTTGTTTTTCGCAATATTTTTAGAAATTTTGGCTCTTTTAGTAACATTAACACCTGGGCTGAAGCATCTTTTATGATCTTTTATTGTCTTTCAGGATTCATTCTGGGTTTTATTTAGTTTATTTGATGAAAATGAACAACAATACACACCTTGGATACATTTTTGTTTGATTTGTAACGAGTGAGATTTTCACCTAGAACCCAAAGGGGGGGGTATTGGCACTTTTCATGGAAAAATGTGAAAAATTAAATTTTCTAAAAATGAAATAAAAGCCTCCTAAACACCTCAAACATTCACTCTAAAACAGAAGATTGTTGTTTTTCGCAATATTTTTAGAAATTTGGGCTCTTTTAGTAACATTATTACCTGGGCTTAAGCATGTTTAATGATCATTTATTGTCTTTCAGGATACATTCTGGGTTTTATTTTGTTTATTTGATGAAAATGAACAACAATACACACCTTGGATACATTTTTGTTTGATTTGTGTCGAGTGAGATTTTCACCTAGAACCCAAAGGGGGGGTATTGGCACTTTTCATGGAAAAATGTGAAAAATTAAATTTTCTAAAAATGAAATAAATGCCTTATAAACACCTCAAACATTCACTCTAAAACAGAAGATTGTTTCGGAAAAGAAAGAAATACTTGGTTGTTCCACATATATATATGTGGAACAACCAAGTATTTCTTTCTTTTCCGATATGAATCGCTTCCACAAAGTGACGCCTCAGACAATTTTTTTCAGAAGATTGTTGTTTTTCGCAATATTTTTAGAAATTTGGGCTCTTTTAGTAACATTAACACTTTCTCTGAAGCAACTTTTATGCTAATTTCTTGTCCTTCAAGATTAATTCTGGGTTTTATTTTGTTTATTTGATGAAAATGAACAACAATACATGGAAACATTTTTGTTTGATTTGTGTCGAGTGAGATTTTCACCTAGAACCCAAAGGGGGGGTATTGGCACTTTTCATGGAAAAATGTAAAAAATTAAATTTTCTAAAAATGAAATAAATGCCTTCTAAACACCTCAAACATTCACTCTAAAACAGAAGATTGTTGTTTTTCGCAATATTTTTAGAAATTTGGGCTCTTTTAGTAACATTAACACCTGAGCTGAAGCATCTTTTATGATCTTTTATTGTCTTTCAGGATTCATTCTGGGTTTTATTTTGTTTATTTGATGAAAATGAACACCAATACACACCTTGGATACATTTTTGTTTGATTTGTGCTGAGTGAGATTTTCAACAAAAACCCAAAGGGGGGGGTATTGGCACTTTTCATGGAAAAATGTGAAAAATTAAATTTTCTAAAAATGAAAAATGCCTTGTAAACACCTCAAACATTCACTCTAAAACAGAAGATTGTTGTTTTTCGCAATATTTTTAGAAATTTGGGCTCTTTTAGTAACATTAACACTTGGCCTGAAGCATCTTTTATGATCTTTTATTGTCTTTCAGGATTCATTCTCGGTTTTATTTTGTTTATTTGATGAAAATGAACACCAATACACACCTTGGATACATTTTTGTTTGATTTGTGCTGAGTGAGATTTTCAACAAAAACCCAAAGGGGGGGGTATTGGCACTTTTCATGGAAAAATGTGAAAAATTAAATTTTCTAAAAATGAAAAATGCCTTGTAAACACCTCAAACATTCACTCTAAAACAGAAGATTGTTGTTTTTCGCAATATTTTTAGAAATTTGGGCTCTTTTAGTAACATTAACACTTGCGCTGAAGCATCTTTTATGCTCATTTCTTGTCTTTCAGGATTAATTCTGGGTTTTATTTTGTTTATTTGATGAAAATGAACAACAATACACACCTTGGATACATTTTTGTTTGATTTGTGTCGAGTGAGATTTTCACCTAGAACCGAAAGGGGGGGGTATTGGCACTTTTCATGGAAAAATGTGAAAAATTAAATTTTCTAAAAATAAAATAAATGCCTTCTAAACACCTCAAACATTCACTCTAAAACAGAAGATTGTTGTTTTTCGCAATATTTTTAGAAATTTTGGCTCTTTTAGTAACATTAACACCTGGGCTGAAGCATCTTTTATGATCTTTTATTGTCTTTCAGGATTCATTCTGGGTTTTATTTAGTTTATTTGATGAAAATGAACAACAATACACACCTTGGATACATTTTTGTTTGATTTGTAACGAGTGAGATTTTCACCTAGAACCCAAAGGGGGGGGTATTGGCACTTTTCATGGAAAAATGTGAAAAATTAAATTTTCTAAAAATGAAATAAAAGCCTCCTAAACACCTCAAACATTCACTCTAAAACAGAAGATTGTTGTTTTTCGCAATATTTTTAGAAATTTGGGCTCTTTTAGTAACATTATTACCTGGGCTTAAGCATGTTTAATGATCATTTATTGTCTTTCAGGATACATTCTGGGTTTTATTTTGTTTATTTGATGAAAATGAACAACAATACACACCTTGGATACATTTTTGTTTGATTTGTGTCGAGTGAGATTTTCACCTAGAACCCAAAGGGGGGGTATTGGCACTTTTCATGGAAAAATGTGAAAAATTAAATTTTCTAAAAATGAAATAAATGCCTTATAAACACCTCAAACATTCACTCTAAAACAGAAGATTGTTTCGGAAAAGAAAGAAATACTTGGTTGTTCCACATATATATATGTGGAACAACCAAGTATTTCTTTCTTTTCCGATATGAATCGCTTCCACAAAGTGACGCCTCAGACAATTTTTTTCAGAAGATTGTTGTTTTTCGCAATATTTTTAGAAATTTGGGCTCTTTTAGTAACATTAACACTTTCTCTGAAGCAACTTTTATGCTAATTTCTTGTCCTTCAAGATTAATTCTGGGTTTTATTTTGTTTATTTGATGAAAATGAACAACAATACATGGAAACATTTTTGTTTGATTT
Source organism: Hetaerina americana (assembly GCF_022747635.1). NCBI lineage: Eukaryota > Metazoa > Arthropoda > Insecta > Odonata > Calopterygidae > Hetaerina > Hetaerina americana. Next base: position 282,930 of record NW_027286769.1, read on the forward strand.
GTGTCGAGTGAGATTTTCACCTAGAACCCAAAGGGGGGGTATTGGCACTTTTCATGGAAAAATGTAAAAAATTAAATTTTCTAAAAATGAAATAAATGCCTTCTAAACACCTCAAACATTCACTCTAAAACAGAAGATTGTTGTTTTTCGCAATATTTTTAGAAATTTGGGCTCTTTTAGTAACATTAACACCTGAGCTGAAGCATCTTTTATGATCTTTTATTGTCTTTCAGGATTCATTCTGGGTTTTATTTTGTTTATTTGATGAAAATGAACACCAATACACACCTTGGATACATTTTTGTTTGATTTGTGCTGAGTGAGATTTTCAACAAAAACCCAAAGGGGGGGGTATTGGCACTTTTCATGGAAAAATGTGAAAAATTAAATTTTCTAAAAATGAAAAATGCCTTGTAAACACCTCAAACATTCACTCTAAAACAGAAGATTGTTGTTTTTCGCAATATTTTTAGAAATTTGGGCTCTTTTAGTAACATTAACACTTGGCCTGAAGCATCTTTTATGATCTTTTATTGTCTTTCAGGATTCATTCTCGGTTTTATTTTGTTTATTTGATGAAAATGAACAACAATACTCACCTTGGATACATTTTTGTTTGATTTGTGTCGAGTGAGATTTTCACCTAGAACCCAAAGGGGGGGTATTGGCACTTTTCATGGAAAAATGTGAAAAATTAAATTTTCTAAAAATGAAATAAATGCCTTCTAAACACCTCAAACATTCACTCTAAAACAGAAGATTGTTGTTTTTCGCAATATTTTTAGAAATTTGGGCTCTTTTAGTAACATTTACACTTGCGCTGAAGCATCTTTTATGCTCATTTCTTGTCTTTCAGGATTAATTCTGGGTTTTATTTTGTTTATTTGATGAAAATGAACAACAATACACACCTTGGATACATTTTTGTTTGATTTGTGTCGAGTGAGATTTTCACCTAGAACCCAAAGGGGGGGGTATTGGCACTTTTCATGGAAAAATGTGAAAAATTAAATTTTCTAAAAATGAAATAAAAGCCTCCTAAACACCTCAAACATTCACTCTAAAACAGAAGACTGTTGTTTTTCGCAATATTTTTAGAAATTTGGGCTCTTTTAGTAACATTATTACCTGGGCTTAAGCATGTTTAATGATCATTTATTGTCTTTCAGGATTCATTCTGGGTTTTATTTTGTTTATTTGACGAAAATGAACAACAATACACACCTTGGATACATTTTTGTTTGATTTGTAACGAGTGAGATTTTCACCTAGAACCCAAAGGGGGGGGTATTGGCACTTTTCATGGAAAAATGTGAAAAATTAAATTTTCTAAAAATGAAATAAATGCCTTCTAAACACCTCAAACATTCACTCTAAAACAGAAGATTGTTGTTTTTCGCCATATTTTTAGAAATTTGGGCTCTTTTAGTAACATTAACACCTGGGCTGAAGCATCTTTTATGATCATTTATTGTCTTTCAGGATAAATTCTGGGTTTTATTTTGTTTATTTGATGAAAATGAACAACAATTCACTCCTTGGATACATTTTTGTTTGATTTGTGTCGAGTGAGATTTTCACCTAGAACCCAAAGGGGGGGTTATGGCACTTTTTCTGGAAAAATGTGAAAAATTAAATTTTCTAAACATGAAATAAATGCCTTCTAAACACCTCAAACATTCACTCTAAAACAGAAGATTGTTGTTTTTCTCCATATTTTTAGAAATTTGGGCTCTTTTAGTAACATTAACACCTGGGCTGAAGCATCTTTTATGATCATTTATTGTCTTTCAGGATACATTCTGGGTTTTATTTTGTTTATTTGATGAAAATGAACAACAATACACACTTTGGATACATTTTTGTTTGATTTGTGTCGATTGGGATTTTCACCTAGAACCCAAAGGGGGGGGTATTGGCACTTTTCATGGAAAAATGTGAAAAATAAAATTTTCTAAAAATGAAAAAAAACCTTCTTAACAACTCAAACAATCACTCTAAAACAGAAGATTGTTGTTTTTCGCAATATTTTTAGAAATTTGGGCTCCTTTAGGAACATAAACACTTGGGCTGAAGCATCTTTTATGCTCATTTCTTTTCTTTCAGGATTAATTCTGGGTTTTATTTTGTTTATTTGATGAAAATGAACAACAATACACACCATGGAAACATTTTTGTTTGATATGTGTCGAGTGAGATTTTCACCTAGAACCCAAAGGGGGGGGTATTGGCACTTTTCATGGAAAAATGTGAAAAATTAAATTTTCTAAAAATGAAATAAATGCCTTCTAAACACCTCAAACATTCACTCTAAAACAGAAGATTGTTGTTTTTCGCAATATTTTTAGAAATTTGGGCTCTTTTAGTAACATTAACACTTTCGCTGAAGCAACTTTTATGCTCATTTCTTCTCTTTCAGGATTAATTCTGGGTTTTATTTTGTTTATTTGATGAAAATGAAAAACAATACACACCATGGAAACATTTTTGTTTGATTCGTTTCGAGTGAGATTTTCACCTAGAACCCAAAGGGGGGGTATTGGCACTTTTCATGGAAAAATGTGAAAAATTAAATTTTCTAAAAATGAAATAAATGCCTTCTAAACACCTCAAACATTCACTCTTAAACAGAAGATTGTTGTTTTTCGCAATATTATTAGAAATTTGGGCTCTTTTAGTAACATTAACACTGTCTGAAGCAACTTTTATGCTCATTTCTTGTCCTTCAAGATTAATTCTGGGTTTTATTTTGTTTATTTGATGAAAATGAACAACAATACACACCATGGAAACATTTTTGTTTGATTTGTGTCCAGTGAGATTTTCAGCTAGAACCCAAAGGGGGGGTATTGGCACTTTTCATGGAAAAATGTGAAAAATTATATTTTCTAAAATTGAAATAAATGCTTTATAAACACCTCAAACATTCACTCTTAAACAGAAGATTGTTGTTTTTCGCAATATTTTTAGAAATTTGGGCTCTTTTAGTAAAATTAACACTTGCGCTGAAGAATCTTCTAAGCTCATTTCATGTCTTTCAGGATTAATTCTTGGTTTTATTTTGTTTGTTTGATGAAAATGAACAACAATACACACCATGGAAACATTTTTGTTTGATTTGTGTCAAGTGAGATTTTCACCTAGAACCCAAAGGGGGGAACCCAAAAGGGGGGGATTGGCACTTTTCATGGAAAAATGTGAAAAATTAAATTTTCTAAAAATGAAATAAATGCCTTCTAATTACCTCAAACATTCACTCTAAAACAGAAGATTTGTTTTTTTCGCAATATATTTAGAAATTTGGGCTCTTTTAGTAACATTAACACTTTGGCTGAAGTATCTTTTATGATATTTTATTGTCTTTCAGGATTCATTCTGGGTTTTATTTTGTTTATTTGATGAAAATGAACACCAATACACACCTTGGATACATTTTTGTTTGATTTGTGCTGAGTGAGATTTTCACCTAGAACCCAAAGGTGGGGGTATTGGCACTTTTCATGGAAAAATGTGAAAAATTAAATTTTCTAAAAATGAAAAAATGCCTTCTAAACACCTCAAACATTCACTCTAAAACAGAAGATTGTTGTTTTTCGCAATATTTTTAGAAATTTGGGCTCTTTTAGTAACATTAACACTTGCGCTGAAGCATCTTTTATGCTCATTTCTTGTCTTTCAGGATTAATTCTGGGTTTTATTTTGTTTATTTGATGAAAATGAACAACAATACACACCATGGAAACATTTTTGATTGATTTGTGTCGAGTGAGATTTTCACCTAGAACCCAAAGGGGGGGTAATTGGATCTTTTCATGGAAAAATGTGAAAAATTAAATTTTCTAAAAATGAAATAAATGCCTTCTAAACACCTCAAACATTCACTCTAAAACAGAGGATTGTTGTTTTTCGCAATATTTTTAGAAATTTGGGCTCCAATAGTAACATTAACACCTGGGCTGAAGCATCTTTTATGATCATTTATTGTCTTTCAGGATACATTCTGGGTTTTATTTTGTTTATTTGATGAAAATGAACAACAATACACACCTTGGATACATTTTTGTTTGATTTGTTTCGAGTGAGATTTTCACCTAGAACCCAAAGGGGGGGGTATTGGCACTTTTCATGGAAACATGTGAAAAATTAAATTTTCTAAAAATGAAATAAATGCCTTCTAAACACCTCAAACATTCACTCTAAAACAGAAGATTGTTGTTTTTTCGCAATATTTTTAGAAATCTGGGCTCTTTTAGTAACATAAACACTTGCGCTGAAGAATCTTCTAAGCTCATTTCATGTCTTTCAGGATTAATTCTTGGTTTTATTTTGTTTGTTTGATGAAAAATGAACAACAATACACACCATGGAAACATTTTTGTTTGATTTGTGTCAAGTGAGATTTTCACCTAGAACCCAAAGGGGGGGAACCCAAAAGGGGGGGATTGGCCTTTTCATGGAAAAATGTGAAAAATTAAATTTTCTAAAAATGAAATAAATGCCTTCTAATTACCTCAAACATTCACTCTTAAACAGAAGATTTGTTTTTTTCGCAATATATTTAGAAATTTGGGCTCGTTTAGTAATATTAACACTTTGGCTGAAGTATCTTTTATGATATTTTATTGTCTTTCAGGATTCATTCTGGGTTTTATTTTGTTTATTTGATGAAAATGAACACCAATACACACCTTGGATACATTTTTGTTTGATTTGTGCTGAGTGAGATTTTCACCTAGAACCCAAAGGGGGGGTATTGGCACTTTTCATGGAAAAATGTGAAAAATTAAATTTTCTAAAAATGAAAAAATGCCTTCTAAACACCTCAAACATTCACTCTAAAACAGAAGATTGTTGTTTTTCGCAATATTTTAAGAAATTTGGGCTCTTTTAGTAACATTAACACTTGCGCTGAAGCATCTTTTATGCTCATTTCTTGTCTTTCAGGATTAATTCTGGGTTTTATTTTGTTTATTTGATGGAAATGAACAACAATACACACCATGGAAACATTTTTGATTGATTTGTGTCGAGTGAGATTTTCACCTAGAACCCAAAGGGGGGGGTATTGGCACTTTTCATGGAAAAATGTGAAAAATTAAATTTTCTAAAAATGAAATAAATGCCTTCTAAACACCTCAAACATTCACTCTAAAACAGAGGATTGTTGTTTTTCGCAATATTTTTAGAAATTTGGGCTCCAATAGTAACATTAACACCTGGGCTGAAGCATCTTTTATGATCATTTATTGTCTTTCAGGATACATTCTGGGTTTTATTTTGTTTATTTGATGAAAATGAACAACAAGACACACCTTGGATACATTTTTGTTTGATTTGTTTCGAGTGAGATTTTCACCTAGAACCCAAAGGGGGGGTATTGGCAATTTTCATGGAAAAATGTGAAAAATTAAATTTTCTAAAAATGAAATAAATGCCTTCTAAACACCTCAAACATTCACTTAAAACAGAAGATTGTTGTTTTTCGCAATATTTTTAGAAATTTGGGCTCTTTTAGTAACATTAACACTTGGGCTGAAGCATCTTTTATGATCTTTTATTGTCTTTCAGGATTAATTCTGGTTTTATTTTGTTTATTTGATGAAAATGAACAACAATACACACCTTGGATACATTTTCGTTTGATTTGTGTCGAGTGAGATTTTCACCTAGAACCCAAAGGGGGGGGTATTGGCACTTTTCATGGAAAAATGTGAAAAATTAAATTTTCTAAAAATGAAATAAATGCCTTCTAAACACCTCAAACATTCACTCTAAAACAGAAGATTGTTGTTTTTCGCAATATTTTTAGAAATTTGGGCTCTTTTAGTAACATTAACACTTGCGCTGAAGCAACTTTTATGCTCATTTCTTGTCTTTCAGGATTAATTCTGGGTTTTATTTTGTTTATTTGATGAAAATGAACAACAATACACACCATGGAAACATTTAGGTTTGATATGTGTCGAGCGAGATTTTCACCAAGAACCCAAAGGGGGGGTATTGGCACTTTTCATGGAAAAATGTGAAAAATTAAATTTTCTAAAAATGAAATAAATGCCTTCTAAACACCTCAAACATTCACTCTAAAACAGAAGATTGTTGTTTTTCGCAATATTTTTAGAAATTTGAGCTCTTTTAGTAACATAAACACTTTCTCTGAAGCAACTTTTATGCTCATTTCTTGTCCTTCAAGATTAATTCTGGGTTTTATTCTGTTTATTTGATGAAAATGAACAACAATACACACCATTGAAACATTTTTGTTTGATTTGTGTCGAGTGAGATTTTCACCTAGAACCCAAAGGGGGGGGTATTGGCACTTTTCATGGAAAAATGTAAAAAATTAAATTTTCTAAAAATGAAATAAATGCCTTCTAAACACCTCAAACATTCACTCTTAAACAGAAGATTGTTGTTTTTCGCAATATTTTTAGAAATTTGGGCTCTTTTAGTGAAATTTACACTTCCGCTGAAGCATCTTTTATGCTCATTTCATGTCTTTCAGGATTAATTCTTGGTTTTATTTTGTTTATTTGATGAAAATGAACAGCAATACACACCATGGAAACATTTTTGTTTGATTTGTGACAAGTGAGATTTTCACCTAGAACCCAAAATGGGGGGTATTGGCACTTTTCATGGAAAAATGTGAAAAATTAAATTTTCTAAAAATGAAATAAATGCCTTCTAAACACCTCAAACATTCACTCTAAAACAGAAGATTGTTGTTTTTCGCAATATTTTTAGAAATTTGGGCTCTTTTAGTAACATTAACACTTTCGCTGAAGCATTTTTTATGCTCATTTCTTGTCTTTCAAGATTAATTCTGGGTTTTATTTAATTTATTTGATGAAAATGAACAACAATACACACCATGGAAACATTTTTGTTTGATTTGTTTCGAGTGAGATTTTCACCTAGAACCCAAAGGGGGGGGTATTGGCACTTTTCATGGAAAAATGTGAAAAATTAAATTTTCTAAAAATGAAATAAATGCCTTCTAAACACCTCAAACATTCACTCTAAAACAGAAGATTGTTGTTTTTCGCAATATTTTTAGAAATTTGGGCACCAATAGTAACATTAACACCTGGGCTGAAGCATCTTTTATGATCATTTATTGTCTTTCAGGATACATTCTGGGTTTTATTTTTTTTATTTGATGAAAATGAACAACAATACACACCTTGGATACATTTTTGTTTGATTTGTGTCGAGTGAGATTTTCACCTAGAACCCAAAGGGGGGGTATTGGCACTTTTCACGGAAAAATGTGAAAAATTAAATTTTCTAAAAATGAATTAAATGCCTTCTAAACACCTCAAACATTCACTCTAAAACAGAAGATTGTTGTTTTTCGCAATATTTTTGGAAATTTGGGCTTTTTTAGTAACATTAACACCTGAGCTGAAGCATCTTTTATGATCTTTTATTGTCTTTCAGGATTCATTCTGGGTTTTATTTTGTTTATATGATGAAAATGAACAACAATACACACCTTGGATACATTTTTGTTTGATTTGTAACGAGTGAGATTTTCACCTAGAACCCAAAGGGGGGGGTATTGGCACTTTTCATGGAAAAATGTGAAAAATTAAATTTTCTAAAAATGAAATAAATGCCTTCTAAACACCTCAAACATTCACTCTAAAACAGAAGATTGTTGTTTTTCGCAATATTTTTAGAAATTTGGGCTCTTTTAGTAACATTAACACTTGCGCTTAAACATCTTTTATGCTCATGTCATGTCTTTCAGGATTAATTCTGGGTTTTTTATTGTTTATTTGATGAAAATGAACAACAATACACACCATGGAAACATTTTTGTTTGATTTGTGTTAAGTGAGATTTTCACCTAGAACCCAAAGGGGGGGGTATTGGCACTTTCCATGGAAAAATGTGAAAAATTAAATTTTCTAAAAATGAAATATGTGCCTTCTAAACACCTCAAACATTCACTCTAAAACAGAAGATTGTTGTTTTTCGCAATATTTTTAGAAATTTGGGCTCTTTTAGTAACATTAACACCTGGGCTGAAGCATCTTTTATGATCCTTAATTGTCTTTCAGGATTCATTCTGGGTTTTATTTTGTTTATTTGATGAAAATGAACAACAAAACACAACTTATATACATTTTTGTTTGATTTGTGTCGAGTGAGATTTTCACCTTGAACCCAAAGGGGGGGTATTGGCACTTTTCATGGAAAAATGTAAAAAATTAAATTTTCTAAAAATGAAATAAATGCCTTCTTAACACCTCAAACATTCACTCTAAAACAGAAGATTGTTGTTTTTCGCAATATTTTTAGAAATTTGGGTTCTTTTAGTAACATTAACACTTTCTCTGAAGCAACTTTTATGCTCATTTCTTGTCTTTCAGGATTCAATCTGGGTTTTATTTTGTTTATTTGATGAAAATGAACAACAATACACACCTTGGATACATTTTTGTTTGATTTGTGTCAAGTGAGATTTTCACTTAGAACCCAAAGGGGGGGGTATTGGCACTTTTCATGGAAAAATGTGAAAAATTAAATTTTCTAAAAATGAAATAAATGCCTTCTAAACACCTCAAACATTCACCCTAAAACAGAAGATTGTTGTTTTTCGCTATATTTTTAGAAATTTGGGCTCTTTTAGTTACATTAACACCTGGGCTGAAGCATCTTTTATTATCATTTTTTGTCTTTCAGGATACATTCTGGGTTTTATTTTTTTTATTTGATGAAAATAAACAACAATACACACCTTGGATACATTTTTGTTTGATTTGTTTCGAGTGAGAATTTCACCTAGAACCCAAAGGGGGGGGTATTGGCACTTTTCATGGAAAAATGTGAAAAATTAAATTTTCTAAAAACGAAATAAATGCCTTCTAAACACCTCAAACATTCACTCTAAAACAGAAGATTGTTGTTTTTCGCAATATTTTTAGAAATTTGGGCTCTTTCAGTAACATTAATACTTTCTCTGAAGCAACTTTTATGATCTTTTATTGTCTTTCAGGATTCATTCTGGGTTTTATTTTGTTTATTTGATGAAAATGAACTAACAGTACACACTTTGGATACATTTTTGTTTGTTTTGTGTCGAGTAAGATTTTCACCTAGAACCCAAAGGGGGGGGTATTGGCACTTTTCATGGAAAAATGTGAAAAATTAAATTTTCTAAAATGAAATAAATGCCTTCTAAACACCTCAAACATTCACTCTAAACAGAAGATCGTTGTTTTTCGCAATATTTTAGAAATTTGGGCTGTTTTACTAACATTAACACCTGGGCTGAAGCATCTTTTATGATAATTTATTGTCTTTCAGGATACATTCTGGGTTTTATTTTGTTTATTTGATGAAAATGAACAACAATACACACCTTGGATACATTTTTGTTTGATTTGTGTCGAATGAGATTTTCACCTAGAACCCAAAGGGGGGGTATTGCCACTTTTCATGGAAAAATGTGAAAAATTAAATTTTCTAAAAATGAAATAAATGCCTTCTAAACACCTCAAACATTCACTCTAAAACAGAAGATTGTTGTTTTTCGCAATATTTTTAGAAATTTGGGCTCTTTTAGTAACATTAACACTTGCGCTTAAGCATCTTTTATGCTCATGTCATGTCTTTCAGGATTAATTCTGGGGTTTTTATTGTTTATTTGATGAAAATGAACAACAATACACACCATGGAAACATTTTTGTTTGATTTGTGTTAAGTGAGATTTTCACCTAGAATCCAAAGGGGGGGGTATTGGCACTTTCCATGGAAAAATGTGAAAAATTAAATTTTCTAAAAATGAAATATGTGCCTTCTAAACACCTCAAACATTCACTCTAAAACAGAAGATTGTTGTTTTTCGCAATATTTTAAGAAATTTGGGCTCTTTTAGTAACATTAACACTTTCGCTGAAGCATCTTTTATGATCTTTTATTGTCTTTCAGGATTCATTCTGGGTTTTATTTTTTTATTTGATGAAAATAAACAACAATACACACCTTGGATACATTTTTGTTTGATATGTGTCGAGTGAGATTTTCACCTAGAACCCAAAGGGGGGGGTATTGGCAATTTTAATGGAAAAATTTAAAAATTAAATTTTCTAAAAATGAATTAAATGCCTTCTAAACACCTTAAACATTCACTCTAAACAGAAGATTGTTGTTTTTCGCAATATTTTTAGAAATTTGGGCTCTTTTAGTAACATTAACAATTTCGCTGAAGCAACTTTTATGATCTTTTATGGTCCTTCAGGATTCATTCTGGGTTTTATTTTGTTTATTTGATGAAAATGAACAACAATACACACCTTGGATACATTTTTGTTTGTTTTGTGTCGAGTGAGATTTTCACCTAGAACCCAAAGGGAGGGGTATTGGCAATTTTAATGGAAAAATTTGAAAAATTAAATTTTCTAAAAATGATCGAAATGCCTTCTAAACACCTCAAATATTTACTCTAAAACAGAAGATTGTTGTTTTTCGCAATATTTTTAGAAATTTGGGCTCTTTTAGTAACATTAATACCTGGGCTGAAGCATCTTTTATGATCTTTTATTGTCTTTCAGGATTCATTCTGGGTTTTATTTTGTTTATTTGATGAAAATGAACAACAATACACACCTTGAATACATTTTTGTTTTTGATTTGTAACGAGTGAGATTTTCACCTAGAACCAAAAGGGGGGGTATTGGCACTTTTCATGGTAAAATGTGAAAAATTAAATTTTCTAAAAATGAAATAAATGCCTTCTAAACACCTCAAACATTCACTCTAAAACAGAATATTGTTGTTTTTCGCAAAATTTTAGAAATTTTGGCTCTTTTAGTAACATTTGCACTTGCGCTGAGCATCTTTTATGCTCATTTCATGTCTTTCAGGATTAATTCTGGGTTTTATTTTGTTAATTTGATGAAAATGAACAACAATACACACCATAGAAACATTTTTGATTGATTTGTGTCGAGTGAGATTTTCACCTAGAACCCAAAGGGGGGTATTGGCACTTTTCATGGAAAAATGTGAAAATTAAATTTTCTAAAAATGAAAAAATGCCTTCTAAACACCTCAAACATTCACTCTAAAACAGAAGATTGTTGTTTTTCGCAATATTTTTTTGAAATTTGGGCTCATTAAGTAACATAAACACTTGGGCTGAAGCATCTTTTATGATCTTTTATTGTCTTTCAAGATTCATTTTGGGTTTTATTTTGTTTATTTGATGAAAATGAACAACAATACACACCTTGGATACATTTTTGTTTGATTTGAGTCGAGTGAGATTTTCACCTAGAACCCAAAGGGGGGGGTATTGGCACTTTTCATGGAAAAATGTGAAAAATTAAATTTTCTAAAATGAAATAAATGCCTTCTTAACACCTCAAACATTCACTCTAAAACAGAAGATTGTTGTTTTTCGCAATATTTTTAGAAATTTGGGCTCTTTTAGTAACATTAACACTTGGGCTTTTATGATCTTTTATTGTCTTTCAGGATTCATTCTGGGTTTAATTTTGTTTATTTGATGAAAATGAACAACAATACACACCTTGGATACATTTTTGTTTGATTTGTGTCGAGTGAGATTTTCACCTAGAACGCAAAGGGGGGGTATTGGCACTTTTCATGGAAAAATGTGAAAAATTACATTTTCTAAAAATGAATGAAATGCCTTCTAAACACCTCAAACATTCACTCTAAAACAGAAGATTGTTGTTTTTCGCAATATTTTTAGAAATTTGGGCTCTTTTGGTAACATTAACACCTGGGCTGAAGCATCTTTTATGATCTTTTATTGTCTTTCAGGATTCATTCTGGGTTTTATTTTGTTTATTTGATGAAAATGAACAACAATACACAACTTATATACATTTTTGTTTGATTTGTGTCGAATGAGATTTTCGCCTAGAACCCAAAGGGGGGGGTATTGGCACTTTTCATGGAAAAATGTGAAAAATTAAATTTTCTAAAAATGAAATAAATGCCTTCTAAACACCTCAAACATTCACCCTAAAACAGAAGATTGTTGTTTTTCGCAATATTTTTAGAAATTTGGGCTCTTTTAGTTACATTAACACCTGGGCTGAAGCATCTTTTATTATCATTTTTTGTCTTTCAGGATACATTCTGGGTTTTATTTTGTTTATTTGATGAAAATGAACAACAATACACACCTTGGATACATTTTTGTTTGATTTGTTTCGAGTGAGAATTTCACCTAGAACCCAAAGGGGGGGGTATTGGCACTTTTCATGGAAAAATGTGAAAAATTAAATTTTCTAAAAATGAAATAAATGCCTTCTAAACACCTCAAACATTCACTCTAAAACAGAAGATTGTTGTTTTTCGCAATATTTTTAGAAATTTGGGCTCTTTCAGTAACATTAACACTTTCTCTGAAGCAACTTTTATGATCTTTTATTGTCTTTCAGGATTCATTCTGGGTTTTATTTATTTTATATGATTAAAATGAACTAACAATACACACCTTGGATACATTTTTGTTTGTTTTGTGTCGAGTAAGATTTTCACCTAGAACCCAAAGGGGGGGGTATTGGCACTTTTCATGGAAAAATGTGAAAAATTAAATTTTCTATAAATAAAATAAATGTCTTCTAAACACCTCAAACATTCACTCTAAAACAGAAGATTGTTGTTTTTCGCAATATTTTTTGAAATTTGGGCTCTTTTAGTAACATTAACACCTGAGCTGAAGCATCTTTTATGATCTTTTATTGTCTTTCAGGATTCATTCTGGGTTTTATTTTGTTAATTTGATGAAAATGAAAACAATACACACCATGGAAACATTTTTGATTGATTTGTGTCGAGTGAGATTTTCACCTAGAACCCAAAGGGGGGGTATTGGCACTTTTCATGGAAAAATGTGAAAAATTAAATTTTCTAAAAATGAAAAAATGCCTTCTAAACTTCTCAAACATTCACTCTAAAACAGAAGATTGTTGTTTTTCGCAATATTTTTAGAAATTTGGGCTCATTAAGTAACATAAACACTTGGGCTGAAGCATCTTTTATGATCTTTTATTGTCTTTCAGGATTCATTTTGGGTTTATTTTGTTTATTTGATGAAAATGAACAACAATACACACCTTGGATACATTTTTGTTTGATTGTGTCGAGTGAGATTTTCACCTAGAACCCAAAGGGGGGGTATTGGCACTTTTCATGGAAAAATGTGAAAAATTAAATTTTCTAAAAATGAAATAAAAGCCTTCTTAACACCTCAAACATTCACTCTAAAACAGAAGATTGTTGTTTTTCGCAATATTTTTAGAAATTTGGGCTCTTTTAGTAACATTAACACCCGGGCTGAAGCATCTTTTATGCTCATTTCTTGTCTTTCAGGATTAATTCTGGGTTTTATTTTGTTTATTTGATGAAAATGAACAACAATACACACCTTGGATACATTTTTGTTTGATTTGTGTCGAGTGAAATTTTCACCTAGAACCCAAAGGGGGGGTATTAGCACTTTTCATGGAAAAATGTGAAAAATTAAATTTTCTAAAAATGAAATAAATGCCTTCTAAACACCTCAAACATTCACTCTAAAACAGAAGATTGTTGTTTTTCGCAATATTTTTTAAATATTTTGGGCTCTTTTAGTAACATTAACACCTGGGCTTTTATGATCTTTTATTGTCTTTCAGGATTCATTCTGGGTTTAATTTTGTTTATTTGATGAAAATGAACAACAATACACACCTTGGATACATTTTTGTTTGATTTGTGTCGAGTGAGATTTTCACCTAGAACGCAAAGGGGGGGGTATTGGCACTTTTCATGGAAAAATGTAAAAAATTAAATTTTCTAAAAATGAAATAAATGCCTTCTTAACACCTCAAACATTCACTCTAAAACAGAAGATTGTTGTTTTTCGCAATATTTTTAGAAATATGGGCTCTTTTAGTAACATTAACACCTGGGCTGAAGCATCTTTTATGATCTTTTATTGTCTTTCAGGATTCATTCTGGGTTTTATTTTGTTTATTGGATGAAAATGAACAACAATACACACCTTATATACATTTTTGTTTGATTTGTGTCGAGTGAGATTTTCACCTAGAACCCAAAGGGGGGGGTTTTGGCACTTTTCATGGAAAAATGTAAAAAATTAAATTTTCTAAAAATGAAATAAATGCCTTCTTAACACCTCAAACATTCACTCTAAAACAGAAGATTGTTGTTTTTCGCAATATTTTTAGAAATTTGGGTTCTTTTAGTAACATTAACACTTTCTCTGAAGCAACTTTTATGCTCATTTCTTGTCTTTCAGGATTCATTCTGGGTTTTATTTTGTTTATTTGATGAAAATGAACAACAATACACACCTTGGATACATTTTTGTTTGATTTGTGTCAAGTTAGATTTTCACTTAGAACCCAAAGGGGGGGGTATTGGCACTTTTCATGGATAAATGGGAAAAATTAAATTTTCTAAAAATGAAATAAATGCCTTCTAAACACCTCAAACATTCACCCTAAAACAGAAGATTGTTGTTTTTCGCAATATTTTTAGAAATTTGGGCTCTTTTAGTAACATTTACACCTGGGCTGAAGCATCTTTTATTTTCATTTTTTGTCTTTCAGGATACATTCTGGGTTTTATTTTGTTTATTTGATGAAAATGAACAACAATACACACCTTGGATACATTTTTGTTTGTTTTGTGTCGAGTAAGATTTTCACCTAGAACCCAAAAGGGGGGGGGTATTGGCACTTTTCATGGAAAAATGTTAAAAAAATAAATTTTCTATAAATAAAATAAATGCCTTCTAAACACCTCAAACATTCACTCTAAAACAGAATATTGTTGTTTTTCGCAATATTTTTTGAAATTTGGGCTCTTTTAGTAACATAAACACTTGCGCTGAAGCAACTTTTATGCTCATTTCATGTCTTTCAGGATTAATTCTGGGTTTTATTTTGTTTATTAGATGAAAATGAACAACAATACACACCATGGAAACATTTTTGATTGATTTGTGTCGAGTGAGATTTTCACCTAGAACCCAAAGGGGGGGTATTGGCACTTTTCATGGAAAAATGTGAAAAATTAAGTTTTCTAAAAATGAAAAAATGCCTTCTAAACACCTCAAACATTCACTCTAAAACAGAAGATTGTTGTTTTTCGCAATATTTTTAGAAATTTGGGCTCTTTTAGTAACATTAACACCTGGGCTGAAGCATCATTTATGATCTTTTATTGTCTTTCAGGATTCATTCTGGGTTTTATTTTGTTTCTTTGATGAAAATGAACAACAATACACACCTTGGATACATTTTTGTTTGATTTGTGTCGAGTGAGATTTTCACCTAGAACCAAAAGGGGGGGTATTGGCACTTTTTATGGAAAAATGTGAAAAATTAAATTTTCTAAAAATAAAATAAATGCCTTCTTAACACCTCAAACATTCACTCTAAAACAGAAGATTGTTGTTTTTCGCAAAATTTTTAGAAATTTGGGCTCTTTTAGTAACATTTGCACTTGCGCTGAAGCATCTTTTATGCTCATTTCATGTCTTTCAGGATTAATTCTGGGTTTTATTTTGTTTATTTGATGAAAATGAACAACAATACACACCATGGAAACATTTTTGATTGATTTGTGTCGAGTGAGATTTTCACCTAGAACCCAAAGGGGGGGTATTGACACTTTTCATGGAAAAATGTGAAAAATTAAATTTTCTAAAAATGAAAAAATGCCTTCTAAACACCTCAAACATTCACTATAAAACAGAAGATTGTTGTTTTTCGCAATATTTTTAGAAATTTGGGCTCTTTTAGTAACCTTAACACCTGGGCTGAAGCATCTTTTATGATCATTTATTGTCTTTCAGTATACATTCTGGGTTTTATTTTGTTTATTTGATGAAAATGAACAACAATTAACACCTTGGATACATTTTTGTTTGATTTGTTTCGAGTGAGATTTTCACCTAGAACCCAAAGGGGGGGGTATTGGCACTTAACATGGAAAAATGTGAAAAATTAAATTTTCGAAAAATGAAATAAATGCCTTCTAAACACCTCAAACATTCACTTTTAAACAGAAGATTGTTGTTTTTCGCAATATTTTTAGAAATTTGGGCTCTTTTAGAAGCATTAACACTTGCGCTGAAGCATCTTTTATGCTCATGTCATGTCTTTCAGGATTAATTCTGGGTTTTATATTGTTTATTTGATGAAAATGAACAACAATACACACCATGGAAACATTTTTGTTTGATTTGTGTTAAGTGAAATTTTCACCTAGAACCCAAAGGGGGGGGTATTGGCACTTTCCATGGAAAAATGTGAAAAATTATATTTTCTAAAAATGAAATATGTGCCTTTCAAACACCTCAAACATTCACTCTAAAACAGAAGATTGTTGTTTTTCGCAATATTTTTAGAAATTTGGGCTCTTTTAGTAACATTAACACTTGGGCTGAAGCATCTTTTATGATCTTTTATTGTCTTTCAGGATTCATTCTGGGTTTTATTTTTTTTATTTGATGAAAATGAACAACAATACACACCTTGGATACATTTTTGTTTGATTTGTGTCGAGTGAGATTTTCACCTAGAACCCAAAGGGGGGGGTATTGGCACTTTTAATGGAAAATTGTGAAAAATTAAATTTTCTAAAAATGAAATAAATGCCTTCTAAACACCTCAAACATTCACTCTAAAACAGAATATTGTTGTTTTTCGCAATATTTTTAGAAATTTGGGCTCTTTTAGTAACATTAACACTTGCGCTGAAGCAACTTTTATGCCCATTTCTTGTCTTTCAGGATTAATTCTGGGTTTTATTTTGTTTATTTGATGAAAATGAACAACAATACACACCATGGAAACATTTTTGTTTGATTTGCGTCAAGTAGGATTTTCACCTAGAACCCAAAGGGGGGGTATTGGCACTTTTCATGGAAAAATGTGAAAAATTTAATTTTCTAAACATGGATGAAATGCCTTCTAAACACCTCAAACATTCACTCTAAAACAGAAGATTGTTGTTTTTCGCAATATTTTTAGAAATATGGGCTCTTTTAGTAACATTAACACACGGGCTGAAGCATCTTTTATGATCTTTTTTTGTCTTTCAGGATTCATTCTGGGTTTTATTTTGTTTATTTGATGAAAATGAACAACAATACACACCTTGGATACATTTTTGTTTAATTTGTGTCGAGTGAGATTTTCACCTAGAACCAAAAGGGGGGGGTATTGGCACTTTTCATGGAAAAATGTGAAAAATTAAATTTTCTAAAAATGAAATAAATGCCTTCTAAACACCTCAAACATTTACTCTAAAACAGAATATTGTTGTTTTTCGCAAAATTTTTAGAAATTTGGGCTCTTTAAGTAACATTTGCACTTGCGCTGAAGCATCTTTTATGCTCATTTCATGTCTTTCAGGATTAATTCTGGGTTTTATTTTGTTTATTTGATGAAAATGAGCAACAATACACACCATGGAAACATTTTTGATTGATTTGTGTCGAGTGAGATTTTCACCTAGAACCCAAAGGGGGGGTATATGCACTTTTCATGGAAAAACGTGAAAAATTAAATTTTCTAAAAATGAAAAAATGCCTTCTAAACACCTCAAACATTCACTCTAAAACAGAAGATTGTTGTTTTTCGCAATATTTTTAGAAATTTGGGCTCTTTTAGTAACATTAACACCTGGGCTGAAGCATCATTTATGCTCATTTCTTGTCTTTCAGGATTAATTCTGGGTTTTATTTTGTTTATTTGATGAAAATGAACATCAATACACAACATGGACACATTTTTGATTGACTTGTGTTGAGTGAGATTTTCACCTAGAACCCAAAGGGGGGGTATTGGCACTTTTCATGGAAAAATGTGAAAAGTTAAATTTTCTAAAAATGAAATAAATGCCTTCTAAACACCTCAAACATTCACTCTAAAACAGAAGATTGTTGTTTTTCGCAATATTTTTAGAAATTTGGGCTCTTTTAGTAACATTAACACCTGGGCTGAAGCATCTTTTATGATCATTCATTGTCTTTCAGGATTCATTCTGGGTTTTATTTTGTTTATTTGATGAAAATGAACAACAATACACACCTTGGATACATTTTTGTTTGATTTGTGTCGAGTGAGATTTTCACCTAGAACGCAAAGGGGGGGGTATTGGCACTTTTCATGGAAAAATGTGAAAAATTAAATTTTCTAAAAACGAATGAAATGCCTTCTAAACACCTCAAACATTCACTCTAAAACAGAAGATTGTTGTTTTTCGCAATATTTTTAGAAATTTGGGCTCTTTTAGTAACATTAACACCTGGGCTGAAGCATCTTTTATGATCTTTTATTGTCTTTCAGGATTCATTCTGGGTTTTATTTTGTTTATTTGATGAAAATGAACAACAATACACACCTTATATACATTTTTGTTTGATTTGTAACGAGTGAGATTTTCACCTAGAACCCAAAGGCACTTTTCATGGAAAAATGTGAAAAATTAAATTTTCTAAAAATGAAATAAATGCCTTCTAAACACCTCAAACATTCACTCTAAAACAGAAGATTGTTGTTTTTCGCAATATTTTTAGAAATTTGGGCTCTTTTAGTAACATTAACACTAGCGCTGAAGCAACTTTTATGCTCATTTCTTGTCTTTCAGGATTAATTCTGAGTTTTATTTTTTTTATTTGATGAAAATGAACAACAATACACACCATGGAAACATTTTTGTCTGATATGTTTCGAGTGAGATTTTCACCTAGAACCCAAAGGGGGGGTAATGGCACTTTTCATGGAAAAATGTGAAAAATTAAATTTTCTAAAAATGACATAAATGCCTTCAAAACACCTCAAACATTCACTCTAAAACAGAAGATTGTTGTTTTTCGCAATATTTTTAGAAATTTGGGCTCTTTTAGTAACATTAAAACCTGGGCTGAAGCATCTTTTATGATCATTTATTGTCTTTCAGGATACATTCAGGGTTTTATTTTGTTTATTTGATGAAAATGAACAACAATACACACCTTGGATACATTTTTGTTTGATTTGTATCGAGTGAGATTTTCACCTAAAACCCAAAGGGGGGGGTATTGGCACTTTTCATGGAAAAATGTGAAAAATTAAATTTTCTAAAAATGAAATAAATGCCTTCTAAACACCTCAAACATTCACTCTAAAACAGAAGATTGTTGTTTTTCGCAATATTTTTAGAAATTTGGGCTCTTTTAGCAACATTAACACTTGCGCTGAAGCATCTTTTATGCTCATTTCTTGTCTTTCTGGATTAATTCTGGGTTTTATTTTGTTTATTTGATGAAAATGAACAACAATACACACCATGGGAACATTTTTGATTGATTTGTGTCGAGTGAGATTTTCACCTAGAACCCAAAAGGGGGGGTATTGGCACTTTTCATGGAAAAATGTGAAAAAATAAATTTTCTAAAAAAGAAATAAATGCCTTCTAAACACCACAAACATTCACTCTAAAACAGAAGATTGTTGTTTTTCGCAATATTTTTAGAAATTTGGGCTCTTTTAGTAACATTAACACTTGAGCGGAAGCATCTTTTATGCTCATTTCTTGTCTTTCAGGATTAATTCTGGGTTTTATTTTGTTTATTTGATTAAAATGAACAACAATACACACCATGGAAACATTTTTGTCTGATATGTTTCGAGTGAGATTTTCACCTAGAACCCAAAAGGGGGGGTATTGGCCTTTCAAGGAAAAATGTGAAAAATTAAATTTTCTAAAAATGAAATAAATGCCTTCTAAACACCTCAAACATTCACTCTAAAACAGAAGATTGTTGTTTTTCGCAATATTTTTAGAAATTTGGGCTCTTTTAGTAACATTAAGACTTGCGCTGAAGCATCTTTTATGCTCATTTCTTGTCTTTCAGGATTAACTCTGGGTTTGTTTTTGTTTATTTGATGAAAATGAACAACAATACACACCATGGAAACATTTTTGATTGATTTGTTTCGAGTGAGATTTTCACCTAGAACCCAAAGTATTGGCACTTTTCATGGAAAAATGTGAAAAATTAAATTTTCTAAAAATGAAATAAATGCCTTCTAAACACCTCAAACATTCACTCTAAAACAGAAGATTGTTGTTTTTCGCAATATTTTTAGAAATTTGGGCTCTTTTAGTAACATTAACACCTGGGCTGAAGCATCTTTTATGATCATTTATTGTCTTTCAGGATACATTCAGGGTTTTATTTTGTTTATTTGATGAAAATGAACAACAATACACACCATGGGAACATTTTTGATTGATTTGTGTCGAGTGAGATTTTCACCTAGAACCCAAAGGGGGGGTATTGGCACTTTTCATGGAAAAATGTGAAAAATTAAATTTTCTAAAAATGAAATAAATGCCTTCTAAACTTCTCAAACATTCACTCTAAAACAGAAGATTGTTGTTTTTCGCAATATTTTTAGAAATTTGGGCTCTTTTAGTAACATTTACACCTGGGCTGAAGCATCTTTTATGATCATTTATTGTCTTTCAGGATATATTCTGGGTTTTATTTTTTTTATTTGATGAACATGAACAACAATACACACCTTGGATACATTTTTGTTTGATATGTTTCGAGTGAGATTTTCACCTAGAACCCAAAAGGCGGGGTATTGGCCTTTCAAGGAAAAATGTGAAAAATTAAATTTTTTAAAAATGAAATAAATGCCTTCTAAACACCTCAAACATTCACTCTAAAACAGAAGATTGTTGTTTTTCGCAATATTTTTAGAAATTTGGGCTCTTTTAGTAACATTAACACTTTCGCTGAAGCAACTTTTATGCTCATTTCTTGTCTTTCAAGATTAATTCTGGGTTTTTTTTGTTTATTTGATGAAAATGAACAACATTACACACCATGGAAACATTTTTGTTTCATTTGTGTCGTGTGAGATTTTCACCTAGAACCCAAAGGGGGGGTATTGGCACTTTTCATGGAAAAATGTGAAAAATTAAATTTTCTAAAAATGAAATAAATGCCTTCTAAACACCTCAAACATTCACTCTAAAACAGAAGATTGTTGTTTTTCGCAATATTTTTAGAAATTTGGGCTCTTTTAGTAACATTAACACTTGCGCTGAAGCATCTTTTATGCTCATTTCTTGTCTTTCAGGATTAATTCTGGGTTTTATTTTTTTTATTTGATGAAAATGAACAACAATACACACCATGGGAACATTTTTGAATGATTTGTGTCGAATGACATTTTCACCCAGAACCCAAAGGGGGGGGTATTTGCACTTTTAATGGAAAAATGTGAAAAATTAAATATTCTAAAAATGAAATAAATGCCTTCTAAACACCTCAAACATTCACTCTAAAACAGAAGATTGTTGTTTTTCGCAATATTTTTAGAAATTTGGGGTCTTTAAGTAACATTACCACTTGCGCTGAAGCATCTTTTATGCACATTTCTTGTCTTTCAGGATTAATTCTGGGTTTTATTTTGTTTATTTGATGAAAATGAACAACAATACACACCATGGAAACATTTTTGTTTGATTTGTGTCAAGTGAGATTTTCACCTAGAACCCAAAAGGGGGGCACTTTTCATGGAATTGGCACTTTTCATGGAAAAATGTGAAAAAATAAATTTTCTAAAAATGAAATAAATGCCTTCTAAACACCACAAACATTCACTCTAAAACAGAAGATTGTTGTTTTTCGCAATATTTTTAGAAATTTGGGCTCTTTTAGTAACATTAACACTTGCGCTGAAGCATCTTTTATGCTCATTTCTTGTCTTTCAGGATTAATTCTGGGTTTTATTTTGTTTATTTGATTAAAATGAACAACAATACACACCATGGAAACATTTTTGTCTGAAATGTATCGAGTGAGATTTTCACCTAGAACCCAAAAGGGGGGGTATTGGCCTTTCAAGGAAAAATGTGAAAAATTAAATTTTCTAAAAATGAAATAAATGCCTTCTAAACACCTCAAATATTCACTCTAAAACAGAAGATTGTTGTTTTCCGCAATATTTTTAGTAATTTGGGCTCTTTTAGTAACATAAACACTTGCGCTGAAGCATCTTTTATGCTCATTTCCCTTCTTTCAGGATTAATTCTGGGTTTTATTTTGTTTATTTGATTAAAATGAGCAACAATGCACACCATGGAAACATTTTTGTCTGATATGTTTCAAGTGAGATTTTCACCTAGAACCCAAAAGGGGGGTATTGGCCTTTCAAGGAAAAATGTGAAAAATTAAATTTTCTAAAAATGAAATAAATGCCTTCTAAACACCTCAAATATTCACTCTAAAACAGAAGATTGTTGTTTTTCGCAATATTTTTTGAAATTTGGGCTCTTTTAGTAACATAAACACTTGCGATGAAGCAACTTTTATGCTCATTTCTTGTCTTTCAGGATTAATTCTGGGTTTTATTTTGCTTATTTGATGAAAATGAACAACAATACACACCATGGAAACATTTTTGTTTGATTTGCGTCAAGTGAGATTTTCACCTAGAACCCAAAGGGGGGGTATTGGCACTTTTCATGTAAAAATGTGAAAAATTAAATTTTTTAAAAATGAAAAAATGCCTTCTAAACACCTCAAACATTCGCTCTAAAACAGAAGATTGTTGTTTTTCGCAATATTTTTAGAAATTTGGGCTCTTTTAGTAACATTAACACTTGGGCTGAAGCATCTTTTATGATCTTTTATTGTCTTTCAGGATTCATTCTGGGTTTTATTTTGTTTCTTTGATGAAAATGAACAACAATACACACCTTGGATACATTTTTGTTTGATTTGTGTCGAGTGAGATTTTCACCTAGAACCAAAAGGGGGGGGTATTGGCACTTTTCATGGAAAAATGTGAAAAATTAAATTTTCTAAAAATGAAATAAATGCCTTCTTAACACCTCAACCATTCACTCTAAAACAGAATATTGTTGTTTTTCGCAAAATTTTTAGAAATTTGGGCTCTTTTAGTAACATTTGCACTTGCGCTGAAGCATCTTTTATGCTCATTTCATGTCTTTCAGGATTAATTCTGGGTTTTATTTTGTTTATTAGATGAAAATGAACAACAATACACACCATGGAAACATTTTTGATTGATTTGTGTCGAGTGAGATTTTCACCTAGAACCCAAAAGGGGGGGTATTGGCACTTTTCATGGAAAAATGTGAAAAATTAAATTTTCTAAAAATGAAAAAATGCCTTCTAAACACCTCAAACATTCACTCTAAAACAGAAGATTGTTGTTTTTCGCAATATTTTTAGAAATTTGGGTTCTTTTAGTAACATAAACACCTGGGCTGAAGCATCATTTATGATCTTTTATTGTCTTTCAGGATTCATTCTGGGTTTTATTTTGTTTCTTTGATGAAAATGAACAACAATACACACCTTGGATACATTTTTGTTTGATTTGTGTCGAGTGAGATATTCACCTAGAACCAAAAGGGGGGGGTATTGGCACTTTTCATGGAAAAATGTGAAAAATTAAATTTTCTAAAAATGAAATAAATGCCTTCTAAACACCTCAAACATTTACTCTAAAACAGAATATTGTTGTTTTTCGCAAAATTTTTAGAAATTTGGGCTCTTTTAGTAACATTTTCACTTGCGCTGAAGCATCTTTTATGCTCATTTCTTGTCTTTCAGGATTAATTCTGGGTTTTATTTTGTTTATTTGATGAAAATGAACAACAATACACACCATGGAAACATTTTTGATTGATTTGTGTCGAGTGAGATTTTCACCTAGAACCCAAAGGGGGGGTATTGGCACTATTCATGGAAAAATGTGAAAAATTAAATTTTCTAAAAATGAAAAAATGCCTTCTAAACACCTCAAACATTCACTCTAAAACAGAAGATTGTTGTTTTTCGCAAAATTTTTAGAAATTTGGGCTCTTTTAGTAACATTAACACTTGCGCTGAAGCATTTTTTATGCTCATTTCTTGTCTTTCAGGATTAATTCTGGGTTTTATTTTTTTTATTTGATGAAAATGAACAACAATACACACCATGGGAACATTTTTGAATGATTTGTGTCGAATGACATTTTCACCCAGAACCCAAAGGGGGGGGGTATTTGCACTTTTAATGGAAAAATGTGAAAAATTAAATATTCTAAAAATGAAATAAATGCCTTCTAAACACCTCAAACATTCACTCTAAAACAGAAGATTGTTGTTTTTCGCAATATTTTTAGAAATTTGGGGTCTTTAAGTAACATTACCACTTGCGCTGAAGCATCTTTTATGCACATTTCTTGTCTTTCAGGATTAATTCTGGGTTTTATTTTGTTTATTTGATGAAAATGAACAACAATACACACCATGGAAACATTTTTGTTTGATTTGTGTCAAGTGAGATTTTCACCTAGAACCCAAAAGGGGGGCACTTTTCATGGAATTGGCACTTTTCATGGAAAAATGTGAAAAAATAAATTTTCTAAAAATGAAATAAATGCCTTCTAAACACCACAAACATTCACTCTAAAACAGAAGATTGTTGTTTTTCGCAATATTTTTAGAAATTTGGGCTCTTTTAGTAACATTAAAACTTGCGCTGAAGCATCTTTTATGCTCATTTCTTGTCTTTCAGGATTAATTCTGGGTTTTATTTTGTTTATTTGATTAAAATGAACAACAATACACACCATGGAAACATTTTTGTCTGAAATGTTTCGAGTGAGATTTTCACCTAGAACCCAAAAGGGGGGGTATTGGCCTTTCAAGGAAAAATGTGAAAAATTAAATTTTCTAAAAATGAAATAAATGCCTTCTAAACACCTCAAATATTCACTCTAAAACAGAAGATTGTTGTTTTCCGCAATATTTTTAGTAATTTGGGCTCTTTTAGTAACATAAACACTTGCGCTGAAGCATCTTTTATGCTCATTTCCCTTCTTTCAGGATTAATTCTGGGTTTTATTTTGTTTATTTGATTAAAATGAGCAACAATGCACACCATGGAAACATTTTTGTCTGATATGTTTCAAGTGAGATTTTCACCTAGAACCCAAAAGGGGGGGTATTGGCCTTTCAAGGAAAAATGTGAAAAATTAAATTTTCTAAAAATGAAATAAATGCCTTCTAAACACCTCAAATATTCACTCTAAAACAGAAGATTGTTGTTTTTCGCAATATTTTTTGAAATTTGGGCTCTTTTAGTAACATAAACACTTGCGATGAAGCAACTTTTATGCTCATTTCTTGTCTTTCAGGATTTATTCTGGGTTTTATTTTGCTTATTTGATGAAAATGAACAACAATACACACCATGGAAACATTTTTGTTTGATTTGCGTCAAGTGAGATTTTCACCTAGAACCCAAAGGGGGGGTATTGGCACTTTTCATGTAAAAATGTGAAAAATTAAATTTTCTAAAAATGAAAAAATGCCTTCTAAACACCTCAAACATTCGCTCTAAAACAGAAGATTGTTGTTTTTCGCAATATTTTTAGAAATTTGGGCTCTTTTAGTAACATTAACACTTGGGCTGAAGCATCTTTTATGATCTTTTATTGTCTTTCAGGATTCATTCTGGGTTTTATTTTGTTTCTTTGATGAAAATGAACAACAATACACACCTTGGATACATTTTTGT
Source organism: Hetaerina americana (assembly GCF_022747635.1). Classification (NCBI taxonomy): domain Eukaryota; kingdom Metazoa; phylum Arthropoda; class Insecta; order Odonata; family Calopterygidae; genus Hetaerina; species Hetaerina americana. The sequence continues at coordinate 308,538 of NW_027286769.1, forward strand.
TTGATTTGTGTCGAGTGAGATTTTCACCTAGAACCAAAAGGGGGGGGTATTGGCACTTTTCATGGAAAAATGTGAAAAATTAAATTTTCTAAAAATGAAATAAATGCCTTCTTAACACCTCAACCATTCACTCTAAAACAGAATATTGTTGTTTTTCGCAAAATTTTTAGAAATTTGGGCTCTTTTAGTAACATTTGCACTTGCGCTGAAGCATCTTTTATGCTCATTTCATGTCTTTCAGGATTAATTCTGGGTTTTATTTTGTTTATTAGATGAAAATGAACAACAATACACACCATGGAAACATTTTTGATTGATTTGTGTCGAGTGAGATTTTCACCTAGAACCCAAAAGGGGGGGTATTGGCACTTTTCATGGAAAAATGTGAAAAATTAAATTTTCTAAAAATGAAAAAATGCCTTCTAAACACCTCAAACATTCACTCTAAAACAGAAGATTGTTGTTTTTCGCAATATTTTTAGAAATTTGGGTTCTTTTAGTAACATAAACACCTGGGCTGAAGCATCATTTATGATCTTTTATTGTCTTTCAGGATTCATTCTGGGTTTTATTTTGTTTCTTTGATGAAAATGAACAACAATACACACCTTGGATACATTTTTGTTTGATTTGTGTCAAGTGAGATTTTCACCTAGAACCAAAAGGGGGGGGTATTGACACTTTTTATGGAAAAATGTGAAAAATTAAATTTTCTAAAAATGAAATAAATGCCTTCTTAACACCTCAAACATTCACTCTAAAACAGAAGATTGTTGTTTTTCGCAAAATTTTTAGAAATTTGGGCTCTTTTAGTAACATTTGCACTTGCGCTGAAGCATCTTTTATGCTCATTTCATGTCTTTCAGGATTAATTCTGGGTTTTATTTTGTTTATTTGATGAAAATGAACAACAATACACACCATGGAAACATTTTTGATTGATTTGTGTCGAGTGAGATTTTCACCTAGAACCCAAAGGGGGGGTATTGGCACTTTTCATGGAAAAATGTGAAAAATTAAATTTTCTAAAAATGAAAAAAAGCCTTCTAAACACCTCAAACATTCACTCTAAAACAGAAGATTGTTGTTTTTCGCAATATTTTTAGAAATTTGGGCTCTTTTAGTAACATTAACACCTGGGATGAAGCATCATTTATGCTCATTTTTTGTCTTTCAGGATTAATTCTGGGTTTTATTTTGTTTATTTGATGAAAATGAACAACAATACACACCATGGAAACATTTTTGTTTGATTTGCGTCAAGTGAGATTTTCACCTAGAACCCAAAGGGGGGGTATTGGCACTTTTCATGGAAAAATGTGAAAAATTTAATTTTATAAACATGGATGAAATGCCTTCTAAACACCTCAAACATTCACTCTAAAACAGAAGATTGTTGTTTTTCGCAATATTTTTAGAAATATGGGCTCTTTTAGTAACATTAACACACGGGCTGAAGCATCTTTTATGATCTTTTTTTGTCTTTCAGGATTCATTCTGGGTTTTATTTTGTTTATTTGATGAAAATGAACAACAATACACACCTTGGATACATTTTTGTTTGATTTGTGTCGAGTGAGATATTCACCTAGAACCAAAAGGGGGGGGTATTGGCACTTTTCATGGAAAAATGTGAAAAATTAAATTTTCTAAAAATGAAATAAATGCCTTCTAAACACCTCAAACATTTACTCTAAAACAGAATATTGTTGTTTTTCGCAAAATTTTTAGAAATTTGGGCTCTTTTAGTAACATTTTCACTTGCGCTGAAGCATCTTTTATGCTCATTTCATGTCTTTCAGGATTAATTCTGGGTTTCATTTTGTTTATTTGATGAAAATGAACAACAATACACACCATGGAAACATTTTTGATTGATTTGTGTCGAGTGAGATTTTCACCTAGAACCCAAAGGGGGGGTATTGGCACTATTCATGGAAAAATGTGAAAAATTAAATTTTCTAAAAATGAAAAAATGCCTTCTAAACACCTCAAACATTCACTCTAAAACAGAAGATTGTTGTTTTTCGCAATATTTTTAGAAATTTGGGCTCTTTTAGTAACATTAACACCTGGGCTGAAGCATCATTTATGCTCATTTCTTGTCTTTCAGGATTAATTCTGGGTTTTATTTTGTTTATTTGATGAAAATGAACATCAATACACAACATGGACACATTTTTGATTGATTTGTGTCGAGTGAGATTTTCACCTAGAACCCAAAGGGGGGGTATTGGCACTTTTCATGGAAAAATGTGAAAAGTTAAATTTTCTAAAAATGAAATAAATGCCTTCTAAACACCTCAAACATTCACTCTAAAACAGAAGATTGTTGTTTTTCGCAATATTTTTAGAAATTTGGGCTCTTTTAGCAACATTAACACCTGGGCTGAAGCATCTTTTATGATCATTCATTGTCTTTCAGGATTCATTCTGGGTTTTATTTTGTTTATTTGATGAAAATGAACAACAATACACACCTTGGATACATTTTTGTTTGATTTGTGTCGAGTGAGATTTTCACCTAGAACGCAAAGGGGGGGGTATTGGCACTTTTCATGGAAAAATGTGAAAAATTAAATTTTCTAAAAACGAATGAAATGCCTTCTAAACACCTCAAACATTCACTGTAAAACAGAAGATTGTTGTTTTTCGCAATATTTTTAGAAATTTGGGCTCTTTTAGTAACATTAACACCTGGGCTGAAGCATCTTTTATGATCTTTTATTGTCTTTCAGGATTCATTCTGGGTTTTATTTTGTTTATTTGATGAAAATGAACAACAATACACACCTTATATACATTTTTGTTTGATTTGTAACTAGTGAGATTTTCACCTAGAACCCAAAGGCACTTTTCATGGAAAAATGTGAAAAATTAAATTTTCTAAAAATGAAATAAATGCCTTCTAAACACCTCAAACATTCACTCTAAAACAGAAGATTGTTGTTTTTCGCAATATTTTTAGAAATTTGGGCTCTTTTAGTAACATTAACACTCGCGCTGAAGCAACTTTTATGCTCATTTCTTGTCTTTCAGGATTAATTCTGGGTTTTATTTTTTTTATTTGATGAAAATGAACAACAATACACACCATGGAAACATTTTTGTCTGATATGTTTCGAGTGAGATTTTCACCTAGAACCCAAAGGGGGGGTATTGGCACTTTTCATGGAAAAATGTGAAAAATTAAATTTTCTAAAAATGACATAAATGCCTTCAAAACACCGCAAACATTCACTCTAAAACAGAAGATTGTTGTTTTTCGCAATATTTTTAGAAATTTGGGCTCTTTTTGTAACATTAACACCTGGGCTGAAGCATCTTTTATGATCATTTATTGTCTTTCAGGATACATTCAGGGTTTTATTTTGTTTATTTGATGAAAATGAACAACAATACACACCTTGGATACATTTTTGTTTGATTTGTTTCGAGTGAGATTTTCACCTAAAACCCAAAGGGGGGGGTATTGGCACTTTTCATGGAAAAATGTGAAAAATTAAATTTTCTAAAAATGATATAAATGCCTTCTTAACACCTCAAACATTCACTCTTAAACAGAAGATTGTTGTTTTTCGAAATATTTTTAGAAATTTGGGCTCTTTTAGTAACATTAAGACTTGCGTTGAAGCATCTTTTATGCTCATTTCTTGTCTTTCAGGATTAACTCTGGGTTTGTTTTTGTTTATTTGATGAAAATGAACAACAATACACACCATGGAAACATTTTTGATTTTTTTGTTTCGAGTGAGATTTTCACCTAGAACCCAAAGTATTGGCACTTTTCATGGAAAAATGTGAAAAATTAAATTTTCTAAAAATGAAAAAATGCCTTCTAAACACCTCAAACATTCACTCTAAAACAGAAGATTGTTGTTTTTCGCAAAATTTTTAGAAATTTGGGCTCTTTTAGTAACATTAACACTTGCGCTGAAGCATTTTTTATGCTCATTTCTTGTCTTTCAGGATTAATTCTGGGTTTTATTTTTTTTATTTGATGAAAATGAACAACAATACACACCATGGGAACATTTTTGAATGATTTGTGTCGAATGACATTTTCACCCAGAACCCAAAGGGGGGGGTATTTGCACTTTTAATGGAAAAATGTGAAAAATTAAATATTCTAAAAATGAAATAAATGCCTTCTAAACACCTCAAACATTCACTCTAAAACAGAAGATTGTTGTTTTTCGCAATATTTTTAGAAATTTGGGGTCTTTAAGTAACATTACCACTTGCGCTGAAGCATCTTTTATGCACATTTCTTGTCTTTCAGGATTAATTCTGGGTTTTATTTTGTTTATTTGATGAAAATGAACAACAATACACACCATGGAAACATTTTTGTTTGATTTGTGTCAAGTGAGATTTTCACCTAGAACCCAAAAGGGGGGCACTTTTCATGGAATTGGCACTTTTCATGGAAAAATGTGAAAAAATAAATTTTCTAAAAATGAAATAAATGCCTTCTAAACACCACAAACATTCACTCTAAAACAGAAGATTGTTGTTTTTCGCAATATTTTTAGAAATTTGGGCTCTTTTAGTAACATTAACACTTGCGCTGAAGCATCTTTTATGCTCATTTCTTGTCTTTCAGGATTAATTCTGGGTTTTATTTTGTTTATTTGATTAAAATGAACAACAATACACACCATGGAAACATTTTTGTCTGAAATGTTTCGAGTGAGATTTTCACCTAGAACCCAAAAGGGGGGGTATTGGCCTTTCAAGGAAAAATGTGAAAAATTAAATTTTCTAAAAATGAAATAAATGCCTTCTAAACACCTCAAATATTCACTCTAAAACAGAAGATTGTTGTTTTCCGCAATATTTTTAGTAATTTGGGCTCTTTTAGTAACATAAACACTTGCGCTGAAGCATCTTTTATGCTCATTTCCCTTCTTTCAGGATTAATTCTGGGTTTTATTTTGTTTATTTGATTAAAATGAGCAACAATGCACACCATGGAAACATTTTTGTCTGATATGTTTCAAGTGAGATTTTCACCTAGAACCCAAAAGGGGGGGTATTGGCCTTTCAAGGAAAAATGTGAAAAATTAAATTTTCTAAAAATGAAATAAATGCCTTCTAAACACCTCAAATATTCACTCTAAAACAGAAGATTGTTGTTTTTCGCAATATTTTTTGAAATTTGGGCTCTTTTAGTAACATAAACACTTGCGATGAAGCAACTTTTATGCTCATTTCTTGTCTTTCAGGATTTATTCTGGGTTTTATTTTGCTTATTTGATGAAAATGAACAACAATACACACCATGGAAACATTTTTGTTTGATTTGCGTCAAGTGAGATTTTCACCTAGAACCCAAAGGGGGGGTATTGGCACTTTTCATGTAAAAATGTGAAAAATTAAATTTTCTAAAAATGAAAAAATGCCTTCTAAACACCTCAAACATTCGCTCTAAAACAGAAGATTGTTGTTTTTCGCAATATTTTTAGAAATTTGGGCTCTTTTAGTAACATTAACACTTGGGCTGAAGCATCTTTTATGATCTTTTATTGTCTTTCAGGATTCATTCTGGGTTTTATTTTGTTTCTTTGATGAAAATGAACAACAATACACACCTTGGATACATTTTTGTTTGATTTGTGTCGAGTGAGATTTTCACCTAGAACCAAAAGGGGGGGGTATTGGCACTTTTCATGGAAAAATGTGAAAAATTAAATTTTCTAAAAATGAAATAAATGCCTTCTTAACACCTCAACCATTCACTCTAAAACAGAATATTGTTGTTTTTCGCAAAATTTTTAGAAATTTGGGCTCTTTTAGTAACATTTGCACTTGCGCTGAAGCATCTTTTATGCTCATTTCATGTCTTTCAGGATTAATTCTGGGTTTTATTTTGTTTATTAGATGAAAATGAACAACAATACACACCATGGAAACATTTTTGATTGATTTGTGTCGAGTGAGATTTTCACCTAGAACCCAAAAGGGGGGGTATTGGCACTTTTCATGGAAAAATGTGAAAAATTAAATTTTCTAAAAATGAAAAAATGCCTTCTAAACACCTCAAACATTCACTCTAAAACAGAAGATTGTTGTTTTTCGCAATATTTTTAGAAATTTGGGTTCTTTTAGTAACATAAACACCTGGGCTGAAGCATCATTTATGATCTTTTATTGTCTTTCAGGATTCATTCTGGGTTTTATTTTGTTTCTTTGATGAAAATGAACAACAATACACACCTTGGATACATTTTTGTTTGATTTGTGTCAAGTGAGATTTTCACCTAGAACCAAAAGGGGGGGGTATTGACACTTTTTATGGAAAAATGTGAAAAATTAAATTTTCTAAAAATGAAATAAATGCCTTCTTAACACCTCAAACATTCACTCTAAAACAGAAGATTGTTGTTTTTCGCAAAATTTTTAGAAATTTGGGCTCTTTTAGTAACATTTGCACTTGCGCTGAAGCATCTTTTATGCTCATTTCATGTCTTTCAGGATTAATTCTGGGTTTTATTTTGTTTATTTGATGAAAATGAACAACAATACACACCATGGAAACATTTTTGATTGATTTGTGTCGAGTGAGATTTTCACCTAGAACCCAAAGGGGGGGTATTGGCACTTTTCATGGAAAAATGTGAAAAATTAAATTTTCTAAAAATGAAAAAAAGCCTTCTAAACACCTCAAACATTCACTCTAAAACAGAAGATTGTTGTTTTTCGCAATATTTTTAGAAATTTGGGCTCTTTTAGTAACATTAACAACTTGGATGAAGCATCATTTATGCTCATTTTTTGTCTTTCAGGATTAATTCTGGGTTTTATTTTGTTTATTTGATGAAAATGAACAACAATTCACACCATGGAAACATTTTTGTTTGATTTGCGTCAAGTGAGATTTTCACCTAGAACCCAAAGTGGGGGTATTGGCACTTTTCATGGAAAAATGTGAAAAATTTAATTTTCTAAACATGGATGAAATGCCTTCTAAACACCTCAAACATTCACTCTAAAACAGAAGATTGTTGTTTTTCGCAATATTTTTAGAAATATGGGCTCTTTTAGTAACATTAACACACGGGCTGAAGCATCTTTTATGATCTTTTTTTGTCTTTCAGGATTCATTCTGGGTTTTATTTTGTTTATTTGATGAAAATGAACAACAATACACACCTTGGATACATTTTTGTTTGATTTGTGTCGAGTGAGATATTCACCTAGAACCAAAAGGGGGGGGTATTGGCACTTTTCATGGAAAAATGTGAAAAATTAAATTTTCTAAAAATGAAATAAATGCCTTCTAAACACCTCAAACATTTACTCTAAAACAGAATATTGTTGTTTTTCGCAAAAATTTTAGAAATTTGGGCTCTTTTAGTAACATTTTCACTTGCGCTGAAGCATCTTTTATGCTCATTTCATGTCTTTCAGGATTAATTCTGGGTTTCATTTTGTTTATTTGATGAAAATGAACAACAATACACACCATGGAAACATTTTTGATTGATTTGTGTCGAGTGAGATTTTCACCTAGAACCCAAAGGGGGGGTATTGGCACTATTCATGGAAAAATGTGAAAAATTAAATTTTCTAAAAATGAAAAAATGCCTTCTAAACACCTCAAACATTCACTCTAAAACAGAAGATTGTTGTTTTTCGCAATATTTTTAGAAATTTGGGCTCTTTTAGTAACATTAACACCTGGGCTGAAGCATCATTTATGCTCATTTCTTGTCTTTCAGGATTAATTCTGGGTTTTATTTTGTTTATTTGATGAAAATGAACATCAATACACAACATGGACACATTTTTGATTGATTTGTGTCGAGTGAGATTTTCACCTAGAACCCAAAGGGGGGGTATTGGCACTTTTCATGGAAAAATGTGAAAAGTTAAATTTTCTAAAAATGAAATAAATGCCTTCTAAACACCTCAAACATTCACTCTAAAACAGAAGATTGTTGTTTTTCGCAATATTTTTAGAAATTTGGGCTCTTTTAGCAACATTAACACCTGGGCTGAAGCATCTTTTATGATCATTCATTGTCTTTCAGGATTCATTCTGGGTTTTATTTTGTTTATTTGATGAAAATGAACAACAATACACACCTTGGATACATTTTTGTTTGATTTGTGTCGAGTGAGATTTTCACCTAGAACGCAAAGGGGGGGGTATTGGCACTTTTCATGGAAAAATGTGAAAAATTAAATTTTCTAAAAACGAATGAAATGCCTTCTAAACACCTCAAACATTCACTGTAAAACAGAAGATTGTTGTTTTTCGCAATATTTTTAGAAATTTGGGCTCTTTTAGTAACATTAACACCTGGGCTGAAGCATCTTTTATGATCTTTTATTGTCTTTCAGGATTCATTCTGGGTTTTATTTTGTTTATTTGATGAAAATGAACAACAATACACACCTTATATACATTTTTGTTTGATTTGTAACTAGTGAGATTTTCACCTAGAACCCAAAGGCACTTTTCATGGAAAAATGTGAAAAATTAAATTTTCTAAAAATGAAATAAATGCCTTCTAAACACCTCAAACATTCACTCTAAAACAGAAGATTGTTGTTTTTCGCAATATTTTTAGAAATTTGGGCTCTTTTAGTAACATTAACACTCGCGCTGAAGCAACTTTTATGCTCATTTCTTGTCTTTCAGGATTAATTCTGGGTTTTATTTTTTTTATTTGATGAAAATGAACAACAATACACACCATGGAAACATTTTTGTCTGATATGTTTCGAGTGAGATTTTCACCTAGAACCCAAAGGGGGGGTATTGGCACTTTTCATGGAAAAATGTGAAAAATTAAATTTTCTAAAAATGACATAAATGCCTTCAAAACACCGCAAACATTCACTCTAAAACAGAAGATTGTTGTTTTTCGCAATATTTTTAGAAATTTGGGCTCTTTTTGTAACATTAACACCTGGGCTGAAGCATCTTTTATGATCATTTATTGTCTTTCAGGATACATTCAGGGTTTTATTTTGTTTATTTGATGAAAATGAACAACAATACACACCTTGGATACATTTTTGTTTGATTTGTTTCGAGTGAGATTTTCACCTAAAACCCAAAGGGGGGGGTATTGGCACTTTTCATGGAAAAATGTGAAAAATTAAATTTTCTAAAAATGATATAAATGCCTTCTTAACACCTCAAACATTCACTCTTAAACAGAAGATTGTTGTTTTTCGAAATATTTTTAGAAATTTGGGCTCTTTTAGTAACATTAAGACTTGCGTTGAAGCATCTTTTATGCTCATTTCTTGTCTTTCAGGATTAACTCTGGGTTTGTTTTTGTTTATTTGATGAAAATGAACAACAATACACACCATGGAAACATTTTTCATTTTTTTGTTTCGAGTGAGATTTTCACCTAGAACCCAAAGTATTGGCACTTTTCAAGGAAAAATGTGAAAAATTAAATTTTCTAAAAATGAAATAAATGCCTTCTAAACACCTCAAACATTCACTCTAAAACAGAAGATTGTTGTTTTTCGCAATATTTTTAGAAATTTGGGCTCTTTTAGCAACATTAACACTTGCGCTGAAGCATCTTTTATGCTCATTTCTTGTCTTTCTGGATTAATTCTGGGTTTTATTTTGTTTATTTGATGAAAATGAACAACAATACACACCATGGGAACATTTTTGATTGATTTGTGTCGAGTGACATTTTCACCTAGGACCCAAAGGGGGGGGTATTTGCACTTTTAATGGCAAAATGTGAAAAATTAAATTTTCTACAAATGAAATAAATGCCTTCTAAACATCTCAAACATTCACTCTAAAACAGAAGATTGTTGTTTTTCGCAATATTTTTAGAAATTTGGGCTCTTTTAGTAACATTAACACCTGGGCTGAAGCATCTTTTATGATCATTTTTTGTCTTTCAGGATACATTCAGGGTTTTATTTTGTTTATTTGATGAAAATGAACAACAATACACACCATGGGAACATTTTTGATTGATTTGTGTCGAGTGACATTTTCACCTAGAACCCAAAGGGGGGGTATTGGCACTTTTCATGGAAAAATGTGAAAAATTAAATTTTCTAAAAATGAAATAAATGCCTTCTAAACTTCTCAAACATTCACTCTAAAAAAGAGGATTGTTGTTTTTCGCAATATTTTTAGAAATTTGGGCTCTTTTAGTAACATTTACACCTGGGCTGAAGCATCTTTTATGATCATTTATTGTCTTTCAGGATATATTCTGGTTTTTATTTTGTTTATTTGATGAAAATGAACAACAATACACACTTTGGATACATTTTTGTTTGTTTTGTGTCGAGAAAGATTTTCACCTAGAACCCAAAGGGGGGGGTATTGGCACTTTTCATGGAAAAATGTGAAAAATTAAATTTTCTAAAAATGAAATAAATGCCTTCTAAACACCTCAAACATTCACTCTAAAACAGAAGATCGTTGTTTTTCGCAATATTTTTAGAAATTTGGGCTGTTTTACTAACATTAACACCTGGGCTGAAGCATCTTTTATGCTCATTTCTTGTCTTTCAGGATTAATTCTGGGTTTTATTTTTTTTATTTGATGAAAATGAACAACAATACACACCATGGGAACATTTTTGAATGATTTGTGTCGAATGACATTTTCACCCAGAACCCAAAGGGGGGGGTATTTGCACTTTTAATGGAAAAATGTGAAAAATTAAATATTCTAAAAATGAAATAAATGCCTTCTAAACACCTCAAACATTCACTCTAAAACAGAAGATTGTTGTTTTTCGCAATATTTTTAGAAATTTGGGCTCTTTTAGTAACATTAACACTTGCGCTGAAGCATCTTTTATGCTCATTTCTTGTCTTTCTGGATTAATTCTGGGTTTTATTTTGTTTATTTGATGAAAATGAACAACAATACACACCATGGAAACATTTTTGTTTGATTTGCGTCGAGTGAGATTTTCACCTAGAACCCAAAAGGGGGGCACTTTTCATGGAATTGGCACTTTTCATGGAAAAATGTGAAAAAATAAATTTTCTAAAAATGAAATAAATGCCTTCTAAACACCACAAACATTCACTCTAAAACAGAAGATTGTTGTTTTTTGCAATATTTTTAGAAATTTGGGCTCTTTTAGTATTATTAACACTTGCGCTGAAGCATCTTTTATGCTCATTTCTTGTCTTTCAGGATTAATTCTGGGTTTTATTTTGTTTATTTGATTAAAATGAACAACAATACACACCATGGAAACATTTTTGACTGATATGTTTCGAGTGAGATTTTCACCTAGAACCCAAAAGGGGGGGTATTGGCCTTTCAAGGAAAAATGTGAAAAATTAAATTTTCTAAAAATGAAATAAATGCCTTCTAAACACCTCAAATATTCACTCTAAAACAGAAGATTGTTGTTTTCCGCAATATTTTTAGAAATTTGGGCTCTTTTAGTAACATAAACTCTTGCGCTGAAGCGTCTTTTATGATCATTTATTGTCTTTCAGGATACATTCAGGGTTTTATTTTGTTTATTTGATTAAAATGAACAACAATACACACCATGGAAACATTTTTGTCTGATATGTTTCGAGTGAGATTTTCACCTAGAACCCAAAGGGGGGTAATTGGCACTTTTCATGGAAAAATGTGAAAAATTAAATTTTGTAAAAATGACATAAATGCCTTCAAAACACCTCAAACATTCACTCTTAAACAGAAGATTGTTGTTTTTCGCAATATTTTTAGAAATTTGGGCTCTTTTAGCAACACTAACACTTGCGCTGAAGCATCTTTTATGCTCATTTCTTGTCTTTCTGGATTAATTCTGGGTTTTATTTTGTTTATTTGATGAAAATGAACAACAATACACACCATGGGAACATTTTTGATTGATTTGTGTCGAGTGAGATTTTCACCTAGAAACCAAAAGGGGGGGTATTGGCACTTTTCATGGAAAAATGTGAAAAAATAAATTTTCTAAAAATGAAATAAATGCCTTCTATACACCTCAAACATTCCCTCTAAAACTAAAGATTGGGATTTTTCGCAATATTTTTAGAAATTTGGGCTCTTTTAGTAACATTAACACTTGAGCGGAAGCATCTTTTATGCTCATTTCTTGTCTTTCAGGATTAATTCTGGGTTTTATTTTGTTTATTTGATTAAAATGAACAACAATACACACCATGGAAACATTTTTGTCTGATATGTTTCGAGTGAGATTTTCACCTAGAACCCAAAAGGGGGGGTATTGGCCTTTCAAGGAAAAATGTGAAAAATTAAATTTTCTAAAAATGAAATAAATGCCTTCTAAACACCTCAAACATTCACTCTAAAACAGAAGATTGTTCTTTTTCGCAATATTTTTAGAAATTTGGGCTCTTTTAGTAACATTAAGACTTGCGCTGAAGCATCTTTTATGCTCATTTCTTGTCTTTCAGGATTAACTCTGGGTTTGTTTTTGTTTATTTGATGAAAATGAACAACAATACACACCATGGAAACATTTTAGATTGATTTGTTTCGAGTGAGATTTTCACCTAGAACCCAAAGTATTGGCACTTTTCATGGAAAAATGTGAAAAATTAAATTTTCTAAAAATGAAATAAATGCCTTCTAAACACCTCAAACATTCACTCTAAAACAGAAGATTGTTGTTTTTCGCAATATTTTTAGAAATTTGGGCTCTTTTAGTAACATTAACACCTGGGCTGAAGCATCTTTTATGATCATTTATTGTCTTTCAGGATACATTCAGGGTTTTTATTTTGTTTATTTGATGAAAATGGACAACAATACACACCATGGGAACATTTTTGATTGATTTGTGTCGAGTGAGATTTTCACCTAGAACCCAAAGGGGGGGTATTGGCACTTTTCATGGAAAAATGTGAAAAATTAAATTTTCTAAAAATGAAATAAATGCCTTCTAAACTTCTCAAACATTCACTCTAAAACAGAAGATTGTTGTTTTTCGCAATATTTTTAGAAATTTGGGCTCTTTTAGTAACATTTACACCTGGGCTGAAGCATCTTTTATGATCATTTATTGTCTTTCAGGATATATTCTGGGTTTTATTTTGTTTATTTGATGAAAATGAACAACAATACACACCTTGGATACATTTTTGTTTGATATGTTTCGAGTGAGATTTTCACCTAGAACCCAAAAGGCGGGGTATTGGCCTTTCAAGGAAAAATGTGAAAAATTAAATTTTCTAAAAATGAAATAAATGCCTTCTAAACACCTCCAACATTCACTCTAAAACAGAAGATTGTTGTTTTTCGCAATATTTTTAGAATTTGGGCTCTTTTAGTAACATTAACACTTTCGCTGAAAAAACTTTTATGCTCATTTCTTGTCTTTCAAGATTAATTCTGGGTTTTATTTTGTTTATTTGATGGAAATGAACAACATTACACACCATGGAAACATTTTTGTTTCATTTGTGTCGTGTGAGATTTTCACCTAGAACCCAAAGGGGGGGTATTGGCACTTTTCATGGAAAAATGTGAAAATTAAATTTTCTAAAAATGAAATAAATGCCTTCTAAACACCTCAAACATTCACTCTAAAACAGAAGATTGTTGTTTTTCGCAAAATTTTTAGAAATTTGGGCTCTTTTAGTAACATTAACACTTGCGCTGAAGCATCTTTTATGCTCATTTCTTGTCTTTCAGGATTAATTCTGGGTTTTATTTTTTTTATTTGATGAAAATGAACAACAATACACACCATGGGAACATTTTTGAATGATTTGTGTCGAAAGACATTTTCACCCAGAACCCAAAGGGGGGGGTATTTGCACTTTTAATGGAAAAATGTGAAAAATTAAATATTCTAAAAATGAAATAAATGCCTTCTAAACACCTCAAACATTCACTCTAAAACAGAAGATTGTTGTTTTTCGCAATATTTTTAGAAATTTGGGGTCTTTAAGTAACATTACCACTTGCGCTGAAGCATCTTTTATGCACATTTCTTGTCTTTCAGGATTAATTCTGGGTTTTATTTTGTTTATTTGATGAAAATGAACAACAATACACACCATGGAAACATTTTTGTTTGAATTGTGTCAAGTGAGATTTTCACCTAGAACCCAAAAGGGGGGCACTTTTCATGGAATTGGCACTTTTCATGGAAAAATGTGAAAAAATAAATTTTCTAAAATGAAATAAATGCCTTCTAAACACCACAAACATTCACTCTAAAACAGAAGATTGTTGTTTTCCGCAATATTTTTAGAAATTTGGGCTCTTTTAGTAACATAAACACTTGCGCTGAAGCATCTTTTATGCTCATTTCCCTTCTTTCAGGATTAATTCTGGGTTTTATTTTGTTTATTTGATTAAAATGAGCAACAATGCACACCATGGAAACATTTTTGTCTGATATGTTTCAAGTGAGATTTTCACCTAGAACCCAAAAGGGGGGGTATTGGCCTTTCAAGGAAAAATGTGAAAAATTAAATTTTCTAAAAATGAAATAAATGCCTTCTAAACACCTCAAACATTCACTCTAAAACAGAATATTGTTGTTTTTCGCAATATTTTTTGAAATTTGGGCTCTTTTAGTAACATAAACACTTGCGATGAAGCAACTTTTATGCTCATTTCTTGTCTTTCAGGATTAATTCTGGTTTTATTTTGCTTATTTGATGAAAATGAACAACAATACACACCATGGAAACATTTTTGTTTGATTTGCGTCAAGTGAGATTTTCACCTAGAACCCAAAGGGGGGGTATTGGCACTTTTCATGTAAAAATGTGAAAAATTAAATTTTCTAAAAATGAAAAAATGCCTTCTAAACACCTCAAACATTCGCTCTAAAACAGAAGATTGTTGTTTTTCGCAATATTTTTAGAAATTTGGGCTCTTTTAGTAACATTAACACTTGGGCTGAAGCATCTTTTATGATCTTTTATTGTCTCTCAGGATTCATTCTGGGTTTTATTTTGTTTCTTTGATGAAAATGAACAACAATACACACCTTGGATACATTTTTGTTTGATTTGTGTCGAGTGAGATTTTCACCTAGAACCAAAAGGGGGGGGTATTGGCACTTTTCATGGAAAAATGTGAAAAATTAAATTTTCTAAAAATGAAATAAATGCCTTCTTAACACCTCAAACATTCACTCTAAAACAGAATATTGTTGTTTTTCGCAAAATTTTAGAAATTTGGGCTCTTTTAGTAACATTTGCACTTGCGCTGAAGCATCTTTTATGCTCATTTCATGTCTTTCGGGATTAATTCTGGGTTTTATTTTGTTTCTTTGATGAAAATGAACAACAATACACACCTTGGATACATTTTTGTTTGATTTGTGTCGAGTGAGATTTTCACCTAGAACCAAAAGGGGGGGGTATTGGCACTTTTTATGGAAAAATGTGAAAAATTAAATTTTCTAAAAATGAAATAAATGCCTTCTTAACACCTCAAACATTCACTCTAAAACAGAAGATTGTTGTTTTTCGCAAAATTTTTAGAAATTTGGGCTCTTTTAGTAACATTTGCACTTGCGCTGAAGCATCTTTTATGCTCATTTCATGTCTTTCAGGATTAATTCTGGGTTTTATTTTGTTTATTTGATGAAAATGAACAACAATACACACCATGGAAACATTTTTGATTGATTTGTGTCGAGTGAGATTTTCACCTAGAACCCAAAGGGGGGTATTGGCACTTTTCATGGAAAAATGTGAAAAATTAAATTTTCTAAAAATGAAAAAAAGCCTTCTAAACACCTCAAACATTCACTCTAAAACAGAAGATTGTTGTTTTTCGCAATATTTTTAGAAATTTGGGCTCTTTTGTAACATTAACACCTGGGCTGAAGCATCATTTATGCTCATTTTTTGTCTTTCAGGATTAATTCTGGGTTTTATTTTGTTTATTTGATGAAAATGAACATCAATACACACCATGGAAACATTTTTGATTGATTTGTGTCGAGTGAGATTTTCACCTAGAACCCAAAGGGGGGGGTATTGGCACTTTCCATGGAAAAATGTGAAAAATTATATTTTCTAAAAATGAAATATGTGCCTTCTAAACACCTCAAACATTCACTCTAAAACAGAAGATTGTTGTTTTTCGCAATATTTTTAGAAATTTGGGCTCTTTTAGTAACAATTACACTTGGGCTGAAGCATCTTTTATGATCTTTTATTGTCTTTCAGGATTCATTCTGGGTTTTATTTTTTTATTTGATGAAAATGAACAACAATACACACCTTGGATACATTTTTGTTTGATTTGTGTGGAGTGAGATTTTCACCTAGAACCCAAAGGGGGGGTATTGGCACTTTTAATGGAAAATTGTGAAAAATTAAATTTTCTAAAAATGAAATAAATGCCTTCTAAACACCTCAAACATTCACTCTAAAACAGAATATTGTTGTTTTTCGCAATA
The DNA here is from genome assembly GCF_022747635.1 of Hetaerina americana. Taxonomy (NCBI): domain Eukaryota; kingdom Metazoa; phylum Arthropoda; class Insecta; order Odonata; family Calopterygidae; genus Hetaerina; species Hetaerina americana. The sequence continues at coordinate 324,918 of NW_027286769.1, forward strand.
TTTTTAGAAATTTGGGCTCTTTTAGTAACATTAACACTTGCGCTGAAGCAACTTTTATGCTCATTTCTTGTCTTTCAGGATTAATTCTGGGTTTTATTTTGTTTATTTGATGAAAATGAACAACAATACACACCATGGAAACATTTTTGTTTGATTTGCGTCAAGTGAGATTTTCACCTAGAACCCAAAGGGGGGTATTGGCACTTTTCATGGAAAAATGTGAAAAATTTAATTTCTAAACATGGATGAAATGCCTTCTAAACACCTCAAACATTCACTCTAAAACAGAAGATTGTTGTTTTTCGCAATATTTTTAGAAATATGGGCTCTTTTAGTAACATTAACACACGGGCTGAAGCATCTTTTATGATCTTTTTTTGTCTTTCAGGATTCATTCTGGTTTTATTTTGTTTATTTGATGAAAATGAACAACAATACACACCTTGGATACATTTTTGTTTGATTTGTGTCGAGTGAGATTTTCACCTAGAACCAAAAGGGGGGGTATTGGGGGTATTGGCACTTTTCATGGAAAAATGTGAAAAATTATATTTTCTAAAAATGAAATAAATGCCTTCTAAACACCTCAAACATTTACTCTAAAACAGAATATTGTTGTTTTTCGCAAAATTTTTAGAAATTTGGGCTCTTTTAGTAACATTTGCACTTGCGCTGAAGCATCTTTTATGCTCATTTCATGTCTTTCAGGATTAATTCTGGGTTTTATTTTGTTTATTTGATGAAAATGAACAACAATACACACCATGGAAACATTTTTGATTGATTTGTGTCGAGTGAGATTTTCACCTAGAACCCAAAGGGGGGGTATTGGCACTTTTCATGGAAAAATGTGAAAAATTAAATTTTCTAAAAATGAAAAAATGCCTTCTAAACACCTCAAACATTCACTCTAAAACAGAAGATTGTTGTTTTTCGCAATATTTTTAGAAATTTGGGCTCTTTTAGTAACATTAACACCTGGGCTGAAGCATCATTTATGCTCATTTCTTGTCTTTCAGGATTAATTCTGGGTTTTATTTTGTTTATTTGATGAAAATGAACATCAATACACAACATGGACACATTTTTGATTGATTTGTGTCGAGTGAGATTTTCACCTAGAACCCAAAGGGGGGGTATTGGCACTTTTCATGGAAAAATGTGAAAAGTTAAATTTTCTAAAAATGAAATAAATGCCTTCTAAACACCTCAAACATTCACTCTAAAACAGAAGATTGTTGTTTTTCGCAATATTTTTAGAAATTTGGGCTCTTTTAGTAACATTAACACCTGGGCTGAAGCATCTTTTATGATCATTCATTGTCTTTCAGGATTCATTCTGGGTTTTATTTTGTTTATTTGATGAAAATGAACAACAATACACACCTTGGATACATTTTTGTTTGATTTGTGTCGAGTGAGATTTTCACCTAGAACGCAAAGGGGGGGGTATTGGCACTTTTCATGGAAAAATGTGAAAAATTAAATTTTCTAAAAACGAATGAAATGCCTTCTAAACACCTCAAACATTCACTGTAAAACAGAAGATTGTTGTTTTTCGCAATATTTTTAGAAATTTGGGCTCTTTTAGTAACATTAACACCTGGGCTGAAGCATCTTTTATGATCTTTTATTGTCTTTCAGGATTCATTCTGGGTTTTATTTTGTTTATTTGATGAAAATGAACAACAATACACACCTTATATACATTTTTGTTTGATTTGTAACTAGTGAGATTTTCACCTAGAACCCAAAGGCACTTTTCATGGAAAAATGTGAAAAATTAAATTTTTTAAAAATTAAATAAATGCCTTCTAAACACCTCAAACATTCACTCTAAAACAGAAGATTGTTGTTTTTCGCAATATTTTTAGAAATTTGGGCTCTTTTAGTAACATTAACACTCGCGCTGAAGCAACTTTTATGCTCATTTCTTGTCTTTCAGGATTAATTCTGGGTTTTATTTTTTTTATTTGATGAAAATGAACAACAATACACACCATGGAAACATTTTTGTCTGATATGTTTCGAGTGAGATTTTCACCTAGAACCCAAAGGGGGGGTATTGGCACTTTTCATGGAAAAATGTGAAAAATTAAATTTTCTAAAAATGAAATAAATGCCTTCTAAACTTCTCAAACATTCACTCTAAAAAAGAGGATTGTTGTTTTTCGCAATATTTTTAGAAATTTGGGCTCTTTTAGTAACATTAACACTTTCGCTCAAGCAACTTTTATGCTCATTTCTTGTCTTTCAAGATTAATTCTGGGTTTTATTTTGTTTATTTGATGAAAATGAACAACATTACACACCATGAAAACATTTTTGTTTCATTTGTGTCGAGTGAGATTTTCACCTAGAACCCAAAGGGGGGGGTATTTGCACTTTTAATGGAAAAATGTGAAAAATTAAATTTTCTAAAAATGAAATAAATGCCTTCTAAACACCTCAAACATTCACTCTAAACCAGAAGATTGTTGTTTTTCGCAATATTTTTAGAAATTTGGGCTCTTTTAGTAACATTAACACCTGGGCTGAAGCATCTTTTATGATCTTTTATTGTCTTTCAGGATTCATTCTGGGTTTTATTTTGTTTATTTGATGAAAATGAACAACAATACACACCTTATATACATTTTTGTTTGATTTGTAACTAGTGAGATTTTCACCTAGAACCCAAAGGCACTTTTCATGGAAAACTGTGAAAAATTAAATTTTTTAAAAATTAAATAAATGCCTTCTAAACACCTCAAACATTCACTCTAAAACAGAAGATTGTTGTTTTTCGCAATATTTTTAGAAATTTGGGCTCTTTTAGTAACATTAACACTCGCGCTGAAGCAACTTTTATGCTCATTTCTTGTCTTTCAGGATTAATTCTGGGTTTTATTTTTTTTATTTGATGAAAATGAACAACAATACACACCATGGAAACATTTTTGTCTGATATGTTTCGAGTGAGATTTTCACCTAGAACCCAAAGGGGGGGTATTGGCACTTTTCATGGAAAAATGTGAAAAATTAAATTTTCTAAAAATGACATAAATGCCTTCAAAACACCTCAAACATTCACTCTAAAACAGAAGATTGTTGTTTTTCGCAATATTTTTAGAAATTTGGGCTCTTTTTGTAACATTAACACCTGGGCTGAAGCATCTTTTATGATCATTTATTGTCTTTCAGGATACATTCAGGGTTTTATTTTGTTTATTTGATGAAAATGAACAACAATACACACCTTGGATACATTTTTGTTTGATTTGTTTCGAGTGAGATTTTCACCTAAAACCCAAAGGGGGGGGTATTGGCACTTTTCATGGAAAAATGTGAAAAATTAAATTTTCTAAAAATGATATAAATGCCTTCTTAACACCTCAAACATTCACTCTTAAACAGAAGATTGTTGTTTTTCGAAATATTTTTAGAAATTTGGGCTCTTTTAGTAACATTAAGACTTGCGCTGAAGCATCTTTTATGCTCATTTCTTGTCTTTCAGGATTAACTCTGGGTTTGTTTTTGTTTATTTGATGAAAATGAACAACAATACACACCATGGAAACATTTTTGATTTTTTTGTTTCGAGTGAGATTTTCACCTAGAACCCAAAGTATTGGCACTTTTCATGGAAAAATGTGAAAAATTAAATTTTCTAAAAATGAAATAAATGCCTTCTAAACACCTCAAACATTCACTCTAAAACAGAATATTGTTGTTTTTCGCAATATTTTTAGAAATTTGGGCTCTTTTAGTAACATTAACACTTGCGCTGAAGCAACTTTTATGCTCATTTCTTGTCTTTCAGGATTAATTCTGGGTTTTATTTTGTTTATTTGATGAAAATGAACAACAATACACACCATGGAAACATTTTTGTTTGATTTGCGTCAAGTGAGATTTTCACCTAGAACCCAAAGGGGGGGTATTGGCACTTTTCATGGAAAAATGTGAAAAATTTAATTTTCTAAACATGGATGAAATGCCTTCTAAACACCTCAAACATTCACTCTAAAACAGAAGATTGTTGTTTTTCGCAATATTTTTAGAAATATGGGCTCTTTTAGTAACATTAACACACGGGCTGAAGCATCTTTTATGATCTTTTTTTGTCTTTCAGGATTCATTCTGGGTTTTATTTTGTTTATTTGATGAAAATGAACAACAATACACACCTTGGATACATTTTTGTTTGATTTGTGTCGAGTGAGATTTTCACCTAGAACCAAAAGGGGGGGGTATTGGCACTTTTCATGGAAAAATGTGAAAAATTAAATTTTCTAAAAATGAAATAAATGCCTTCTAAACACCTCAAACATTTACTCTAAAACAGAATATTGTTGTTTTTCGCAAAATTTTTAGAAATTTGGGCTCTTTTAGTAACATTTGCACTTGCGCTGAAGCATCTTTTATGCTCATTTCATGTCTTTCAGGATTAATTCTGGGTTTTATTTTGTTTATTTGATGAAAATGAACAACAATACACACCATGGAAACATTTTTGATTGATTTGTGTCGAGTGAGATTTTCACCTAGAACCCAAAGGGGGGGTATTGGCACTTTTCATGGAAAAATGTGAAAAATTAAATTTTCTAAAAATGAAAAAATGCCTTCTTAACACCTCAAACATTCACTCTAAAACAGAAGATTGTTGTTTTTCGCAATATTTTTAGAAATTTGGGCTCTTTTAGTAACATTAACACCTGGGCTGAAGCATCATTTATGCTCATTTCTTGTCTTTCAGGATTAATTCTGGGTTTTATTTTGTTTATTTGATGAAAATGAACATCAATACACAACATGGACACATTTTTGATTGATTTGTGTCGAGTGAGATTTTCACCTAGAACCCAAAGGGGGGGTATTGGCACTTTCATGGAAAAATGTGAAAAGTTAAATTTTCTAAAAATGAAATAAATGCCTTCTAAACACCTCAAACATTCACTCTAAAACAGAAGATTGTTGTTTTTCGCAATATTTTTAGAAATTTGGGCTCTTTTAGTAACATTAACACCTGGGCTGAAGCATCTTTTATGATCATTCATTGTCTTTCAGGATTCATTCTGGGTTTTATTTTGTTTATTTGATGAAAATGAACAACAATACACACCTTGGATACATTTTTGTTTGATTTGTGTCGAGTGAGATTTTCACCTAGAACGCAAAGGGGGGGGTATTGGCACTTTTCATGGAAAAATGTGAAAAATTAAATTTTCTAAAAACGAATGAAATGCCTTCTAAACACCTAAACATTCACTGTAAAACAGAAGATTGTTGTTTTTCGCAATATTTTTAGAAATTTGGGCTCTTTTAGTAACATTAACACCTGGGCTGAAGCATCTTTTATGATCTTTTATTGTCTTTCAGGATTCATTCTGGGTTTTATTTTGTTTATTTGATGAAAATGAACAACAATACACACCTTATATACATTTTTGTTTGATTTGTAACTAGTGAGATTTTCACCTAGAACCCAAAGGCACTTTTCATGGAAAAATGTGAAAAATTAAATTTTTTAAAAATTAAATAAATGCCTTCTAAACACCTCAAACATTCACTCTAAAACAGAAGATTGTTGTTTTTCGCAATATTTTTAGAAATTTGGGCTCTTTTAGTAACATTAACACTCGCGCTGAAGCAACTTTTATGCTCATTTCTTGTCTTTCAGCATTAATTCTGGGTTTTATTTTTTTTATTTGATGAAAATGAACAACAATACACACCATGGAAACATTTTTGTCTGATATGTTTCGAGTGAGATTTTCACCTAGAACCCAAAGGGGGGGTATTGGCACTTTTCATGGAAAAATGTGAAAAATTAAATTTTCTAAAAATGACATAAATGCCTTCAAAACACCTCAAACATTCACTCTAAAACAGAAGATTGTTGTTTTTCGCAATATTTTTAGAAATTTGGGCTCTTTTTGTAACATTAACACCTGGGCTGAAGCATCTTTTATGATCATTTATTGTCTTTCAGGATACATTCAGGGTTTTATTTTGTTTATTTGATGAAAATGAACAACAATACACACCTTGGATACATTTTTGTTTGATTTGTTTCGAGTGAGATTTTCATTTAAAACCCAAAGGGGGGGGTATTGGCACTTTTCATGGAAAAATGTGAAAAATTAAATTTTCTAAAAATGATATAAATGCCTTCTTAACACCTCAAACATTCACTCTAAAACAGAAGATTGTTGTTTTTTCGCAATATTTTTAGAAATTTGGGCTCTTTTAGTAACATTAACACCTGGGCTGAAGCATCATTTATGCTCATTTCTTGTCTTTCAGGATTAATTCTGGGTTTTATTTTGTTTATTTGATGAAAATGAACATCAATACACAACATGGACACATTTTTGATTGATTTGTGTCGAGTGAGATTTTCACCTAGAACCCAAAGGGGGGGTATTGGCACTTTCATGGAAAAATGTGAAAAGTTAAATTTTCTAAAAATGAAATAAATGCCTTCTAAACACCTCAAACATTCACTCTAAAACAGAAGATTGTTGTTTTTCGCAATATTTTTAGAAATTTGGGCTCTTTTAGTAACATTAACACCTGGGCTGAAGCATCTTTTATGATCATTCATTGTCTTTCAGGATTCATTCTGGGTTTTATTTTGTTTATTTGATGAAAATGAACAACAATACACACCTTGGATACATTTTTGTTTGATTTGTGTCGAGTGAGATTTTCACCTAGAACGCAAAGGGGGGGGTATTGGCACTTTTCATGGAAAAATGTGAAAAATTAAATTTTCTAAAAACGAATGAAATGCCTTCTAAACACCTAAACATTCACTCTAAAACAGAAGATTGTTGTTTTTCGCAATATTTTTAGAAATTTGGGCTCTTTTAGTAACATTAACACTCGCGCTGAAGCAACTTTTATGCTCATTTCTTGTCTTTCAGCATTAATTCTGGGTTTTATTTTTTTTATTTGATGAAAATGAACAACAATACACACCATGGAAACATTTTTGTCTGATATGTTTCGAGTGAGATTTTCACCTAGAACCCAAAGGGGGGGTATTGGCACTTTTCATGGAAAAATGTGAAAAATTAAATTTTCTAAAAATGACATAAATGCCTTCAAAACACCTCAAACATTCACTCTAAAACAGAAGATTGTTGTTTTTCGCAATATTTTTAGAAATTTGGGCTCTTTTTGTAACATTAACACCTGGGCTGAAGCATCTTTTATGATCATTTATTGTCTTTCAGGATACATTCAGGGTTTTATTTTGTTTATTTGATGAAAATGAACAACAATACACACCTTGGATACATTTTTGTTTGATTTGTTTCGAGTGAGATTTTCATTTAAAACCCAAAGGGGGGGGTATTGGCACTTTTCATGGAAAAATGTGAAAAATTAAATTTTCTAAAAATGATATAAATGCCTTCTTAACACCTCAAACATTCACTCTAAAACAGAAGATTGTTGTTTTTCGCAATATTTTTAGAAATTTGGGCTCTTTTTGTAACATTAACACCTGGGCTGAAGCATCTTTTATGCTCATTTCTTGTCTTTCAGGATTAACTCTGGGTTTGTTTTTGTTTATTTGATGAAAATGAACAACAATACACACCATGGAAACATTTTTGATTTTTTTGTTTCGAGTGAGATTTTCACCTAGAACCCAAAGTATTGGCACTTTTCATGGAAAAATGTGAAAAATTAAATTTTCTAAAAATGAAATAAATGCCTTCTAAACACCTCAAACATTCACTCTAAAACAGAAGATTGTTGTTTTTCGCAATATTTTTAGAAATTTGGGCTCTTTTAGCAACATTAACACTTGCGCTGAAGCATCTTTTATGCTCATTTCTTGTCTTTCTGGATTAATTCTGGGTTTTATTTTGTTTATTTGATGAAAATGAACAACAATACACACCATGGGAACATTTTTGATTGATTTGTGTCGAGTGACATTTTCACCTAGAACCCAAAGGGGGGGGTATTTGCACTTTTAATGGAAAAATGTGAAAAATTAAATTTTCTAAAAATGAAATAAATGCCTTCTAAACACCTCAAACATTCACTCTAAACCAGAAGATTGTTGTTTTTCGCAATATTTTTAGAAATTTGGGCTCTTTTAGTAACATTAACACCTGGGCTGAAGCATCTTTTATGATCATTTATTGTCTTTCAGGATACATTCAGGGTTTTATTTTGTTTATTTGATGAAAATGAACAACAATACACACCTTGGATACATTTTTGTTTTATTTGTGTCGAGTGAGATTTTCACCTAAAACCCAAAGGGGGGGGTATTGGCACTTTTCATGGAAAAATGTGAAAAATTAAATTTTCTAAAAATGATATAAATGCCTTCTTAACACCTCAAACATTCACTCTTAAACAGAAGATTGTTGTTTTTCGCAATATTTTTAGAAATTTGGGCTCTTTTAGTAACATTAACACTCGCGCTGAAGCAACTTTTATGCTCATTTCTTGTCTTTCAGGATTAATTCTGGGTTTTATTTTTTTTATTTGATGAAAATGAACAACAATACACACCATGGAAACATTTTTGTCTGATATGTTTCGAGTGAGATTTTCACCTAGAACCCAAAGGGGGGGTATTGGCACTTTTCATGGAAAAATGTGAAAAATTAAATTTTCTAAAAATGACATAAATGCCTTCAAAACACCTCAAACATTCACTCTAAAACAGAAGATTGTTGTTTTTCGCAATATTTTTAGAAATTTGGGCTCTTTTTGTAACATTAACACCTGGGCTGAAGCATCTTTTATGATCATTTATTGTCTTTCAGGATACATTCAGGGTTTTATTTTGTTTATTTGATGAAAATGAACAACAATACACACCTTGGATACATTTTTGTTTGATTTGTTTCGAGTGAGATTTTCACCTAAAACCCAAAGGGGGGGTATTGGCACTTTTCATGGAAAAATGTGAAAAATTAAATTTTCTAAAAATGATATAAATGCCTTCTTAACACCTCAAACATTCACTCTTAAACAGAAGATTGTTGTTTTTCGAAATATTTTTAGAAATTTGGGCTCTTTTAGTAACATTAAGACTTGCGCTGAAGCATCTTTTATGCTCATTTCTTGTCTTTCAGGATTAACTCTGGGTTTGTTTTTGTTTATTTGATGAAAATGAACAACAATACACACCATGGAAACATTTTTGATTTTTTTGTCTCGAGTGAGATTTTCACCTAGAACCCAAAGTATTGGCACTTTTCATGGAAAAATGTGAAAAATTAAATTTTCTAAAAATGAAATAAATGCCTTCTAAACACCTCAAACATTCACTCTAAAACAGAAGATTGTTGTTTTTCGCAATATTTTTAGAAATTTGGGCTCTTTTAGCAACATTAACACTTGCGCTGAAGCATCTTTTATGCTCATTTCTTGTCTTTCTGGATTAATTCTGGGTTTTATTTTGTTTATTTGATGAAAATGAACAACAATACACACCATGGGAACATTTTTGATTGATTTGTGTCGAGTGACATTTTCACCTAGAACCCAAAGGGGGGGGTATTTGCACTTTTAATGGAAAAATGTGAAAAATTAAATTTTCTAAAAATGAAATAAAGGCCTTCTAAACACCTCAAACATTCACTCTTAACCAGAAGATTGTTGTTTTTCGCTTTTTTTTAGAAATTTGGGCTCTTTTAGTAACATTAACACCTGGGCTGAAGCATCTTTTATGATCATTTATTGTCCTTCAGGATACATTCAGGGTTTTATTTTGTTTATTTGATGAAAATGAACAACAATACACACCTTGGATACATTTTTGTTTTATTTGTGTCGAGTGAGATTTTCACCTAAAACCCAAAGGGGGGGGTATTGGCACTTTTCATGGAAAAATGTGAAAAATTAAATTTTCTAAAAATGATATAAATGCCTTCTTAACACCTCAAACATTCACTCTTAAACAGAAGATTGTTGTTTTTCGCAATATTTTTAGAAATTTGGGCTCTTTTAGTAACATAAAGACTTGCGCTGAAGCATCTTTTATGATCATTTATTGTCTTCCAGGATACATTCAGGGTTTTATTTTGTTTATTTGATGAAAATGAACAACAATACACACCATGGGAACATTTTTGATTGATTTGTGTCGAGTGACATTTTCACCTAGAACCCAAAGGGGGGGTATTGGCACTTTTCATGGAAAAATGTGAAAAATTAAATTTTCTAAAAATGAAATAAATGCCTTCTAAACTTCTCAAACATTCACTCTAAAAAAGAGGATTGTTGTTTTTCGCAATATTTTTAGAAATTTGGGCTCTTTTAGTAACATTAACACTTTCGCTCAAGCAACTTTTATGCTCATTTCTTGTCTTTCAAGATTAATTCTGGGTTTTATTTTGTTTATTTGATGAAAATGAACAACATTACACACCATGAAAACATTTTTGTTTCATTTGTGTCGAGTGAGATTTTCACCTAGAACCCAAGGGGGGGTATTGGCACTTTTCATGGAAAAATGTGAAAAATTAAATTTTCTAAAAATGAAATAAATGCCTTCTAAAAACCTCAAACATTCACTCTAAAACAGAAGATTGTTGTTTTTCGCAAAATTTTTAGAAATTTGGGCTCTTTTAGTAACATTAACACTTGCGCTTAAGCATCTTTTATGCTCATTTCTTGTCTTTCAGGATTAATTCTGGGTTTTATTTTTTTTATTTGATGAAAATGAACAACAATACACACCATGGGAACATTTTTGAATGATTTGTGTCGAATGACATTTTCACCCAGAACCGAAAGGGGGGGGTATTTGCACTTTTAATGGAAAAATGTGAAAAATTAAATATTCTAAAAATGAAATAAATGCCTTCTAAACACCTCAAACATTCACTCTAAAACAGAAGATTGTTGTTTTTCGCAATATTTTTAGAAATTTGGGGTCTTTAAGTAACATTACCACTTGCGCTGAAGCATCTTTTATGCACATTTCTTGTCTTTCAGGATTAATTCTGGGTTTTATTTTGTTTATTTGATGAAAATGAACAACAATACACACCATGGAAACATTTTTGTTTGATTTGCGTCAAGTGAGATTTTCACCTAGAACCCAAAAGGGGGGCACTTTTCATGGAATTGGCACTTTTCATGGAAAAATGTGAAAAAATAAATTTTCTAAAAATGAAATAAATGCCTTCTAAACACCACAAACATTCACTCTAAAACAGAAGATTGTTGTTTTTCGCAATATTTTTAGAAATTTGGGCTCTTTTAGTAACATAAACTCTTGCGCTGAAGCATCTTTTATGCTCATTTCTTGTCTTTCAGGATTAACTCTGGGTTTGTTTTTGTTTATTTGATGAAAATGAACAACAATACACACCATGGAAACATTTTTGATTGATTTGTTTCGAGTGAGATTTTCACCTAGAACCCAAAGTATTGGCACTTTTCATGGAAAAATGTGAAAAATTAAATTTTCTAAAAATGAAATAAATGCCTTCTAAACACCTCAAACATTCACTCTAAAATAGAAGATTGTTGTTTTTCGCAATATTTTTAGAAATTTAGGCTCTTTTAGCAACATTAACACTTGCGCTGAAGCATCTTTTATGCTCATTTCTTGTCTTTCTGGATTAATTCTGGGTTTTATTTTGTTTATTTGATGAAAATGAACAACAATACACACCATGGGAACATTTTTGATTGATTTGTGTCGAGTGACATTTTCACCTAGAACCCAAAGGGGGGGGTATTTGCACTTTTAATGGAGAAATGTGAAAAATTAAATTTTCTAAAAATGAAATAAATGCCTTCTAAACACCTCAAACATTCACTCTAAAACAGAAGATTGTTGTTTTTCGCAATATTTTTAGAAATTTGGGCTGTTTTAGTAACATAAGCACTTGCGCTGAAGCATCTTTTATGCTCATTTCCCTTCTTTCAGGATTAATTCTGGGTTTTATTTTGTTTATTTGATTAAAATGAACAACAATACACACCATGGAAACATTTTTGTCTGATATGTTTCGAGTGAGATTTTCACCTAGAACCCAAAGGGGGGGTATTGGCACTTTTCATGGAAAAATGTGAAAAATTAGATATTCTAAAAATGACATAAATGCCTTCAAAACACCTCAAAAATTCACTCTAAAACAGAAGATTGTAGTTTTTCGCAATATTTTTAGAAATTTGGGCTCTTTTAGTAACATAAACACCTGGGCTGAAGCATCTTTTATGATCATTTATTGTCTTTCAGGATACATTCAGGGTTTTATTTTGTTTATTTGATGAAAATGAACAACAATACACACCTTGGATACATTTTTGTTTGATTTGGGTCGAGAGAGATTTTCACCTAGAACCCAAAGGGGGGGGTATTGGCACTTTTCATGGAAAAATGTGAAAAATTAAATTTTCTTAAAATGACATAAATGCCTTCTAAACACCTCAAACATTCACTCTAAAACAGAAGATTGTTGTTTTTCGCAATATTTTTAGAAATTTGGGTTCTTTTAGTAACATAAAGACTTGCGCTGAAGCATCTTTTATGCTCATTTCTTGTCTTTCAGGATTAACTCTGGGTTTGTTTTTGTTTATTTGATGAAAATGAACAACAATACACACCAAGTAAACATTTTTGATTCATATGTTTCCAGTGAGATTTTCACCTAGAACCCAAAGGGGGGGGTATTGGCACTTTTCATGGATAAATGTGAAAAATTAAATTTTCTAAAAATGAAATAAATGCCTTCTAAACACCTCAAACATTCACTCTAAAACAGAAGATTGTTGTTTTTCGCAATATTTTTAGAAATTTGGGCTCTTTTAGTAACATTAACACTTGCGCTGAAGCATCTTTTATGATCATTTATTGTCTTTCAGGATACATTCTGGGTTTTATTTTGTTTATTTGATGAAAATGAACAACAATACACACCATGGAAACATTTTTGTTTGATTTAAGTCAAGTGAGATTTTCACCTAGAACCCAAAGGGGGGGTCTTGGCACTTTTCATGGAAAAATGTGAAAAATTAAATTTTCTAAAAATGAAATAAATGCCTTCTAAACACCTCAAACTTTCACTCTAAAAAGGAAGATTGTTGTTTTTCGCAATATTTTTAGAAATTTGGGCTCTTTTAGTAACATTAACACCTGGGCTGAAGCATCTTTTATGATCATTTATTGTCTTTCAGGATACATTCTGGGTTTTATTTTGTTTATTTGATGAAAATGAACAACAATACACACCATGGAAACATTTTTGTTTGATTTAAGTCAAGTGAAATTTTCACCTAGAACCCAAAGGGGGGGGTATTGGCACTTTTCATGGAAAAATGTGAAAAATTAAATTTTCTAAAAATGAAATAAATGCCTTCTAAACACCTCAAACAATCACTCTAAAACAGAAGATTGTTGTTTTTCGCAATATTTTTAGAAATTTCGGCTCTTTTAGTAACATTAACACTTGCGCTGAAGCATCTTTTATGCTCATTTCTTGTCTTTCAGGATTAATTCTGGGTTTTATTTTGTTTATTTGATGAAAATGAACAACAATACACACCATGGAAACATTATTGTTTGATTTGTGTCAAGTGAGATTTTCACCTAGAACCCAAAAGGGGGGGTATTGGCACTTTTCATGGAAAAATATGAAAAAATAAATTTTCTAAAAAAGAAATAAATGCCTTCTAAACACCACAAACATTCACTCTAAAACAGAAGATTGTTGTTTTTTCGCAATATTTTTAGAAATTTGGGCTCTTTTAGTAACATTAACACTTGAGCTGAAGCATCTTTTATGCTCATTTCTTGTCTTTCAGGATTAATTCTGGGTTTTATTTTGTTTATTTGATTAAAATGAACAACAATACACACCATGGAAACATTTTTGTCTGATATGTTTCGAGTGAGATTTTCACCTAGAACCCAAAAGGGGGGGTATTGGCCTTTCAAGGAAAAATGTGAAAAATTAAATTTTCTAAAAATGAAATAAATGCCTTCTAAACACCTCAAACATTCACTCTAAAACAGAAGATTGTTGTTTTTCGCAATATTTTTAGAAATTTGGGCTCTTTTAGTAACATTAAGACTTGCGCTGAAGCATCTTTTATGCTCATTTCTTGTCTTTCAGGATTAACTCTGGGTTTGTTTTTGTTTATTTGATGAAAATGAACAACAATACACACCAAGGAAACATTTTTGATTGATATGTTTGGAGTGAGATTTTCACCTAGAACCCAAAGGGGGGGTATTGGCACTTTTCATGGATAAATGGGAAAAATTAAATTTTCTAAAAATGAAATAAATGCCTTCTAAACACCTCAAACATTCACTCTAAAACAGAAGATTGTTGTTTTTCGCAATATTTTTAGAAATTTGGGCTCTTTTAGTAACATAAACACTTGCGCTGAAGCATCTTTTATGCTCATTTCCCTTCTTTCAGGATTAATTCTGGGTTTTATTTTGTTTATTTGATTAAAATGAACAACAATACACACCATGGAAACATTTTTGTCTGATATGTTTCGAGTGGGATTTTCACCTAGTACCCAAAGGGGGGGTATTGGCACTTTTCATGGAAAAATGTGAAAAATTAAATCTTCTAAAAATGAAATAAATGCCTTCAAAACACCTCAAACATTCACTCTAAAACAGAAGATTGTTGTTTTTCGCAATATTTTTAGAAATTTGGGCTCTTTTAGTAACATTAACACCTGGGCTGAAGCATCTTTTATGATCATTTATTGTCTTTCAGGGTACATTCAGGGTTTTATTTTGTTTATTTGATGAAAATGAACAACAATACACACCTTGGATACATTTTTGTTTGATTTAAGTCAAGTGAGATTTTCACCTAGAACCCAAAGGGGGGATATTGCCTCATTTCATGGAAAAATGTGAAAAATTAAATTTTCTAAAAATGAAATAAATGCCTTCTAAACACCTCAAACATTCACCGTAAACAGAAGATTGTTGTTTTTCGCAATATTTTTAGAAATTTGGGCTCTTTTAGTAACATTAACACTTGCGCTGAAGCATCTTTTATGCTCATTTCTTGTCTTTCAGGATTAATTCTGGGTTTTATTTTGTTTATTTGATGAAAATGAACAACAATACACACCATGGAAACATTTTTGTTTGATTTAAGTCAAGTGAAATTTTCACCTAGAACCCAAAGGGGGGGGTATTGGCACTTTTCATGGAAAAATGTGAAAAATTAAATTTTCTAAAAATGAAATAAATGCCTTCTAAACACCTCAAACAATCACTCTAAAACAGAAGATTGTTGTTTTTCGCAATATTTTTAGAAATTTCGGCTCTTTTAGTAACATTAACACTTGCGCTGAAGCATCTTTTATGCTCATTTCTTGTCTTTCAGGATTAATTCTGGGTTTTATTTTGTTTATTTGATGAAAATGAACAACAATACACACCATGGAAACATTATTGTTTGATTTGTGTCAAGTGAGATTTTCACCTAGAACCCAAAAGGGGGGGTATTGGCACTTTTCATGGAAAAATGTGATAAAAATAAATTTTCTAAAAAAGAAATAAATGCCTTCTAAACACCACAAACATTCACTCTAAAACAGAAGATTGTTGTTTTTCGCAATATTTTTAGAAATTTGGGCTCTTTTAGTAACATTAACACTTGAGCTGAAGCATCTTTTATGCTCATTTCTTGTCTTTCAGGATTAATTCTGGGTTTTATTTTGTTTATTAGATTAAAATGAACAACAATACACACCATGGAAACATTTTTGTCTGATATGTTTCGAGTGAGATTTTCACCTAGAACCCAAAAGGGGGGGTATTGGCCTTTCAAGGAAAAATGTGAAAAATTAAATTTTCTAAAAATGAAATAAATGCCTTCTAAACACCTCAAACATTCACTCTAAAACAGAAGATTGTTGTTTTTCGCAATATTTTTAGAAATTTGGGCTCTTTTAGTAACATTAAGACTAGCGCTGAAGCATCTTTTATGCTCATTTCTTGTCTTTCAGGATTAACTCTGGGTATGTTTTTGTTTATTTGATGAAAATGAACAACAATACACACCAAGGAAACATTTTTGATTGATATGTTTGGAGTGAGATTTTCACCTAGAACCCCAAGGGGGGGTATTGGCACTTTTCATGGATAAATGGGAAAAATTAAATTTTCTAAAAATGAAATAAATGCCTTCTAAACACCTCAAACATTCACTCTAAAACAGAAGATTGTTGTTTTTCGCAATATTTTTAGAAATTTGGGCTCTTTTATTAACATTAACACTTGCGCTGAAGCAACTTTTATGCTCATTTCTTGTCTTTCAGGATTAATTCTGGGTTTTATTTTGTTTATTTGATGAAAATGAACAACAATACACACCATGGAAACATTTAGGTTTGATATGTGTCGAGCGAGATTTTCACCTAGAACCCAAAGGGGGGGTATTGGCACTTTTCATGGAAAAATGTGAAAAATTAAATTTTCTAAAAATGAAATAAATGCCTTCTAAACACCTCAAACATTCACTCTAAAACAGAAGATTGTTGTTTTTCGCAATATTTTTAGAAATTTGAGCTCTTTTAGTAACATTAACACTTTCTCTGAAGCAACTTTTATGCTCATTTATTGTCTTTCAGGGTACATTCAGGGTTTTATTTTGTTTATTTGATGAAAATGAACAACAATACACACCTTGGATACATTTTTGTTTGATTTAAGTCAAGTGAGATTTTCACCTAGAACCCAAAGGGGGGGATATTGCCTCATTTCATGGAAAAATGTGAAAAATTAAATTTTCTAAAAATGAATTAAATGCCTTCTAAACACCTCAAACATTCACTCTAAAACAGAAGATTGTTGTTTTTCGCAATATTTTTAGAAATTTGGGCTCTTTTAGTAACATTAACACTTGCGCTGAAGCATCTTTTATGCTCATTTCTTGTCTTTCAGGATTAATTCTGGGTTTTATTTTGTTTATTTGATGAAAATGAGCAACAATACACACCATGGAAACATTTTTGTTTGATTTAAGTCAAGTGAGTTTTCACCTAGAACCCAAAGGGGGGGGTATTGGCACTTTTCATGGAAAAATGTGAAAAATTAAATTTTCTAAAAATGAAATAAATGCCTTCTAAACACCTCAGACATTCACTCTAAAACAGAAGATTGTTGTTTTTTGCAATATATTTAGAAATTTGGGCTCTTTTAGTAACATTAACAACTGGGCTGAAGCATCTTTTATGATCATTTATTGTCTTTCAGGATACATTCTGGGTTTTATTTTGTTTATTTGATGAAAATGAACAACAATACACACCTTGGATACATTTTTGTTTGATTTAAGTCAAGTGAGATTTTCACCTAGAACCCAAAGGGGGCATTGGCACTTTTCATGGAAAAATGTGAAAAATTAAATTTTCTAAAAATGAAATAAATGCCTTCAAAACACCTCAAACATTCACTCTTAAACAGAAGATTGTTGTTTTTCGCAATATTTTTAGAAATTTGGGCTCTTTTAGTAACATTAAGACTTGCGCTGAAGCATCTTTTATGCTCATTTCTTGTCTTTCAGGATTAACTCTGGGTTTGTTTTTGTTTATTTGATGAAAATAAACAACAATACACACCAAGAAAACATTTTTGATTCATATGTTTCCAGTGAGATTTTCACCTAGAACCCAAAGGGGGGGGTATTGGCACTTTTCATGGATAAATGTGAAAAATTAAATTTTCTAAAAATGAAATAAATGCCTTCTAAACACCTCAAACATTCACTCTAAAACAGAAGATTGTTGTTTTTCGCAATATTTTTAGAAATTTGGGCTCTTTTAGTAACATTAACACTTGCGCTGAAGCATCTTTTATGATCATTTATTGTCTTTCAGGATACATTCTGGGTTTTATTTTGTTTATTTGATGAAAATGAACAACAATACACACCATGGAAACATTTTTGTTTGATTTAAGTCAAGTGAGATTTTCACCTAGAACCCAAAGGGGGGGGTATTGGCACTTTTCATGGAAAAATGTGAAAAATTAAATTTTCTAAAAATGAAATAAATGCCTTCTAAACACCACAAACATTCACTCTAAAACAGAAGATTGTTGTTTTTCGCAATATTTTTAGAAATTTGGGCTCTTTTAGTAACATTAACACTTGTGCGGAAGCATCTTTTATGCTCATTTCTTGTCTTTCAGGATTAATTCTGGGTTTTATTTTGTTTATTTGACTAAAATGAACAACAATACACACCATGGAAACATTTTTGTCTGATATGTTTCGAGTGAGATTTTCACCTAGAACCTAAAAGGGGGGGTATTGGCCTTTCAAGGAAAAATGTGAAAAATTAAATTTTCTAAAAATGAAATAAATGCCTTCTAAACACCTCAAACATTCACTCTAAAACAGAAGATTGTTGTTTTTCGCAATATTTTTAGAAATTTGGGCTCTTTTAGTAACATTAAGACTTGCGCTGAAGCATCTTTTATGCTCATTTCTTGTCTTTCAGGATTAACTCTGGGTTTGTTTTTGTTTATTTGATGAAAATGAACAACAATACACACCAAGGAAACATTTTTGATTGATATGTTTCGAGTGAGATTTTCACCTAGAACCCAAAGGGGGGGGTATTGGCAGTTTTCATGGAAAAATGTGAAAAATTAAATTTTCTAAAAATGAAATAAATGCCTTCTAAACACCTCAAACTTTCACTCTAAAAAGGAAGATTGTTGTTTTTCGCAATATTTTAAGAAATTTGGGCTCTTTTAGTAACATTAAGACTTGCGCTGAAGCATCTTTTATGCTCATTTCTTGTCTTTCAGGATTAACTCTGGGTTTGTTTTTGTTTATTTGATGAAAATGAACAACAATACACACCAAGGAAACATTTTTGATTGATATGTTTCGAGTGAGATTTTCACCTAGAACCGAAAGGGGGTGTATTGGCACTTTTCATGGATAAATGTGAAAAATTAAATTTTCTAAAAATGAAATAAATGCCTTCTTAACACCTCAAACATTCACTCTAAAACAGAAGATTATTGTTTTTCGCGATATTTTTAGAAATTTGGGCTCTTTTAGTAACATTAACACTTGCGCTGAAGCAACTTTTATGCTCATTTCTTGTCTTTCAGGATTAATTCTGGGTTTTATTTTGTTTATTTGATGAAAATGAACAACAATACACACCATGGAAACATTTTTGTTTGATTTGTGTCAAGTGAGATTTTCACCTAGAACCCAAAGGGGGGGTATTAGCACTTTTCATGGAAAAATGTGAAAAATTGAATATTCTAAAAATGAAATAAATGCCTTCTAAACACCTCAAGCATTCGCTCTAAAACAGAAGATTGTTGTTTTTCGCAATATTTTTAGAAATTTGGGCTCTTTTAGTAACATTAACACTTTCGCTGAAGCAACTTTTATGCTTATTTCTTGTCTTTTAAGATTAATTCTGGGTTTTATTTTGTTAATTTGATGAAAATGAACAACATTACACACCATGGAAACATTTTTGTTTCATTTTTGTCGATTGAGATTTTCACCTAGAACCCAAAGTATTGGCACTTTTCATGGAAAAATAAAAAATTAAATATTCTAAAAATGAAATAAATGCCTTCTAAACACCTCAAACATTCACTCTAAAACAGAAGATTGTTGTTTTTCGCAATATTTTTAGAAATTTGGGGTCTTTTAGTAACATTAACACTTGCGCTGAAGCATCTTTTATGCTCATTTCTTGTCTTTCAGGATTAACTCTGGGTTTGTTTTTGTTTATTTGATGAAAATGAACAACAATACACACCAAGAAAACATTTTTGATTCATATGTTTCCAGTGACATTTTCACCTAGAACCCAAAGGGGGGGGTATTTGCACTTTTAATGGAAAAATGTGAAAAATTAAATTTTCTAAAAATGAAATAAATGCCTTCTAAACACCTCAAACATTCACTCTAAAACAGAAGATTGTTGTTTTTCGCAATATTTTTAGAAATTTGGGCTCTTTTAGTAACATTAACACTTGCGCTGAAGCATCTTTTATGCTCATTTCTTGTCTTTCTGGATTAATTCTGGGTTTTATTTTATTTATTTCATGAAAATGAACAACAATACACGCCATGGAAACATTTTTGTTTGATTTGTTTCGAGTGAGATTTTCATCTTGAACCCAAAGTATTGGCACTTTTCATGGAAAAATAAAAAATTAAATATTCTAAAAATGAAATAAATGCCTTCTAAACACCTCAAACATTCACTCTAAAACAGAAGATTGTTGTTTTTCGCAATATTTTTAGAAATTTGGGGTCTTTTAGTAACATTAACACTTGCGCTGAAGCATCTTTTATGCTCATTTCTTGTCTTTCAGGATTAACTCTGGGTTTGTTTTTGTTTATTTGATGAAAATGAACAACAACACACACCATGGAAACATTTTACATTGATTTGTGTCGAGTGAGATTTTCACCTAGAACCCAAAGGGGGGGTATTGGCACTTTTCATGGAAAAATGTGAAAAATTAAATTTTCCAAAAATGAAATAAACGCCTTCTAAACACCTCAAACATTCACTCTAAAACAGAAGATTGTTGTTTTTCGCAATATTTTAAGAAATTTGGGCTCTTTTAGTAACATTAACACTTGCGCTGAAGCAACTTTTATGCTCATTTCTTGTCTTTCAGGATTAATTCTGGGTTTTATTTTGTTTATTTGATGAAAATGAACAACAATACACACCATGGAAACATTTTTGTTTGATTTGTGTCAAGTGAGATTTTCACCTTGAACCCAAAGGGGGGGTATTGGCACTTTTCATGGAAAAATGTGAAAAATAAATTTTCTAAAAATGAAATAAATGCCTTCTAAACACCACAAACATTCACTCTAAAACAGAAGATTGTTGTTTTTCGCAATATTTTTAGAAATTTGGGCTCTTTTAGTAACATTAACACTTGCGCTGAAGCATCTTTTATGCTCATTTCTTGTCTTTCAGGATTAATTCTGGGTTTTATTTTGTTTATTTGATTAAAATGAACAACAATACACACCATGGAAACATTTTTGTCTGATATGTTTCGAGTGAGATTTTCACCTAGAACCCAAAAGGGGGGGTATTGGCCTTTCAAGGAAAAATGTGAAAAATTAAATTTTCTAAAATTGAAATAAATGCCTTCTAAACACCTCAAACATTCACTCTAAAACAGAAGATTGTTGTTTTTCGCAATATTTTTAGAAATTTGGGCTCTTTTAGTAACATAAACACTTGCGCTGAAGCATCTTTTATGCTCATTTCCCTTCTTTCAGGATTAATTCTGGGTTTTATTTTGTTTATTTGATGAAAATGAACAACAATACACACCATGGAAACATTTTTGTTTGATTTGTGTCGAGTGAGATTTTCACCTAAAACCCAAAGGGGGGGGTATTGGCACTTTTCATGGAAAAATGTGAAAAATTAAATTTTCTAAAAATGAAATAAATGCCTTCTAAACACCTCAAACATTCACTCTAAAACAGAAGATTGTTGTTTTTCGCAATATTTTTGAAATTTGGGCTCTTTTAGTAACATTAACACTTGCGCTGAAGCATCTTTTATGCTCATTTCTTGTCTTTCTGGATTAATTCTGGGTTTTATTTTGTTTATTTCATGAAAATGAACAACAATACACGCCATGGAAACATTTTTGTTTGATTTGTTTCGAGTGAGATTTTCACCTAGAACCCAAAGGGGGGGTATTGGCAGTTTTCATGGAAAAATGTGAAAAATTAAATTTTCTAAAAATGAAATAAACGCCTTCTAAACACCTCAAACATTCACTCTAAAACAGAAGATTGTTGTTTTTCGCAATATTTTAAGAAATTTGGGCTCTTTTAGTAACATTAACACTTGCGCTGAAGCAACTTTTATACTCATTTCTTGTCTTTCAGGATTAATTCTGGGTTTTATTTTGTTTATTTGATGAAAATGAACAACAATACACACCATGGAAACATTTTTGTTTGATTTAAGTCAAGTGAGATTTTCACCTAGAACCCAAAGGGGGGGGTATTGGCACTTTTCATGGAAAAATGTGAAAAATTAAATTTTCTAAAAATGAAATAAATGCCTTCTAAACACCTCAAACATTCACTCTAAAACAGAAGATTGTTGTTTTTCGCAATATTTTTAGGAATTTCGGCTCTTTTAGTAACATTAACACTTGCGCTGAAGCATCTTTTATGCTCATTTCTTGTCTTTCAGGATTAATTCTGGGTTTTATTTTGTTTATTTGATGAAAATGAACAACAATACACACCATGGAAACATTTTTGTTTGATTTGTGTCAAGTGAGATTTTCACCTAGAACCCAAAAGGGGGGGTATTGGCACTTTTCATGGAAAAATGTGAAAAAATAAATTTTCTAAAAAAGAAATAAATGCCTTCTAAACACCACAAACATTCACTCTAAAACAGAAGATTGTTGTTTTTCGCAATATTTTTAGAAATTTGGGCTCTTTTAGTAACATTAACACTTGAGCGGAAGCATCTTTTATGCTCATTTCTTGTCTTTCAGGATTAATTCTGGGTTTTATTTTGTTTATTTGATTAAAATGAACAACAATACACACCATGGAAACATTTTTGTCTGATATGTTTCGAGTGAGATTTTCACCTAGAACCCAAAAGGGGGGGTATTGGCCTTTCAAGGAAAAATGTGAAAAATTAAATTTTCTAAAAATGAAATAAATGCCTTCTAAACACCTCAAACATTCACTCTAAAACAGAAGATTGTTGTTTTTCGCAATATTTTTAGAAATTTGGGCTCTTTTAGTAACATTAAGACTTCTGCTGAAGCATCTTTTATGCTCATTTCTTGTCTTTCAGGATTAACTCTGGGTTTGTTTTTGTTTATTTGATGAAAATGAGCAACAATACACACCATGGGAACATTTTTGATTGATTTCTGTCGAGTGACATTTTAACCTAGAACCCAAAGGGGGGGGTATTGGCAGTTTTCATGGAAAAATGTGAAAAATTAAATTTTCTAAAAATGAAATAAATGCCTTCTAAACACTTCAAACTTTCACTCAAAAAAGGAAAATTGTTGTTTTTCGCAATATTTTAAGAAATTTGGGCTCTTTTAGTAACATTAACACCTAGGCTGAAGCATCTTTTATGATCATTTTTTGTCTTTCAGGATACATTCTGGGTTTATTTTGTTTATTTGATGAAAATGAACAACAATACACACCTTGGATACATTTTTGTTTGATATGTTTCGAGTGAGATTTTCACCTAGAACCCAAAGGGGGGGTATTGGCACTTTTCATGGATAAATGTGAAAAATTAAATTTTCTAAAAATGAAATAAATGCCTTCTTAACACCTCAAACATTCACTCTAAAACAGAAGATTGTTGTTTTTCGCAATATTTTTAGAAATTTGGGCTCTTTTAGTAACATTAACAACTGGGCTGAAGCATCTTTTATGCTCATTTATTGTCTTTCAGGATACATTCTGGGTTTTATTTTGTTTATTTGATGAAAATGAACAACAATACACACCTTGGATACATTTTTGTTTGATTTGTGTCGAGTGAGATTTTCACCTAGAACCCAAAGGGGGGGGTATTGGCACTTTTCATGGAAAAATGTGAAAAATTAAATTTTCTAAAAATGAAATAAATGGCTTCTAAACACCTCAAACATTCACTCTGAAACAGAAGATTATTGTTTTTCGCGATATTTTTAGAAATTTGGGCTCTTTTAGTAACATTAACACTTGCGCTGAAGCAACTTTTATGCTCATTTCTTGTCTTTCAGGATTAATTCTGGGTTTTATTTTGTTTATTTGATGAAAATGAACAACAATACACACCATGGAAACATTTTTGTTTGATTTGTGTCAAGTGAGATTTTCACCTAGAACCCAAAGGGGGGGTATAAGCCCTTTTCATGGAAAAATGTGAAAAATTAAATTTTCTAAAAATGAAATAAATGCCTTCTAAACACCTCAAGCATTCGCTCTAAAACAGAAGATTGTTGTTTTTCGCAATATTTTTAGAAATTTGGGCTCTTTTAGTAACATTAACACTTTCGCTGAAGCAACTTTTATGCTTATTTCTTGTCTTTCAAGATTAATTCTGGGTTTTATTTTGTTAATTTGATGAAAATGAACAACATTACACACCATGGAAACATTTTTGTTTCATTTTTGTCGATTGAGATTTTCACCTTGAACCCAAAGTATTGGCACTTTTCATGGAAAAATAAAAAATTAAATATTCTAAAAATGAAATAAATGCCTTCTAAACACCTCAAACATTCACTCTAAAACAGAAGATTGTTGTTTTTCGCAATATTTTTAGAAATTTGGGGTCTTTTAGTAACATTAACACTTGCGCTGAAGCATCTTTTATGCTCATTTCTTGTCTTTCAGGATTAACTCTGGGTTTGTTTTTGTTTATTTGATGAAAATGAACAACAATACACACCAAGAAAACATTTTTGATTCATATGTTTCCAGTGACATATTCACCTAGAACCCAAAGGGGGGGGTATTTGCACTTTTAATGGAAAAATGTGAAAAATTAAATTTTCTAAAAATGAAATAAATGCCTTCTAAACACCTCAAACATTCACTCTAAAACAGAAGATTGTTGTTTTTCGCAATATTTTTAGAAATTTGGGCTCTTTTAGTAACATTAACACTTGCGCTGAAGCATCTTTTATGCTCATTTCTTGTCTTTCGGGATTAATTCTGGGTTTTATTTTGTTTATTTCATGAAAATGAACAACAATACACGCCATGGAAACATTTTTGTTTGATTTGTTTCGAGTGAGATTTTCATCTTGAACCCAAAGGGGGGGTATTGGCACTTGTCATGGAAAAATGTGAAAAATTAAATTTTCTAAAAATGAAATAAACGCCTTCTAAACACCTCAAACATTCACTCTAAAACAGAAGATTGTTGTTTTTCGCTATATTTTAAGAAATTTGGGCTCTTTTAGTAACATTAACACTTGCGCTGAAGCATCTTTTATGCTCATTTCTTGTCTTTCAGGATTAACTCTGGGTTTGTTTTTGTTTATTTGATGAAAATGAACAACAATACACACCATGGAAACATTTTGAATTGATTTGTGTCGAGTGAGATTTTCACCTAGAACCCAAAGGGGGGGTATTGGCACTTGTCATGGAAAAATGTGAAAAATTAAATTTTCTAAAAATGAAATAAACGCCTTCTAAACACCTCAAACATTCACTCTAAAACAGAAGATTGTTGTTTTTCGCAATATTTTAAGAAATTTGGGCTCTTTTAGTAACATTAACACTTGCGCTGAAGCAACTTTTATGCTCATTTCTTGTCTTTCAGGATTAATTCTGGGTTTTATTTTGTTTATTTGATGAAAATGAACAACAATACACACCATGGAAACATTTTTGTTTGATTTCTGTCAAGTGAGATTTTCACCTTGAACCCAAAGGGGGGTATTGGCACTTTTCATGGAAAAATGTGAAAAATAAATTTTCTAAAAATGAAATAAATGCCTTCTAAACACCACAAACATTCACTCTAAAACAGAAGATTGTTGTTTATCGCAATATTTTTAGAAATTTGGGCTGTTTTAGTAACATTAACACTTGCGCTGAAGCATCTTTTATGCTCATTTCTTGTCTTTCAGGATTAATTCTGGGTTTTATTTTGTTTATTTGATTAAAATGAACAACAATACACACCATGGAAACATTTTTTTCTGATATGTTTCGAGTGAGATTTTCACCTAGAACCCAAAAGGGGGGGTATTGGCCTTTCAAGGAAAAATGTGAAAAATTAAATTTTCTAAAATTGAAATAAATGCCTTCTAAACACCTCAAACATTCACTCTAAAACAGAAGATTGTTGTTTTTCGCAATATTTTTAGAAATTTGGGCTCTTTTAATAACATAAACACTTGCGCTGAAGCATCTTTTATGCTCATTTCCCTTCTTTAGGGATTAATTCTGGGTTTTATTTTGTTTATTTGATTAAAATGAACAACAATACACACCATGGAAACATTTTTGTCTGATATGTTTCGAGTGAGATTTTCACCTAGTACCCAAAGGGGAGGGTATTGGCACTTTTCATGGAAAAATGTGAAAAATTAAATTTTCTAAAAATGATAAAAATGCCTTCTAAACACCTCAAACATTCACTCTAAAACAGAAGATTGTTGTTTTTCGCAATATTTTTAGAAATTTGGGCTCTTTTAGTAACATTAACACCTGGGCTGAAGCATCTTTTATGATCATTTATTGTCTTTCAGGGTACATTCAGGGTTTTATTTTGTTTATTTGATGAAAATGAACAACAATACACACCTTGGATACATTTTTGTTTGATTTGTGTCGAGTGAGATTTTCACCTAAAACCCAAAGGGGGGGGTATTGGCACTTTTCATGGAAAAATGTGAAAAATTATATTTTCTAAAAATGAAATAAATGCCTTCTAAACACCTCAAACATTCACTCTAAAACAGAAGATTGTTGTTTTTCGCAATATTTTTAGAAATTTGGGCTCTTTTAGTAACATTAACACCTGGGCTGAAGCATCTTTTATGATCATTTATTGTCTTTCAGGATACATTCTGGGTTTTATTTTGTTTATTTGATGAAAATGAACAACAATGAACACCATGGAAACATTTTTGTTTCATTTAAGTCAAGTGAGATTTTCACCTAGAACCCAAAGGGGAGGGTATTGGCACTTTTCATGGAAAAATGTGAAAAATTAAATTTTCTAAAAATGAAATAAATGCCTTCTAAACACCTCAAACATTCACTCTAAAAAAGAAGATTGTTGTTTTTCGCAATATCTTTAGAAATTTGGGCTCTTTTACTAACATTAACACTTGCGCTGAAGCATCTTTTATGCTCATTTCTTGTCTTTCAGGATTAATTCTGGGTTTTATTTTGTTTATTTGATGAAAATGTGCAACAATACACACCATGGAAACATTTTTGTTTGATTTAAGGCATGTGAGTTTTCACCTAGAACCCAAAGGTGGGGTATTGGCCTTTCAAGGAAAAATGTGAAAAATTAAATTTTCTAAAAATGAAATAAATGCCTTCTAAACACCTCAAACATTCACTCTAAAACAGAAGATTGTTGTTTTTCGCAATATTTTTAGAAATTTCGGCTCTTTTAGTTACATTAACACTTGCGCTGAAGCATCTTTTATGCTCATTTCTTGTCTTTCAGGATTAACTCTGGGTTTGTTTTTGTTTATTTGATGAAAATGAACAACAATACACACCATGGAAACATTTTACATTGATTTGTGTCGAGTGAGATTTTCACCTAGAACCCAAAGGGGGGGTATTGGCAGTTTTCATGGAAAAATGTGAAAAATTAAATTTTCTAAAAATGAAATAAACGCCTTCTAAACACCTCAAACATTCACTCTAAAACAGAAGATTGTTGTTTTTCGCAATATTTTAAGAAATTTGGGCTCTTTTAGTAACATTAACACTTGCGCTGAAGCAACTTTTATGCTCATTTCTTGTCTTTCAGGATTAATTCTGGGTTTTATTTTGTTTATTTGATGAAAATGAACAACAATACACACCATGGAAACATTTTTGTTTGATTTGTGTCAAGTGAGATTTTCACCTAGAACCCAAAGGGGGGGTACTGGCACTTTTCATGGAAAAATGTGAAAAATAAATTTTCTAAAAATGAAATAAATGCCTTCTAAACACCACAAACATTCACTCTAAAACAGAAGATTGTTGTTTTTCGCAATATTTTTAGAAATTTGGGCTCTTTTAGTAACATTAACACTTGCGCTGAAGCATCTTTTATGCTCATTTCTTGTCTTTCAGGATTAATTCTGGGTTTTATTTTGTTTATTTGATTAAAATGAACAACAATTCACACCATGGAAACATTTTTGTCTGATATGTTTCGAGTGAGATTTTCACCTAGGACCCAAAAGGGGGGTATTGGCCTTCTAAGGAAAAATGTGAAAAATTAAATTTTCTAAAATTGAAATAAATGCCTTCTAAACACCCCAAACATTCACTCTAAAACAGAAGATTGTTGTTTTTCGCAATATTTTTAGAAATTTGGGCTCTTTTAGTAACATAAACACTTGCGCTGAAGCATCTTTTATGCTCATTTCCCTTCTTTCAGGATTAATTCTGGGTTTTATTTTGTTTATTTGATTAAAATGAACAACAATACACACCATGGAAACATTTTTGTCTGATATGTTTCGAGTGAGATTTTCACCTAGTACCCAAAGGGGGTGTATTGGCACTTTTCATGGAAAAATGTGAAAAATTAAATTTTCTAAAAATGATATAAATGCCTTCAAAACACCTCAAACATTCACTCTAAAACAGAAGATTGTTGTTTTTCGCAATATTTTTAGAAATTTGGGCTCTTTTAGTAACATTAACACTTTCGCTGAAGCATCTTTAATGCTCATTTCTTGTCTTTCAGGATTAATTCTGGGTTTGTTTTTGTTTATTTGATGAAAATGAACAACAATACACACCAAGTAAACATTTTTGATTCATATGTTTCCAGTGAGATTTTCACCTAGAACCCAAAGGGGGGGGTATTGGCACTTTTCATGGATAAATGTGAAAAATTAAATTTTCTAAAAATGACATAAATGCCTTCTAAACACCTCAAACATTCACTCTAAAATAGAAGATTGTTGTTTTTCGCAATATTTTTAGAAATTTGGGCTCTTTTAGTAACATTAACACTTGCGCTGAAGCATCTTTTTTGCTCATTTCTTGTCTTTCTGGATTAATTCTGGGTTTTATTTTGTTTATTTGATGAAAATGAACAACAATACACACCATGGGAACATTTTTGATTGATTTGTGTCGAGCGACATTTTCACCTAGAACCCAAAGGGGGGGGTATTGGCACTTTTCATGGAAAAATGTGAAAAATTAAATTTTCTAAAAATGAAATAAATGCCTTCTAAACACCTCAAACTTTCACTCTAAAACAGAAGATTGTTGTTTTTCGCAATATTTTTAGAAATTTGGGCTCTTTTAGTAACATTTACACCTGGCTGAAGCATCTTTTATGATCATTTATTGTCTTTCAGGATACATTCTGGGTTTTATTTTGTTTATTTGATGAAAATCAACAACAATACACACCATGGAAACATTTTTGTTTGATTTAAGTAAAGTGAGATTTTCACCTAGAACCCAAACGGGAGGGTATTGGCACTTTTCATGGAAAAATGTGAAAAATTAAATTTTCTAAAAATGAAATAAATGCCTTCTAAACACCTCAAACATTCACTCTAAAACAGAAGATTGTTGTTTTTCGCAATATTTTTAGAAATTTGGGCTCTTTTAGTAACATTAAGACTTCTGCTGAAGCATCTTTTATGCTCATTTCTTGTCTTTCAGGATTAACTCTGGGTTTGTTTTTGTTTATTTGATGAAAATGAACAACAATACACACCAAGGAAACATTTTTGATTGATATGTTTCGAGTGAGATTTTCACCTAGAACCCAAAGGGGGGGGTATTGGCACTTTTCATGGATAAATGTGAAAAATTAAATTTTCTAAAAATGAAATAAATGCCTTCTAAACACCTCAAACATTCACTCTTAAACAGAAGATTGTTGTTTTTCGCAATATTTTTAGAAATTTGGGCTCTTTTAGTAACATGAACACTTGCGCTCAACTATCTTTTATGCTCATTTCTTGTCTTTCTGGATTAATTCTGGGTTTTATTTTGTTTATTTGATGAAAATGAACAACAATACACACCATGGGAACATTTTTGATTGATTTGTGTCGAGGGACATTTTAACCTAGAACCCAAAGGGGGGGGTATTGGCACTTTTCATGGAAAAATGTGAAAAATTAAATTTTCTAAAAATGAAATAAATGCCTTCTAAACACCTCAAACTTTCACTCTAAAACAGAAGATTGTTGTTTTTCGCAATATTTTTAGAAATTTGGGCTCTTTTAGTAACATTAACACCTGGGCTGAAGCATCTTTTATGATCATTTATTGTCTTTCAGGATACATTCTGGGTTTTATTTTGTTTATTTGATGAAAATGAACAACAATACACACCTTGGATACATTTTTGTTTGATTTGTGTCGAGTGAGATTTTCACCTAGAACCCAAAGGGGGGGGTATTGGCACTTTTCATGGAAAAATGTGAAAAATTAAATTTTCTAAAAATGATATAAATGCCTTCTAAACACCTCAAACATTCACTCTAAAACAGAAGATTGTTGTTTTTCGCAATATTTTTAGAAATTTGGGCTCTTTTAGTAACATTAACACTTTCGCTGAAGCATCTTTATAGCTCATTTCTTGTCTTTCAGGATTAATTCTGGGTTTTATTTTGTTTATATAATGAAAATGAACAACAATACACACCATGGAAACATTTTCATTTGATTTGTATCGAGGAGATTTTCACCTAGAACCCAAAGGGGGGGGTATTGGCACTTTTCATGGAAAAATGTGAAAAATTAAATTTTCTAAAAATGACATAAATGCCTTCTAAACACCTCAAACATTCACTCTAAAACAGAAGATTGTTGTTTTTCGCAATATTTTTAGAAATTTGGGCTCTTTTAGTAACATTAACACTTGCGCTGAAGCATCTTTTATGCTCATTTCTTGTCTTTCTGGATTAATTCTGGGTTTTATTTTGTTTATTTGATGAAAATGAACAACAATACACACCAGTGGAACATTTTTGATTGATTTGTGTCGAGCGACATTTTCACCTAGAACCCAAAGGGGGGGGTATTGGCACTTTTCATGGAAAAATGTGAAAAATTAAATTTTCTAAAAATGAAATAAATGCCTTCTAAACACCTCAAACTTTCACTCTAAAACAGAAGATTGTTGTTTTTCGCAATATTTTTAGAAATATGGGCTCTTTTAGTAACATTAACACCTGGGCTGAAGCATCTTTTATGATCATTTATTGTCTTTCAGGATACATCCTGGTTTTTGTTTTGTTTATTTGATGAAAAAGAAAAACAATACACACCATGGAAACATTTTTGTTTGATTTAAGTCAAGTGAGATTTTCACCTAGAACCCAAAGGGGAGGGTATTGGCACTTTTCATGGAAAAATGTGAAAAATTAAATTTTCTAAAAATGAAATAAATGCCTTCTAAACACCTCAAACATTCACTCTAAAACAGAAGATTGTTGTTTTTCGCAATATTTTTAGAAATTTGGGCTCTTTTAGTAACATTAACACTTGCGCTGAAGCATCTTTTATGCTCATTTCTTGTCTTTCAGGATTAATTCTGGGTTTTATTTTGTTTATTTGATGAAAATGTGCAACAATACACACCATGGAAACATTTTTGTTTGATTT
Organism: Hetaerina americana; assembly: GCF_022747635.1. Lineage (NCBI taxonomy): Eukaryota > Metazoa > Arthropoda > Insecta > Odonata > Calopterygidae > Hetaerina > Hetaerina americana. The sequence goes on from NW_027286769.1 coordinate 356,228, forward strand.
AAGGCAAGTGAGTTTTCACCAAGAACCCAAAGGGGGGGTATTGGCCTTTCAAGGAAAAATGTGAAAAATTAAATTTTCTAAAAATGAAATAAATGCCTTCTAAACACCTCAAACATTCACTCTAAAACAGAAGATTGTTGTTTTTCGCAATATTTTTAGAAATTTGGGCTCTTTTAGTAACATTAAGACTTGTGCTGAAGCATCTTTTATGATCATTTATTGGCTTTCAGGATTAACTCTGGGTTTGTTTTTGTTTATTTGATGAAAATGAACAACAATACACACCAAGGAAACATTTTTGATTGATATGTTTCGAGTGAGATTTTCACCTAGAACCCAAAGGGGGGGGTATTGGCACTTTTCATGGATAAATGTGAAAAATTAAATTTTCTATAAATGAAATAAATGCCTTCTAAACACCTCAAACATTCACTCTAAAACAGAAGATTGTTGTTTTTCGCAATATTTTTAGAAATTTGGGCTCTTTTAGTAACATTAACACTTGCGCTGAACTATCTTTTATGCTCATTTCTTGTCTTTCTGGATTAATTCTGGGTTTTATTTTGTTTATTTGATGAAAATGAACAACAATACACACCTTGGATACATTTTTGTTTGATTTGTGTCGAGGGAGATTTTCACCTAGAACCCAAAGGGGGGGTATTGGCACTTTTCATGGAAAAATGTGAAAAATTAAATTTTCTAAAAATGAAATAAATGCCTTCTAAACACCTCAAACATTCACTCTAAAACAGAAGATTGTTGTTTTTCGCAATATTTTTAGAAATTTGGGCTCTTTTAGTAACATAAGCACTTGCGCTGAAGCATCTTTAATGCTCATTTCTTGTCTTTCAGGATTAATTCTGGGTTTTATTTTGTTTATTTGATTAAAATGAACAACAATACACACCATTGAAACATTTTTGTCTGATATGTTTCGAGTGAGATTTTCACCTAGAACCCAAAGGGGGGGTATTGGCACTTTTCATGGAAAAATTTGAAAAATTAAATTTTCTAAAAATGACATAAATGCCTTCAAAACACCTCAAAAATTCACTCTAAAACAGAAGATTGTTGTTTTTCGCAATATTTTTAGAAATTTGGGCTCTTTTAGTAACATTAACACCTGGGCTGAAGCATCTTTTATGATCATTTATTGTCTTTCAGGATACATTCAGGGTTTTATTTTGTTTATTTGATGAAAATGAACAACAATACACACCTTGGATACATTTTTGTTTGATTTGGGTCGAGAGAGATTTTCACCTAGAACCCAAAGGGGGGGTATTGGCACTTTTCATGGAAAAATGTGAAAAAATAAATTTTCTAAAAATGATATAAATGCCTTCTAAACACCTCAAACATTCACTCTTAAACAGAAGATTGTTGTTTTTCGCAATATTTTTAGAAATTTGGGCTCTTTTAGTAACATTAACACGTTCGCTGAAGCATCTTTTATGCTCATTTCTTGTCTTTCAGGATTAATTCTGGGTTTTATTTTGTTTATATAATGAAAATGAACAACAATACACACCATGGAAACATTTTTATTTGATTTGTATCGAGTGAGATTTTCACCTAGAACCCAAAGGGGGGGTATTGGCACTTTTCATGGAAAAATGTGAAAAATTAAATTTTCTAAAAATGACATAAATGCCTTCTAAACACCTCAAACATTCACTCTAAAACAGAAGATTGTTGTTTTTCGCAATATTTTTAGAAATTTGGGCTCTTTTAGTAACATTAAGACTTGCGCTGAAGCATCTTTTATGCTCATTTCTTGTCTTTCAGGATTAACTCTGGGTTTGTTTTTGTTTATTTGATGAAAATGAACAACAATACACACAATGGAAACATTTTTGATTCATATGTTCCCAGTGAGATTTTCACCTAGAACCCAAAGGGGGGGGTATTGGCACTTTTCATGGATAAATGTGAAAAATTGAATTTTCTAAAAATGAAATAAATGCCTTCTAAACACCTCAAACATTCACTCTAAAACAGAAGATTGTTGTTTTTCGCAATATTTTTAGAAATTTGGGCTCTTTCAGTAACATTAACACTTGCGCTGAAGCATCTTTTATGCTCAATTCTTGTCTTTCTGGATTAATTCTGGGTTTTATTTTGTTTATTTGATGAAAATGAACAACAATACACACCATGGGAACATTTTTGATTTATTTGTGTCTAGTGACATTTTCACCTAGAACCCAAAGGGGGGGTATTGGCACTTTTCATGGAAAAATGTGAAAAATTAAATTTTCTAAAAATGAAATAAATGCCTTCTAAACACCTCAAACTTTCACTCTAAAAAGGAAGATTGTTGTTTTTCGCAATATTTTTAGAAATTTGGGCTCTTTTAGTAACATTAACACCTGGGCTGAAGCATCTTTTATGATCATTTATTGTCTTTCAGGATACATTCTGGGTTTTATTTTGTTTATTTGATGAAAATGAACAACAATACACACCATGGAAACATTTTTGTTTGATTTAAGTCAAGTGAGATTTTCACCTAGAACCCAAAGGGGGGGGTATTGGCACTTTTCATGGAAAAATGTGAAAAATTAAATTTTCTAAAAATGACATAAATGCCTTCTAAACACCTCAAACATTCACTCTAAAACAGAAGATTGTTGTTTTTCGCAATATTTTTAGAAATTTGGGCTCTTTTAGTAACATTAACACTTGCGCTGAAGCATCTTTTATGCTCATTTCTTGTCTTTCTGGATTAATTCTGGGTTTTATTTTGTTTATTTGATGAAAATGAACAACAATACACACCATGGGAACATTTTTGATTGATTTGTGTCGAGCGACATTTTCACCTAGAACCCAAAGGGGGGGGTATTGGCACTTTTCATGGAAAAATGTGAAAAATTAAATTTCCTAAAAATGAAATAAATGCCTTCTAAACACCTCAAACTTTCACTCTAAAACAGAAGATTGTTGTTTTTCGCAATATTTTTAGAAATTTGGGCTCTTTTAGTAACATTAACACCTGGGCTGAAGCATCTTTTATGATCATTTATTGTCTTTCAGGATACATTCTGGGTTTTATTTTGTTTATTTGATGAAAATGAACAACAATACACACCATGGAAACATTTTTGTTTGATTTAAGTAAAGTGAGATTTTCACCTAGAACCCAAACGGGAGGGTATTGGCACTTTTCATGGAAAAATGTGAAAAATTAAATTTTCTAAAAATGAAATAAATGCCTTCTAAACACCTCAAACATTCACTCTAAAACAGAAGATTGTTGTTTTTCGCAATATTTTTAGAAATTTGGGCTCTTTTAGTAACACTAAGACTTGTGCTGAAGCATCTTTTATGATCATTTATTGGCTTTCAGGATTAACTCTGGGTTTGTTTTTGTTTATTTGATGAAAATGAACAACAATACACACCAAGGAAACATTTTTGATTGATATGTTTCGAGTGAGATTTTCACCTAGAACCCAAAGGGGGGGTATTGGCACTTTTCATGGATAAATGTGAAAAATTAAATTTTCTATAAATGAAATAAATGCCTTCTAAACACCTCAAACATTCACTCTAAAACAGAAGATTGTTGTTTTTCGCAATATTTTTAGAAATTTGGGCTCTTTTAGTAACATGAACACTTGCGCTCAACTATCTTTTATGCTCATTTCTTGTCTTTCTGGATTAATTCTGGGTTTTATTTTGTTTATTTGATGAAAATGAACAACAATACACACCATGGGAACATTTTTGATTGATTTGTGTCGAGTGACATTTTAACCTAGAACCCAAAGGGGGGGGTATTGGCACTTTTCATGGAAAAATGTGAAAAATTAAATTTTCTAAAAATGAAATAAATGCCTTCTAAACACCTCAAACTTTCACTCTAAAACGGAAGATTGTTGTTTTTCGCAATATTTTTAGAAATTTGGGCTCTTTTAGTAACATTAACACCTGGGCTGAAGCATCTTTTATGATCATTTATTGTCTTTCAGGATACATCCTGGTTTTTGTTTTGTTTATTTGATGAAAAAGAAAAACAATACACACCATGGAAACATTTTTGTTTGATTTAAGTCAAGTGAGATTTTCACCTAGAACCCAAAGGGGAGGGTATTGGCACTTTTCATGGAAAAATGTGAAAAATTAAATTTTCTAAAAATGAAATAAATGCCTTCTAAACACCTCAAACATTCACTCTAAAACAGAAGATTGTTGTTTTTCGCAATATTTTTAGAAATTTGGGCTCTTTTAGTAACATTAACACTTGCGCTGAAGCATCTTTTATGCTCATTTCTTGTCTTTCAGGATTAATTCTGGGTTTTATTTTGTTTATTTGATGAAAATGTGCAACAATACACACCATGGAAACATTTTTGTTTGATTTAAGGCAAGTGAGTTTTCACCAAGAACCCAAAGGGGGGGTATTGGCCTTTCAAGGAAAAATGTGAAAAATTAAATTTTCTAAAAATGAAATAAATGCCTTCTAAACACCTCAAACATTCACTCTAAAACAGAAGATTGTTGTTTTTCGCAATATTTTTAGAAATTTGGGCTCTTTTAGTAACATTAAGACTTGTGCTGAAGCATCTTTTATGATCATTTATTGGCTTTCAGGATTAACTCTGGGTTTGTTTTTGTTTATTTGATGAAAATGAACAACAATACACACCAAGGAAACATTTTTGATTGATATGTTTCGAGTGAGATTTTCACCTAGAACCCAAAGGGGGGGGTATTGGCACTTTTCATGGATAAATGTGAAAAATTAAATTTTCTATAAATGAAATAAATGCCTTCTAAACACCTCAAACATTCACTCTAAAACAGAAGATTGTTGTTTTTCGCAATATTTTTAGAAATTTGGGCTCTTTTAGTAACATTAACACTTGCGCTGAACTATCTTTTATGCTCATTTCTTGTCTTTCTGGATTAATTCTGGGTTTTATTTTGTTTATTTGATGAAAATGAACAACAATACACACCTTGGATACATTTTTGTTTGATTTGTGTCGAGGGAGATTTTCACCTAGAACCCAAAGGGGGGGTATTGGCACTTTTCATGGAAAAATGTGAAAAATTAAATTTTCTAAAAATGAAATAAATGCCTTCTAAACACCTCAAACATTCACTCTAAAACAGAAGATTGTTGTTTTTCGCAATATTTTTAGAAATTTGGGCTCTTTTAGTAACATAAGCACTTGCGCTGAAGCATCTTTAATGCTCATTTCTTGTCTTTCAGGATTAATTCTGGGTTTTATTTTGTTTATTTGATTAAAATGAACAACAATACACACCATGGAAACATTTTTGTCTGATATGTTTCGAGTGAGATTTTCACCTAGAACCCAAAGGGGGGGTATTGGCACTTTTCATGGAAAAATTTGAAAAATTAAATTTTCTAAAAATGACATAAATGCCTTCAAAACACCTCAAAAATTCACTCTAAAACAGAAGATTGTTGTTTTTCGCAATATTTTTAGAAATTTGGGCTCTTTTAGTAACATTAACACCTGGGCTGAAGCATCTTTTATGATCATTTATTGTCTTTCAGGATACATTCAGGGTTTTATTTTGTTTATTTGATGAAAATGAACAACAATACACACCTTGGATACATTTTTGTTTGATTTGGGTCGAGAGAGATTTTCACCTAGAACCCAAAGGGGGGGTATTGGCACTTTTCATGGAAAAATGTGAAAAAATAAATTTTCTAAAAATGATATAAATGCCTTCTAAACACCTCAAACATTCACTCTTAAACAGAAGATTGTTGTTTTTCGCAATATTTTTAGAAATTTGGGCTCTTTTAGTAACATTAACACGTTCGCTGAAGCATCTTTTATGCTCATTTCTTGTCTTTCAGGATTAATTCTGGGTTTTATTTTGTTTATATAATGAAAATGAACAACAATACACACCATGGAAACATTTTTATTTGATTTGTATCGAGTGAGATTTTCACCTAGAACCCAAAGGGGGGGTATTGGCACTTTTCATGGAAAAATGTGAAAAATTAAATTTTCTAAAAATGACATAAATGCCTTCTAAACACCTCAAACATTCACTCTAAAACAGAAGATTGTTGTTTTTCGCAATATTTTTAGAAATTTGGGCTCTTTTAGTAACATTAAGACTTGCGCTGAAGCATCTTTTATGCTCATTTCTTGTCTTTCAGGATTAACTCTGGGTTTGTTTTTGTTTATTTGATGAAAATGAACAACAATACACACAATGGAAACATTTTTGATTCATATGTTCCCAGTGAGATTTTCACCTAGAACCCAAAGGGGGGGGTATTGGCACTTTTCATGGATAAATGTGAAAAATTGAATTTTCTAAAAATGAAATAAATGCCTTCTAAACACCTCAAACATTCACTCTAAAACAGAAGATTGTTGTTTTTCGCAATATTTTTAGAAATTTGGGCTCTTTCAGTAACATTAACACTTGCGCTGAAGCATCTTTTATGCTCAATTCTTGTCTTTCTGGATTAATTCTGGGTTTTATTTTGTTTATTTGATGAAAATGAACAACAATACACACCATGGGAACATTTTTGATTTATTTGTGTCTAGTGACATTTTCACCTAGAACCCAAAGGGGGGGTATTGGCACTTTTCATGGAAAAATGTGAAAAATTAAATTTTCTAAAAATGAAATAAATGCCTTCTAAACACCTCAAACTTTCACTCTAAAAAGGAAGATTGTTGTTTTTCGCAATATTTTTAGAAATTTGGGCTCTTTTAGTAACATTAACACCTGGGCTGAAGCATCTTTTATGATCATTTATTGTCTTTCAGGATACATTCTGGGTTTTATTTTGTTTATTTGATGAAAATGAACAACAATACACACCATGGAAACATTTTTGTTTGATTTAAGTCAAGTGAGATTTTCACCTAGAACCCAAAGGGGGGGGTATTGGCACTTTTCATGGAAAAATGTGAAAAATTAAATTTTCTAAAAATGACATAAATGCCTTCTAAACACCTCAAACATTCACTCTAAAACAGAAGATTGTTGTTTTTCGCAATATTTTTAGAAATTTGGGCTCTTTTAGTAACATTAACACTTGCGCTGAAGCATCTTTTATGCTCATTTCTTGTCTTTCTGGATTAATTCTGGGTTTTATTTTGTTTATTTGATGAAAATGAACAACAATACACACCATGGGAACATTTTTGATTGATTTGTGTCGAGCGACATTTTCACCTAGAACCCAAAGGGGGGGTATTGGCACTTTTCATGGAAAAATGTGAAAAATTAAATTTCCTAAAAATGAAATAAATGCCTTCTAAACACCTCAAACTTTCACTCTAAAACAGAAGATTGTTGTTTTTCGCAATATTTTTAGAAATTTGGGCTCTTTTAGTAACATTAACACCTGGGCTGAAGCATCTTTTATGATCATTTATTGTCTTTCAGGATACATTCTGGGTTTTATTTTGTTTATTTGATGAAAATGAACAACAATACACACCATGGAAACATTTTTGTTTGATTTAAGTAAAGTGAGATTTTCACCTAGAACCCAAACGGGAGGGTATTGGCACTTTTCATGGAAAAATGTGAAAAATTAAATTTTCTAAAAATGAAATAAATGCCTTCTAAACACCTCAAACATTCACTCTAAAACAGAAGATTGTTGTTTTTCGCAATATTTTTAGAAATTTGGGCTCTTTTAGTAACACTAAGACTTGTGCTGAAGCATCTTTTATGATCATTTATTGGCTTTCAGGATTAACTCTGGGTTTGTTTTTGTTTATTTGATGAAAATGAACAACAATACACACCAAGGAAACATTTTTGATTGATATGTTTCGAGTGAGATTTTCACCTAGAACCCAAAGGGGGGGTATTGGCACTTTTCATGGATAAATGTGAAAAATTAAATTTTCTATAAATGAAATAAATGCCTTCTAAACACCTCAAACATTCACTCTAAAACAGAAGATTGTTGTTTTTCGCAATATTTTTAGAAATTTGGGCTCTTTTAGTAACATTAACACTTGCGCTGAAGCATCTTTTATGCTCATTTCTAGTCTTTCTGGATTAATTCTGGGTTTTATTTTGTTTATTTGATGAAAATGAACAACAATACACACAATGGAAACATTTTTGATTGATTTGTGTCGAGCGACATTTTCACCTAGAACCCAAAGGGGGGGGTATTGGCACTTTTCATGGAAAAATGTGAAAAATTAAATTTTCTAAAAATGAAATAAATGCCTTCTAAACGCCTCAAACTTTCACTCTAAAGCAGAAGATTGTTGTTTTTCGCAATATTTTTAGAAATTTGGGCTCTTTTAGTAATATTAACACCTGGGCTGAAGCATCTTTTATGATCATTTATTGTCTTTCAGGATACATCCTGGTTTTTGTTTAGTTTATTTGATGAAAATGAACAACAATACACACCATGGAAACATTTTTGTTTGATTTAAGTCAAGTGAGATTTTCACCTAGAACCCAAAGGGGAGGGTATTGGCACTTTTCATGGAAAAATGTGAAAAATTAAATTTTCTAAAAATGAAATAAATGCCTTCTAAACACCTCAAACATTCACTCTAAAACAGAAGATTGTTGTTTTTCGTAATATTTTTAGAAATTTTGGCTCTTTTAGTAACATTAACACTTGCGCTGAAGCATCTTTTATGCTCATTTCTTGTCTTTCAGGATTAATTCTGGGTTTTATTTTGTTTATTTGATGAAAATGTGCAACAATACACACCATGGAAACATTTTTGTTTGATTTAAGGCAAGTGAGTTTTCACCAAGAACCCAAAGGGGGGGTATTGGCTTTTCAAGGAAAAATGTGAAAAATTAATTTTCTAAAAATGAAATAAATGCCTTCTAAACACCTCAAACATTCACTCTAAAACAGAAGATTGTTGTTTTTCGCAATATTTTTAGAAATTTGGGCTCTTTTAGTAACATAAACACTTGCGCTGAACTATCTTTTATGCTCATTTCTTGTCTTTCTGGATTAATTCTGGGTTTTATTTTGTTTATTTGATGAAAATGAACAACAATACACACCAAGGAAACATTTTTGATTGAAATGTTTCGAGTGAGATTTTCACCTAGAACCCAAAGGGGGGGGTATTGGCACTTTTCATGGATAAATGTGAAAAATTAAATTTTCTAAAAATGAAATAAATGCCTTCTAAACACCTCAAACATTCACTCTAAAACAGAAGATTGTTGTTTTTCGCAATATTTTTAGAAATTTGGGCTCTTTTAGTAACATAAACACTTGCGCTGAACTATCTTTTATGCTCATTTCTTGTCTTTCTGGATTAATTCTGGGTTTTATTTTGTTTATTTGATTAAAATGAACAACAATACACACCATGGAAACATTTTTGTCTGATATGTTTCGAGTGAGATTTTCACCTAGAACCCAAAGGGGGGGTATTGGCACTTTTCATGGAAAAATTTGAAAAATTAAATTTTCTAAAAATGACATAAATGCCTTCAAAACACCTCAAAAATTCACTCTAAAACAGAAGATTGTTGTTTTTCGCAATATTTTTAGAAATTTGGGCTCTTTTAGTAACATTAACACTTGCGCTCAACTATCTTTTATGCTCATTTCTTGTCTTTCTGGATTAATTCTGGGTTTTATTTTGTTTATTTGATGAAAATGAACAACAATACACACCTTGGATACATTTTTGTTTGATTTGGGTCGAGAGAGATTTTCACCTAGAACCCAAAGGGGGGGGTATTGGCACTTTTCATGGAAAAATGTGAAAAATTAAATTTTCTAAAAATGATATAAATGCCTTCTAAACACCTCAAACATTCACTCTTAAACAGAAGATTGTTGTTTTTCGCAATATTTTTAGAAATTTGGGCTCTTTTAGTAACATTAACACTTTCGCTGAAGCATCTTTTATGCTCATTTCTTGTCTTTCAGGATTAATTCTGGGTTTTATTTTGTTTATATAATGAAAATGAACAACAATACACACCATGGAAACATTTTTATTTGATTTGTATCGAGTGAGATTTTCACCTAGAACCCAAAGGGGGGGTATTGGCACTTTTCATGGAAAAATGTGAAAAATTAAATTTTCTAAAAATGACATAAATGCCTTCTAAACCCCTCAAACATTCACTCTAAAACAGAAGATTGTTGTTTTTCGCAATATTTTTAGAAATTTGGGCTCTTTTAGTAACATTAAGACTTGCGCTGAAGCATCTTCTATGCTCATTTCTTGTCTTTCAGGATTAACTCTGGGTTTGTTTTTGTTTATTTGATGAAAATGAACAACAATACACACAATGGAAACATTTTTGATTCATATGTTTCCAGTGAGATTTTCACCTAGAACCCAAAGGGGGGGGTATTGGCACTTTTCATGGAAAAATGTGAAAAATTAAATTTTCTAAAAATGACATAAATGCCTTCAAAACACCTCAAAAATTCACTCTAAAACAGAAGATTGTTGTTTTACGCAATATTTTAAGAAATTTGGGCTCTTTTAGTAACATTAACACCTGGGCTGAAGCATCTTTTATGATCATTTATTGTCTTTCAGGATACATTCTGGGTTTTATTTTGTTTATTTGATGAAAATGAACAACAATACACACCATGGAAACATTTTTGTTTGATTTAAGTCAAGTGAGATTTTCACCTAGAACCCAAAGGGGAGGGTATTGGCACTTTTCATGGAAAAATGTGAAAAATTAAATTTTCTAAAAATGAAATAAATGCCTTCTAAACACCTCAAACATTCACTCTAAAACAGAAGATTGTTGTTTTTCGCAATATTTTTAGAAATTTGGGCTCTTTTAGTAACATTAACACTTGCGCTCAACTATCTTTTATGCTCATTTCTTGTCTTTCTGGATTAATTCTGGGTTTTATTTTGTTTATTTGATGAAAATGAACAACAATACACACCTTGGATACATTTTTGTTTGATTTGGGTCGAGAGAGATTTTCACCTAGAACCCAAAGGGGGGGGTATTGGCACTTTTCATGGAAAAATGTGAAAAATTAAATTTTCTAAAAATGATATAAATGCCTTCTAAACACCTCAAACATTCACTCTTAAACAGAAGATTGTTGTTTTTCGCAATATTTTTAGAAATTTGGGCTCTTTTAGTAACATTAACACTTTCGCTGAAGCATCTTTTATGCTCATTTCTTGTCTTTCAGGATTAATTCTGGGTTTTATTTTGTTTATATAATGAAAATGAACAACAATACACACCATGGAAACATTTTTATTTGATTTGTATCGAGTGAGATTTTCACCTAGAACCCAAAGGGGGGGTATTGGCACTTTTCATGGAAAAATGTGAAAAATTAAATTTTCTAAAAATGACATAAATGCCTTCTAAACCCCTCAAACATTCACTCTAAAACAGAAGATTGTTGTTTTTCGCAATATTTTTAGAAATTTGGGCTCTTTTAGTAACATTAAGACTTGCGCTGAAGCATCTTCTATGCTCATTTCTTGTCTTTCAGGATTAACTCTGGGTTTGTTTTTGTTTATTTGATGAAAATGAACAACAATACACACAATGGAAACATTTTTGATTCATATGTTTCCAGTGAGATTTTCACCTAGAACCCAAAGGGGGGGGTATTGGCACTTTTCATGGAAAAATGTGAAAAATTAAATTTTCTAAAAATGACATAAATGCCTTCAAAACACCTCAAAAATTCACTCTAAAACAGAAGATTGTTGTTTTACGCAATATTTTAAGAAATTTGGGCTCTTTTAGTAACATTAACACCTGGGCTGAAGCATCTTTTATGATCATTTATTGTCTTTCAGGATACATTCTGGGTTTTATTTTGTTTATTTGATGAAAATGAACAACAATACACACCATGGAAACATTTTTGTTTGATTTAAGTCAAGTGAGATTTTCACCTAGAACCCAAAGGGGAGGGTATTGGCACTTTTCATGGAAAAATGTGAAAAATTAAATTTTCTAAAAATGAAATAAATGCCTTCTAAACACCTCAAACATTCACTCTAAAACAGAAGATTGTTGTTTTTCGCAATATTTTTAGAAATTTGGGCTCTTTTAGTAACATAAACACTTGCGCTGAAGCATCTTTTATGCTCATTTCTTGTCTTTCAGGATTAATTCTGGGTTTTATTTTGTTTATTTGATGAAAATGAACAACAATACACACCATGGAAACATTTTTGTTTGATTTGTGTCAAGTGAGATTTTCACCTAGAACCCAAAAGGGGGGTATTGGCACTTTTCATGGAAAAATGTGAAAAAATAAATTTTCTAAAAAAGAAATAAATGCCTTCTAAACACCACAAACATTCACTCTAAAACAGAAGATTGTTGTTTTTCGCAATATTTTTAGAAATTTGGGCTCTTTTAGTAACATTAACACTTGCGCTGAAGCATCTTTTATGCTCATTTCTTGTCTTTCAGGATTAATTCTGGGTTTTATTTTGTTTATTTGATTAAAATGAACAACAATACACACCATGGAAACATTTTTGTCTGATATTTTTCGAGTGAGATTTTCACCTAGAACCCAAAAGGGGGGGTATTGGCCTTTCAAGGAAAAATGTGAAAAATTAAATTTTCTAAAAATGAAATAAATGCCTTCTAAACACCTCAAACATTCACTCTGAAACAGAAGATTATTGTTTTTCGCAATATTTTTAGAAATTTGGGCTCTTTTAGTAACATTAACACTTGCGCTCAACTATCTTTTATGCTCATTTCTTGTCTTTCTGGATTAATTCTGGGTTTTATTTTGTTTATTTGATGAAAATGAACAACAATACACACCATGGGAACATTTTTGATTGATTTGTGTCGAGTGACATTTTAACCTAGAACCCAAAGGGGGGGGTATTGGCACTTTTCATGGAAAAATGTGAAAAATTAAATTTTCTAAAAATGAAATAAATGCCTTCTAAACACCTCAAACTTTCACTCTAAAACAGAAGATTGTTGTTTTTCGCAATATTTTTAGAAATTTGGGCTCTTCTAGTAACATTAACACCTGGGCTGAAGCATCTTTTATGATCATTTATTGTCTTTCAGGATACATTCTGGGTTTTATTTTGTTTATTTGATGAAAATGAACAACAATACACACCTTGGATACATTTTTGTTTGATTTGTGTAAAGTGAGATTTTCACCTAGAACCCAAAGGGGGGGGTATTGGCACTTTTCATGGAAAAATGTGAAAAATTAAATTTTCTAAAAATGATATAAATGCCTTCTAAACACCTCAAACATTCACTCTAAAACAGAAGATTGTTGTTTTTCGCAATATTTTTAGAAATTTGGGCTCTTTTAGTAACATTAACACTTGCGCTGAACTATCTTTTATGCTCATTTCTGGTCTTTCTGGATTAATTCTGGGTTTTATTTTGTTTATTTGATGAAAATGAACAACAATACACACCATGGGAACATTTTTGATTGATTTGTGTCGAGTGGCATTTTAACCTAGAACCCAAAGGGGGGGGTATTGGCACTTTTCATGGAAAAATGTGAAAAATTAAATTTTCTAAAAATGAAATAAATGCCTTCTAAACACCTCAAACTTTCACTCTAAAACAGAAGATTGTTGTTTTTCGCAATATTTTTGGAAATTTGGGCTCTTTTATCAACATAAGCACTTGCGCTGAAGCATCTTTTATGCTCATTTCCCTTCTTTCAGGATTAATTCTGGGTTTTATTTTGTTTATTTGATTAAAATGAACAGCAATACACACCATGGAAACATTTTTGTCTGATATGTTTCGAGTGAGATTTTCACCTAGAACCCAAAGGGGGGGTATTGGCACTTTTCATGGAAAAATGTGAAAAATTAAATTTTCTAAAAATGAAATAAATGCCTTCTAAACACCTCAAACTTTCACTCTAAAAAGGAAGATTGTTGTTTTTCGCAATATTTTTAGAAATTTGGGCTCTTTTAGTAACATTAACACCTGGGCTGAAGCATCTTTTATGATCATTTATTGTCTTTCAGGATACATTCTGGGTTTTATTTTGTTTATTTGATGAAAATGAACAACAATACACACCATGGAAACATTTTTGTTTGATTTAAGTCAAGTGAGATTTTCACCTAGAACCCAAAGGGGGGGTATTGGCACTTTTCATGGAAAAATGTGAAAAATTAAATTTTCTAAAAATGACATAAATGCCTTCTAAACACCTCAAACATTCACTCTAAAACAGAAGATTGTTGTTTTTCGCAATATTTTTAGAAATTTGGGCTCTTTTAGTAACATTAACACTTGCGCTGAAGCATCTTTTATGCTCATTTCTTGTCTTTCTGGATTAATTCTGGGTTTTATTTTGTTTATTTGATGAAAATGAACAACAATACACACCATGGGAACATTTTTGATTAATTTGTGTCGAGCGACATTTTCACCTAGAACCCAAAGGGGGGGGGTATTGGCACTTTTCATGGAAAAATGTGAAAAATTAAATTTTCTAAAAATGAAATAAATGCCTTCTAAACACCTCAAACTTTCACTCTAAAACAGAAGATTGTTGTTTTTCGCAATATTTTTAGAAATTTGGGCTCTTTTAGTAACATTAACACCTGGGCTGAAGCATCTTTTATGATCATTTATTGTCTTTCAGGATACATTCTGGGTTTTATTTTGTTTATTTGATGAAAATGAACAACAATACACACCATGGAAACATTTTTGTTTGATTTAAGTTAAGTGAGATTTTCACCTAGAACCCAAACGGGAGGGTATTGGCACTTTTCATGGAAAAATGTGAAAAATTAAATTTTCTAAAAATGAAATAAATGCCTTCTAAACACCTCAAACATTCACTCTAAAACAGAAGATTGTTGTTTTTCGCAATATTTTTAGAAATTTGGGCTCTTTTAGTAACATTAAGACTTGTGCTGAAGCATCTTTTATGCTCATTTCTTGTCTTTCAGGATTAACTCTGGGTTTGTTTTTGTTTATTTGATGAAAATGAACAACAATACACACCAAGGAAACATTTTTGATTGATATGTTTCGAGTGAGATTTTCACCTAGAACCCAAAGGGGGGGTATTGGCACTTTTCATGGATAAATGTGAAAAATTAAATTTTCTAAAAATGAAATAAATGCCTTCTAAACACCTCAAACATTCACTCTAAAACAGAAGATTGTTGTTTTTTTGCAATATTTTTAGAAATTTGGGCTCTTTTAGTAACATGAACACTTGCGCTCAACTATCTTTTATGCTCATTTCTTGTCTTTCTGGATTAATTCTGGGTTTTATTTTGTTTATTTGATGAAAATGAACAACAATACACACCATGGGAACATTTTTGATTGATTTGTGTCGAGTGACATTTTAACCTAGAACCCAAAGGGGGGGGTATTGGCACTTTTCATGGAAAAATGTGAAAAATTAAATTTTCTAAAAATGAAATAAATGCCTTCTAAATACCTCAAACTTTCACTCTAAAACAGAAGATTGTTGTTTTTCGCAATATTTTTAGAAATTTGGGCTCTTTTAGTAACATTAACACCTGGGCTGAAGCATCTTTTATGATCATTTATTGTCTTTCAGGATACATTCTGGGTTTTATTTTGTTTATTTGATGAAAATGAACAACAATACACACCTTGGATACATTTTTGTTTGATTTGTGTCGAGTGAGATTTTCACCTAGAACCCAAAGGGGGGGGTATTGGCACTTTTCATGGAAAAATGTGAAAAATTAAATTTTCTAAAAATGATATAAATGCCTTCTAAACACCTCAAACATTCACTCTAAAACGGAAGATTGTTGTTTTTCGCAATATTTTTAGAAATTTGGGCTCTTTTAGTAACATTAACACTTGCGCTGAAGCATCTTTTATGCTCATTTCTTGTCTTTCTGGATTAATTCTGGGTTTTATTTTGTTTATTTGATAAAAATGAACAACAATACACACCATGGGAACATTTTTGATTGATTTGTATCGAGCGACATTTTCACCTAGAACCCAAAGGGGGGGGTATTGGCACTTTTCATGGAAAAATGTGAAAAATTAAATTTTCTAAAAATGAAATAAATGCCTTCTAAACACCTCAAACTTTCACTCTAAAACAGAAGATTGTTGTTTTTCGCAATATTTTTAGAAATTTGGGCTCTTTTAGTAACATTAACACCTGGGCTGAAGCATCTTTTATGATCATTTATTGTCTTTCAGGATACATCCTGGTTTTTGTTTTGTTTATTTGATGAAAATGAACAACAATACACACCATGGAAACATTTTTGTTTGATTTAAGTCAAGTGAGATTTTCACCTAGAACCCAAAGGGGAGGGTATTGGCACTTTTCATGGAAAAATGTGAAAAATTAAATTTTCTAAAAATGAAATAAATGCCTTCTAAACACCTCAAACATTCACTCTAAAACAGAAGATTGTTGTTTTTCGCAATATTTTTAGAAATTTGGGCTCTTTTAGTAACATTAACAATTGCGCTGAAGCATCTTTTATGCTCATTTCTTGTCTTTCAGGATTAATTCTGGGTTTTATTTTGTTTATTTGATGAAAATGTGCAACAATACACACCATGGAAACATTTTTGTTTGATTTAAGGCAAGTGAGTTTTCACCAAGAACCCAAAGGGGGGGTATTGGCCTTTCAAGGAAAAATGTGAAAAATTAAATTTTCTAAAAATGAAATAAATGCCTTCTAAACACCTCAAACATTCACTCTAAAACAGAAGATTGTTGTTTTTCGCAATATTTTTAGAAATTTGGGCTCTTTTAGTAACATTAAGACTTGTGCTGAAGCATCTTTTATGCTCATTTCTTGTCTTTCAGGATTAACTCTGGGTTTGTTTTTGTTAATTGATGAAAATGAACAACAATACACACCAAGGAAACATTTTTGATTGATATGTTTCGAGTGAGATTTTCACCTAGAACCCAAAGGGGGGGGTATTGGCACTTTTCATGGATAAATGTGAAAAATTAAATTTTCTAAAAATGAAATAAATGCCTTCTAAACACCTCAAACTTTCACTCTAAAACAGAAGATTGTTGTTTTTCGCAATATTTTTAGAAATTTGGGCTCTTCTAGTAACATTAACACCTGGGCTGAAGCATCTTTTATGATCATTTATTGTCTTTCAGGATACATTCTGGGTTTTATTTTGTTTATTTGATGAAAATGAACAACAATACACACCTTGGATACATTTTTGTTTGATTTGTGTAAAGTGAGATTTTCACCTAGAACCCAAAGGGGGGGGTATTGGCACTTTTCATGGAAAAATGTGAAAAATTAAATTTTCTAAAAATGATATAAATGCCTTCTAAACACCTCAAACATTCACTCTAAAACAGAAGATTGTTGTTTTTCGCAATATTTTTAGAAATTTGGGCTCTTTTAGTAACATTAACACTTGCGCTGAACTATCTTTTATGCTCATTTCTGGTCTTTCTGGATTAATTCTGGGTTTTATTTTGTTTATTTGATGAAAATGAACAACAATACACACCATGGGAACATTTTTGATTGATTTGTGTCGAGTGGCATTTTAACCTAGAACCCAAAGGGGGGGGTATTGGCACTTTTCATGGAAAAATGTGAAAAATTAAATTTTCTAAAAATGAAATAAATGCCTTCTAAACACCTCAAACTTTCACTCTAAAACAGAAGATTGTTGTTTTTCGCAATATTTTTGGAAATTTGGGCTCTTTTATCAACATAAGCACTTGCGCTGAAGCATCTTTTATGCTCATTTCTTGTCTTTCAGGATTAATTCTGGGTTTTATTTTGTTTATATAATGAAAATGAACAACAATACACACCATGGAAACATTTTTATTTGATTTGTATCGAGTGAGATTTTCACCTAGAACCCCAAGGGGGGGGTATTGGCACTTTTCATGGAAAAATGTGAAAAATATAATTTTCTAAAAATGACATAAATGCCTTCTAAACCCCTCAAACATTCACTCTAAAACAGAAGATTGTTGTTTTTCGCAATATTTTTAGAAATTTGGGCTCTTTTAGTAACATTAAGACTTGCGCTGAAGCATCTTCTATGCTCATTTCTTGTCTTTCAGGATTAACTCTGGGTTTGTTTTTGTTTATTTGATGAAAATGAACAACAATACACACAATGGAAACATTTTTGATTCATATGTTTCCAGTGAGATTTTCACCTAGAACCCAAAGGGGGGGGTATTGGCATTTTTCATGGATAAATGTGAAAAATTGAATTTTCTAAAAATGAAATAAATGCCTTCTAAACACCTCAAACATTCACTCTAAAACAGAAGATTGTTGTTTTTCGCAATATTTTTAGAAATTTGGGCTCTTTTAGTAACATTAACACTTGCGCTGAAGCATCTTTTATGCTCAATTCTTGTCTTTCTGGATTAATTCTGGGTTTTATTTTGTTTATTTGATGAAAATGAACAACAATACACACCATGGGAACATTTTTGATTTATTTGTGTCTAGTGACATTTTCACCTAGAACCCAAAGGGGGGGGTATTGGCACTTTTCATGGAAAAATGTGAAAAATTAAATTTTCTAAAAATTAAATAAATGCCTTCTAAACACCTCAAACTTTCACTCTAAAAAGGAAGATTGTTGTTTTTCGCAATATTTTTAGAAATTTGGGCTCTTTTAGTAACATTAACACCTGGGCTGAAGCATCTTTTATGATCATTTATTGTCTTTCATGATACATTCTGGGTTTTATTTTGTTTATTTGATGAAAATGAACAACAATACACACCATGGAAACATTTTTGTTTGATTTAAGTCAAGTGAGATTTTCACCTAGAACCCAAAGGGGGGGGTATTGGCACTTTTCATGGAAAAATGTGAAAAATTAAATTTTCTAAAAATGAAATAAATGCCTTCTAAATACCTCAAACATTCACTCTAAAACAGAAGATTGTTGTTTTTCGCAATATTTTTAGAAATTTGGGCTCTTTTAGTAACATAAACACTTGCGCTGAAGCATCTTTTATGCTCATTTCTTGTCTTTCAGGATTAATTCTGGGTTTTATTTTGTTTATTTGATGAAAATGAACAACAATACACACCATGGAAACATTTTTGTTTGATTTGTGTCAAGTGAGATTTTCACCTAGAACCCAAAAGGGGGGTATTGGCACTTTTCATGGAAAAATGTGAAAAAATAAATTTTCTAAAAAAGAAATAAATGCCTTCTAAACACCACAAACATTCACTCTAAAACAGAAGATTGTTGTTTTTCGCAATATTTTTAGAAATTTGGGCTCTTTTAGTAACATTAACACTTGCGCTGAAGCATCTTTTATGCTCATTTCTTGTCTTTCAGGATTAATTCTGGGTTTTATTTTGTTTATTTGATTAAAATGAACAACAATACACACCATGGAAACATTTTTGTCTGATATTTTTCGAGTGAGATTTTCACCTAGAACCCAAAAGGGGGGGTATTGGCCTTTCAAGGAAAAATGTGAAAAATTAAATTTTCTAAAAATGAAATAAATGCCTTCTAAACACCTCAAACATTCACTCTGAAACAGAAGATTATTGTTTTTCGCAATATTTTTAGAAATTTGGGCTCTTTTAGTAACATTAACACTTGCGCTCAACTATCTTTTATGCTCATTTCTTGTCTTTCTGGATTAATTCTGGGTTTTATTTTGTTTATTTGATGAAAATGAACAACAATACACACCATGGGAACATTTTTGATTGATTTGTGTCGAGTGACATTTTAACCTAGAACCCAAAGGGGGGGGTATTGGCACTTTTCATGGAAAAATGTGAAAAATTAAATTTTCTAAAAATGAAATAAATGCCTTCTAAACACCTCAAACTTTCACTCTAAAACAGAAGATTGTTGTTTTTCGCAATATTTTTAGAAATTTGGGCTCTTCTAGTAACATTAACACCTGGGCTGAAGCATCTTTTATGATCATTTATTGTCTTTCAGGATACATTCTGGGTTTTATTTTGTTTATTTGATGAAAATGAACAACAATACACACCTTGGATACATTTTTGTTTGATTTGTGTAAAGTGAGATTTTCACCTAGAACCCAAAGGGGGGGGTATTGGCACTTTTCATGGAAAAATGTGAAAAATTAAATTTTCTAAAAATGATATAAATGCCTTCTAAACACCTCAAACATTCACTCTAAAACAGAAGATTGTTGTTTTTCGCAATATTTTTAGAAATTTGGGCTCTTTTAGTAACATTAACACTTGCGCTGAACTATCTTTTATGCTCATTTCTTGTCTTTCTGGATTAATTCTGGGTTTTATTTTGTTTATTTGATGAAAATGAACAACAATACACACCATGGGAACATTTTTGATTGATTTGTGTCGAGTGGCATTTTAACCTAGAACCCAAAGGGGGGGGTATTGGCACTTTTCATGGAAAAATGTGAAAAATTAAATTTTCTAAAAATGAAATAAATGCCTTCTAAACACCTCAAACTTTCACTCTAAAACAGAAGATTGTTGTTTTTCGCAATATTTTTAGAAATTTGGGCTCTTTTAGTAACATAAGCACTTGCGCTGAAGCATCTTTTATGCTCATTTCCCTTCTTTCAGGATTAATTCTGGGTTTTATTTTGTTTATTTGATTAAAATGAACAACAATACACACCATGGAAACATTTTTGTCTGATATGTTTCGAGTGAGATTTTCACCTAGAACCCAAAGGGGGGGTATTGGCACTTTTCATGGAAAAATGTGAAAAATTAAATTTTCTAAAAATGACATAAATGCCTTCAAAACACCTCAAAAATTCACTCTAAAACAGAAGATTGTTGTTTTTCGCAATATTTTTAGAAATTTGGGCTCTTTTAGTAACATTAACACCTGGGCTGAAGCTTCTTTTATGATCATTTATTGTCTTTCAGGATACATTCAGGGTTTTATTTTGTTTATTTGATGAAAATGAACAACAATTTACACCTTGGATACATTTTTGTTTGATTTGGGTCGAGAGAGATTTTCACCTAGAACCCAAAGGGGGGGGTATTGGCACTTTTCATGGAACAATGTGAAAAATTAAATTTTCTAAAAATGATATAAATGCCTTCTAAACACCTCAAACATTCACTCTTAAACAGAAGATTGTTGTTTTTCGCAATATTTTTAGAAATTTGGGCTCTTTTAGTAACATTAACACTTTCGCTGAAGCATCTTTTATGCTCATTTCTTATCTTTCAGGATTAATTCTGGGTTTTATTTTGTTTATATAATGAAAATGAACAACAATACACACCATGGAATCATTTTTATTTGATTTGTATCGAGTGAGATTTTCACCTAGAACCCAAAGGGGGGGTATTGGCACTTTTCATGGAAAAATGTGAAAAATTAAATTTTCTAAAAATGAAATAAATGCCTTCTAAACACCTCAAACTTTCACTCTAAAAAGGAAGATTGTTGTTTTTCGCAATATTTTTAGAAATTTGGGCTCTTTTAGTAACATTAACACCTGGGCTGAAGCATCTTTTATGATCATTTATTGTCTTTCATGATACATTCTGGGTTTTATTTTGTTTATTTGATGAAAATGAACAACAATACACACCATGGAAACATTTTTGTTTGATTTAAGTCAAGTGAGATTTTCACCTAGAACCCAAAGGGGGGGGTATTGGCACTTTTCATGGAAAAATGTGAAAAATTAAATTTTCTAAAAATGAAATAAATGCCTTCTAAATACCTCAAACATTCACTCTAAAACAGAAGATTGTTGTTTTTCGCAATATTTTTAGAAATTTGGGCTCTTTTAGTAACATAAAAACTTGCGCTGAAGCATCTTTTATGCTCATTTCTTGTCTTTCAGGATTAATTCTGGGTTTTATTTTGTTTATTTGATGAAAATGAACAACAATACACACCATGGAAACATTTTTGTTTGATTTGTGTCAAGTGAGATTTTCACCTAGTACCCAAAAGGGGGGTATTGGCACTTTTCATGGAAAAATGTGAAAAAATAAATTTTCTAAAAAAGAAATAAATGCCTTCTAAACACCACAAACATTCACTCTAAAACAGAAGATTGTTGTTTTTCGCAATATTTTTAGAAATTTGGGCTCTTTTAGTAACATTAACACTTGCGCTGAAGCATCTTTTATGCTCATTTCTTGTCTTTCAGGATTAATTCTGGGTTTTATTTTGTTTATTTGATTAAAATGAACAACAATACACACCTTGGATACATTTTTGTTTGATTTGGGTCGAGAGAGATTTTCACCTAGAACCCAAAGGGGGGGGTATTGGCACTTTTCATGGAAAAATGTGAAAAATTAAATTTTCTAAAAATGATATAAATGCCTTCTAAACACCTCAAACATTCACTCTAAAACAGAAGATTGTTGTTTTTCGCAATATTTTTAGAAATTTGGGCTCTTTTAGTAACATTAACACTTGCGCTGAACTATCTTTTATGCTCATTTCTTGTCTTTCTGGATTAATTCTGGGTTTTATTTTGTTTATTTGATGAAAATGAACAACAATACACACCATGGGAACATTTTTGATTGATTTGTGTCGAGTGGCATTTTAACCTAGAACCCAAAGGGGGGGGCATTGGCACTTTTCATGGAAAAATGTGAAAAATTAAATTTTCTAAAAATGAAATAAATGCCTTCTAAACACCTCAAACTTTCGCTCTAAAACAGAAGATTGTTGTTTTTCGCAATATTTTTAGAAATTTGGGCTCTTTTAGTAACATAAGCACTTGCGCTGAAGCATCTTTTATGCTCATTTCCCTTCTTTCAGGATTAATTCTGGGTTTTATTTTGTTTATTTGATTAAAATGAACAACAATACACACCATGGAAACATTTTTGTCTGATATGTTTCGAGTGAGATTTTCACCTAGAACCCAAAGGGGGGGTATGGGCACTTTTCATGGAAAAATGTGAAAAATTAAATTTTCTAAAAATGACATAAATGCCTTCAAAACACCTCAAAAATTCACTCTAAAACAGAAGATTGTTGTTTTTCGCAATATTTTTAGAAATTTGGGCTCTTTTAGTAACATTAACAACTGGGCTGAAGCATCTTTTATGATCATTTATTGTCTTTCAGGATACATTCAGGGTTTTATTTTGTTTATTTGATGAAAATGAACAACAATTTACACCTTGGATACATTTTTGTTTGATTTGGGTCGAGAGAGATTTTCACCTAGAACCCAAAGGGGGGGGTATTGGCACTTTTCATGGAACAATGTGAAAAATTAAATTTTCTAAAAATGATATAAATGCCTTCTAAACACCTCAAACATTCACTCTTAAACAGAAGATTGTTGTTTTTCGCAATATTTTTAGAAATTTGGGCTCTTTTAGTAACATTAACACTTTCGCTGAAGCATCTTTTATGCTCATTTCTTGTCTTTCAGGATTAATTCTGGGTTTTATTTTGTTTATATAATGAAAATGAACAACAATACACACCATGGAATCATTTTTATTTGATTTGTATCGAGTGAGATTTTCACCTAGAACCCAAAGGGGGGGTATTGGCACTTTTCATGGAAAAATGTGAAAAATTAAATTTTCTAAAAATGACATAAATGCCTTCTAAACACCTCAAACATTCACTCTAAAACAGAAGATTGTTGTTTTTCGCAATATTTTTAGAAATTTGGGCTCTTTTAGTAACATAAAGACTTGCGCTGAAGCATCTTTTATGCTCATTTCTTGTCTTTCAGGATTAACTCTGGGTTTGTTTTTGTTTATTTGATGAAAATGAACAACAATACACACCAAGTAAACATTTTTGATTCATATGTTTCCAGTGAGATTTTCACCTAGAACCCAAAGGGGGGGGTATTGGCACTTTTCATGGATAAATGTGAAAAATTAAATTTTCTAAAAATGAAATAAATGCCTTCTAAACACCTCAAACATTCACTCTAAAACAGAAGATTGTTGTTTTTCGCAATATTTTTAGAAATTTGGGCTCTTTTAGTAACATAAACACTTGCGCTGAAGCATCTTTTATGCTCATTTCCCTTCTTTCAGGATTAATTCTGGGTTTTATTTTGTTTATTTGATTAAAATGAACAACAATACACACCATGGAAACATTTTTGTCTGATATGTTTCGAGTGAGATTTTCACCTAGTACCCAAAGGGGGGGGTATTGGCACTTTTCATGGAAAAATGTGAAAAATTAAATTTTCTAAAAATGAAATAAATGCCTTCTAAACACCTCAAACATTCACTCTAAAACAGAAGATTGTTGTTTTTCGCAATATTTTTAGAAATTTGGGCTCTTTTAGTAACATTTACACCTGGGCTGAAGCATCTTTTATGATCATTTATTGGCTTTCAGGATACATTCTGGGTTTTATTTTGTTTATTTGATGAAAATGAACAACAATACACACCTTGGATACATTTTTGTTTGATTTGGGTCGAGAGAGATTTTCACCTAGAACCCAAAGGGAAATTGGCACTTTTCATGGAAAAATGTGAAAAATTAAATTTTCAAAAAATGATATAAATGCCTTCTAAACACCTCAAACATTCACTCTAAAACAGAAGATTGTTGTTTTTCGCAATATTTTTAGAAATTTGGGCTCTTTTAGTAACATAAACACTTTCGCTGAAGCATCTTTAATGCTCATTTCTTGTCTTTCAGGATTAATTCTGGGTTTTATTTTGTTTATATAATGAAAATGAACAACAATACACACAATGGAAACATTTTTATTTGATTTGTATCGAGTGACATTTTCACCTAGAACCCAAAGGGGGGGTATTGGAACTTTTCATGGAAAAATGTGAAAAATTAAATTTTCTAAAAATGACATAAATGCCTTCTAAACACCTCAATTATTCACTCTAAAAAAGAAGATTGTTGTTTTTCGCAATATTTTTAGAAATTTGGGCTCTTTTAGTAACATTAACACTTGCGCTGAAGCATCTTTTATGCTCATTTCTTGTCTTTCTGGATTAATTCTGGGTTTTATTTTGTTTATTTGATGAAAATGAACAACAATACACACCATGGGAATATTTTTGATTGATTTGTGTCGAGCGACATTTTCACCTAGAACCCAAAGGGGGGGGTATTGGCACTTTTCATGGAAAAATGTGAAAAATTAAATTTTCTAAAAATGAAATAAATGCCTTCTAAACACCTCAAACTTTCACTCTAAAACAGAAGATTGTTAATAAATGAAAAAGAAACACTTTGTTCCAATCCACCAATTTATAATAAATGAAAAAGAAACACTTTGTTCCAATCCACCAATTTATTACAGGTACGACTAGTTTCGACGCTACGGCGTCATCCTCAGGTCCTCAGGCTGAAACTATTGAACCAGAAGATTGTTGTTTTTCGCAATATTTTTAGAAATTTGGGCTCTTTTAGTAACATTAACACCTGGGCTGAAGCATCTTTTATGATCATTTATTGTCTTTCAGGATACATTCTGGGTTTTATTTTGTTTATTTGATGAAAATGAACAACAATACACACCATGGAAACATTTTTGTTTGATTTAAGTCAGGTGAGATTTTCACCTAGAACCCAAAGGGGAGGGTATTGGCACTTTTCATGGAAAAATGTGAAAAATTAAATTTTCTAAAAATGAAATAAATGCCTTCTATACACCTCAAACATTCACTCTATAATGGAAGATTGTGGTTTTTCGCAATATTTTTAGAAATTTGGGCTCTTTTAGTAACATTTACACCTGGGCTGAAGCATCTTTTATGCTCATTTCTTGTCTTTCAGGATTAATTCTGGGTTTTATTTTGTTTATATAATGAAAATGAACAACAATACACACCATGGAAACATTTTTATTTGATTTGTATCGAGTGAGATTTTCACCTAGAACCCAAAGGGGGGGTATTGGCACTTTTCATGGAAAAATGTGAAAAATTAAATTTTCTAAAAATGACATAAATGCCTTCTAAACACCTCAAACATTCACTCTAAAACAGAAGATTGTTGTTTTTCGCAATATTTTTAGAAATTTGGGCTCTTTTAGTAACATTAAGACTTGCGCTGAAGCATCTTTTATGCTCATTTCTTGTCTTTCAGGATTAACTCTGGGTTTGTTTTTGTTTATTTGATGAAAATGAACAACAATACACACCAAGTAAACATTTTTGATTCATATGTATCCAGTGAGATTTTCACCTAGAACCCAAAGGGGGGGATATTGGCACTTTTCATGGATAAATGTGAAAAATTAAATTTTCTAAAAATGAAATAAATGCCTTCTAAACACCTCAAACATTCACTCTAAAAAAGAAGATTGTTGTTTTTCGCAATATTTTTAGAAATTTGGGCTCTTTTACTAACATTAACACTTGCGCTGAAGCATCTTTTATGCTCATTTCTTGTCTTTCTGGATTAATTCTGGGTTTTATTTTGTTTATTTGATGAAAATGAACAACAATACACACCATGGGAACATTTTTATTTGGTTTGTATCGAGTGAGATTTTCACCTAGAACCCAAAGGGGCGGGTATTGGCACTTTTCATGGAAAAATGTGAAAAATTAAATTTTCTAAAAATGACATAAATGCCTTCTAAACACCTCAAACATTCACTCTAAAACAGAAGATTGTTGTTTTTCGCAATATTTTTAGAAATTGGGGCTCTTTTAGTAACATTAACACCTGGGCTGAAGCATCTTTAATGATCATTTATTGTCTTTCAGGATACATTCTGGGTTTTATTTTGTTTATTTGATGAAAATGAACAACAATACACACCATGGAAACATTTTTGTTTGATTTAAGTCAAGTGAGATTTTCACCTAGAACCCAAAAGGGGGGGTATTGGCCTTTCAAGGAAAAATGTGAAAAATTAAATTTTCTAAAAATGAAATAAATGCCTTCTAATCACCTCAAACATTCACTCTAAAACAAAAGATTGTTGTTTTTCGCAATATTTTTAGAAATTTGGGCTCTTTTAGTAACATTAAGACTTGCGCTGAAGCATCTTTTATGCTCATTTCTTGTCTTTCAGGATTAACTCTGGGTTTGTTTTTGTTTATTTGATGAAAATGAACAAGAATACACACCAAGGAAACATTTTTGATTGATATGTTTCGAGTGAGATTTTCACCTAGAACCCAAAGGGGGGGGTATTGGCACTTTTCATGGATAAATGTGAAAAATTAAATTTTCTAAAAATGAAATAAATGCCTTCTAAACACCTCAAACATTCACTCTAAAACAGAAGATTGGGTTTTTTCGCAATATTTTTAGAAATTTGGGCTCTTTTAGTAACATTAACACTTGCGCTGAACTATCTTTTATGCTCATTTCTTGTCTTTCTGGATTAATTCTGGGTTTTATTTTGTTTATTTGATGAAAATGAACAACAATACACACCATGGGAACGTTTTTGATTGATTTGTGTCGAGTGACATTTTAACCTAGAACCCAAAGGGGGGGGTATTGGCACTTTTCATGGAAAAATGTGAAAAATTAAATTTTCTAAAAATGAAATAAATGCCTTCTAAACACCTCAAACTTTCACTCTAAAAAGGAAGATTGTTGTTTCCGCAATATTTTTAGAAATTTGGGCTCTTTTTGTAACATTAACACCTGGGCTGAAGCATCTTTTATGATCATTTATTGTCTTTCAGGATACATTCTGGGTTTTATTTTGTTTATTTGATGAAAATGAACAACAATACACACCATGGAAACATTTTTGTTTGATTTAAGTCAAGTGAGATTTTCACCTAGAACCCAAAGGGGGGGGTATTGATAGTTTTCATGGAAAAATGTGAAAAATTAAATTTTCTAAAAATGAAATAAATGCCTTCTAAACACCTCAAACATTCACTCTAAAACAGAAGATTGTTGTTTTTCGCAATATTTTTAGAAATTTCGGCTCTTTTAGTAACATTAACACTTGCGCTGAAGCATATTTTATGCTCATTTCTTGTCTTTCAGGATTAATTCTGGGTTTTATTTTGTTTATTTCATGAAAATGAACAACAATACACACCATGGAAACATTTTTGTTTGATTTGTGTCAAGTGAGATTTTCACCTAGAACCCAAAAGGGGGGGTATTGGCACTTTTCATGGAAAAATGTGAAAAAATAAATTTTCTAAAAAAGAAATAAATGCCTTCTAAACACCACAAACATTCACTCTAAAACAGAAGATTGTTGTTTTTCGCAATATTTTTAGAAATTTGGGCTCTTTTAGTAACATTAACACTTTCGCTGAAGCATCTTTTATGCTCATTTCTTGTCTTTCAGGATTAACTCTTGGTTTGTTTTTGTTTATTTGATGAAAATGAACAACAATACACACCAAGGAAACATTTTTGATTGATATGTTTTGAGTGAGATTTTCACCTAGAACCCAAAGGGGGGGGTATTGGCACTTTTCATGGATAAATGTGAAAAATTAAATTTTCTAAAAATGAAATAAATGCCTTCTAAACACCTCAAACATTCACTCTAAAACAGAAGATTGTTGTTTTTCGCAATATTTTTTGAAATTTGGGCTCTTTTAGTAACATTAACACTTGCGCTGAACTATCTTTTATGCTCATTTCTTGTCTTTCTGGATTAATTCTGGGTTTTATTTTGTTTATTTGATGAAAATGAACAACAATACACACCATGGGAACATTTTTGATTGATTTGTGTCGAGTGACATTTTAACCTAGAACCCAAAGGGGGGGGTATTGGCACTTTTCATGGAAAAATGTGAAAAATTAAATTTTCTAAAATTAAATAAATGCCTTCTAAACACCTCAAACTTTCACTCTAAAACAGAAGATATTTGTTTTTCGCAATATTTTTAGAAATTTGGGCTCTTTTAGTAACATAAGCACTTGCGCTGAAGCATCTTTTATGCTCATTTCCCTTCTTTCAGGATTAATTCTGGGTTTTATTTTGTTTATTTGATTAAAATGAACAACAATACACACCATGGAAACATTTTTGTCTGAATTGTTTCGAGTGAGATTTTCACCTAGAACCCAAAGGGGGGGTATTGGCACTTTTCATGGAAAAATGTGAAAAATTAAATTTTCTAAAAATGACATAAATGCCTTCAAAACACCTCAAAAATTTACTCTAAAACAGAAGATTGTTGTTTTTCGCAATATTTTTAGAAATTTGGGCTCTTTTAGTAACATTAACACCTGGGCTGAAGCATCTTTTATGATCATTTATTGTCTTTCAGGATACATTCAGGGTTTTATTTTGTTTATTTGATGAAAATGAACAACAATTTACACCTTGGATACATTTTTGTTTGATTTGGGTCGAGAGTGTTTTTCACCTAGAACCCAAAGGGGGGGGTATTGGCACTTTTCATGGAACAATGTGAAAAATTAAATTTTCTAAAAATGATATAAATGCCTTCTAAACACCTCAAACATTCACTCTTAAACAGAAGATTGTTGTTTTTCGCAATATTTTTAGAAATTGGGGCTCTTTTAGTAACATTAACACCTGGGCTGAAGCATCTTTAATGATCATTTATTGTCTTTCAGGATACATTCTGGGTTTTATTTTGTTTATTTGATGAAAATGAACAACAATACACACCATGGAAACATTTTTGTTTGATTTAAGTCAAGTGAGATTTTCACCTAGAACCCAAAAGGGGGGGTATTGGCCTTTCAAGGAAAAATGTGAAAAATTAAATTTTCTAAAAATGAAATAAATGCCTTCTAATCACCTCAAACATTCACTCTAAAACAGAAGATTGTTGTTTTTCGCAATATTTTTAGAAATTTGGGCTCTTTTAGTAACATTAAGACTTGCGCTGAAGCATCTTTTATGCTCATTTCTTGTCTTTCAGGATTAACTCTGGGTTTGTTTTTGTTTATTTGATGAAAATGAACAACAATACACACCAAGGAAACATTTTTGATTGATTTGTTTCGAGTGAGATTTTCACCTAGAACCCAAAGGGGGGGGTATTGGCACTTTTCATGGATAAATGTGAAAATTTAAATTTTCTAAAAATGAAATAAATGCCTTCTAAACACCTCAAACATTCACTCTAAAACAGAAGATTGGGTTTTTTCGCAATATTTTTAGAAATTTGGGCTCTTTTAGTAACATTAACACTTGCGCTGAACTATCTTTTATGCTCATTTCTTGTCTTTCTGGATTAATTCTGGGTTTTATTTTGTTTATTTGATGAAAATGAACAACAATACACACCATGGGAACGTTTTTGATTGATTTGTGTCGAGTGACATTTTAACCTAGAACCCAAAGGGGGGGGTATTGGCACTTTTCATGGAAAAATGTGAAAAATTAAATTTTCTAAAAATGAAATAAATGCCTTCTAAACACCTCAAACTTTCACTCTAAAAAGGAAGATTGTTGTTTTTCGCAATATTTTTAGAAATTTGGGCTCTTTTAGTAACATTAACACCTGGGCTGAAGCATCTTTTATGATCATTTATTGTCTTTCAGGATACTTTCTGGGTTTTATTTTGTTTATTTGATGAAAATGAACAACAATACACACCATGGAAACATTTTTGTTTGATTTAAGTCAAGTGAGATTTTCACCTAGAACCCAAAGGGGGGGGTATTGATAGTTTTCATGGAAAAATGTGAAAAATTAAATTTTCTAAAAATGAAATAAATGCCTTCTAAACACCTCAAACATTCACTCTAAAACAGAAGATTGTTGTTTTTCGCAATATTTTTAGAAATTTCGGCTCTTTTAGTAACATTAACACTTGCGCTGAAGCATATTTTATGCTCATTTCTTGTCTTTCAGGATTAATTCTGGGTTTTATTTTGTTTATTTCATGAAAATGAACAACAATACACACCATGGAAACATTTTTGTTTGATTTGTGCCAAGTGAGATTTTCACCTAGAACCCAAAAGGGGGGGTATTGGCACTTTTCATGGAAAAATGTGAAAAAATAAATTTTCTAAAAAAGAAATAAATGCCTTCTAAACACCACAAACATTCACTCTAAAACAGAAGATTGTTGTTTTTCGCAATATTTTTAGAAATTTGGGCTCTTTTAGTAACATTAACACTTTCGCTGAAGCATCTTTTATGCTCATTTCTTGTCTTTCAGGATTAACTCTTGGTTTGTTTTTGTTTATTTGATGAAAATGAACAACAATACACACCAAGGAAACATTTTTGATTGATATGTTTTGAGTGAGATTTTCACCTAGAACCCAAAGGGGGGGGTATTGGCACTTTTCATGGATAAATGTGAAAAATTAAATTTTCTAAAAATGAAATAAATGCCTTCTAAACACCTCAAACATTCACTCTAAAACAGAAGATTGTTGTTTTTCGCAATATTTTTAGAAATTTGGGCTCTTTTAGTAACATTAACACTTGCGCTGAACTATCTTTTATGCTCATTTCTTGTCTTTCTGGATTAATTCTGGGTTTTATTTTGTTTATTTGATGAAAATGAACAACAATACACACCATGGGAACATTTTTGATTGATTTGTGTCGAGTGACATTTTAACCTAGAACCCAAAGGGGGGGGTATTGGCACTTTTCATGGAAAAATGTGAAAAATTAAATTTTCTAAAATTAAATAAATGCCTTCTAAACACCTCAAACTTTCACTCTAAAACAGAAGATATTTGTTTTTTGCAATATTTTTAGAAATTTGGGCTCTTTTAGTAACATAAGCACTTGCGCTGAAGCATCTTTTATGCTCATTTCCCTTCTTTCAGGATTAATTCTGGGTTTTATTTTGTTTATTTGATTAAAATGAACAACAATACACACCATGGAAACATTTTTGTCTGAATTGTTTCGAGTGAGATTTTCACCTAGAACCCAAAGGGGGGGTATTGGCACTTTTCATGGAAAAATGTGAAAAATTAAATTTTCTAAAAATGATATAAATGCCTTCTAAACACCTCAAACATTCACTCTTAAACAGAAGATTGTTGTTTTTCGCAATATTTTTAGAAATTTGGGCTCTTTTAGTAACATTAACACTTTCGCTGAAGCATCTTTTATGCTCATTTCTTGTCTTTCAGGATTAATTCTGGGTTTTATTTTGTTTATATAATGAAAATGAACAACAATACACACCATGGAAACATTTTTATTTGATTTTTATCGAGTGAGATTTTCACCTAGAACCCAAAGGGGGGGGTATTGGCACTTTTCATGGATAAATGTGAAAAATTAAATTTTCTAAAAATGAAATAAATGCCTTCTAAACACCTCAAACATTCACTCTAAAATAGAAGATTGTTGTTTTTCGCAATATTTTTAGAAATTTGGGCTCTTTTAGTAATATTAACACTTGCGCTGAAGCATCTTTTATGCTCATTTCTTGTCTTTCTGGATTAATTCTGGGTTTTATTTTGTTTATTTGATGAAAATGAACAACAATACACACCATGGGAACATTTTTATTTGGTTTGTATTGAGTGAGATTTTCACCTAGAACCCAAAGGGGCGGGTATTGGCACTTTTCATGGAAAAATGTGAAAAATTAAATTTTCTAAAAATGACATAAATGCCTTCTAAACACCTCAAACATTCACTCTAAAACAGAAGATTGTTGTTTTTCGCAATATATTTAGAAATTTGGGCTCTTTTAGTAACATTAACACTTTCGCTGAAGCATCTTTTATGCTCATTTCTTGTCTTTCAGGATTATTTCTGGGTTTTATTTTGTTTATATAATGAAAATGAACAACAATACACACCAAGGAAACATTTTTGATTGATATGTTTCGAGTGAGATTTTCACCTAGAACCCAAAGGGGGGGGTATTGGCACTTTTCATGGATAAATGTGAAAAATTAAATTTTCTAAAAATGAAATAAATGCCTTCTAAACACCTCAAACATTCACTCTAAAACAGAAGATTGGGTTTTTTCGCAATATTTTTAGAAATTTGGGCTCTTTTAGTAACATTAACATTTGCGCTGAACTATCTTTTATGCTCATTTCTTGTCTTTCTGGATTAATTCTGGGTTTTATTTTGTTTATTTGATGAAAATGAACAACAATACACACCATGGGAACGTTTTTGATTGATTTGTGTCGAGTGACATTTTAACCTAGAACCCAAAGGGGGGGGTATTGGCACTTTTCATGGAAAAATGTGAAAAATTAAATTTTCTAAAAATGAAATAAATGCCTTCTAAACACCTCAAACTTTCACTCTAAAACAGAAGATTGTTGTTTTTCGCAATTTTTTTAGAAATTTGGGCTCTTTTAGTAACATTAACACCTGGGCTGAAGCATCTTTTATGATCATTTATTGTCTTTCAGGAAACATTCTGGGTTTTATTTTGTTTATTTGATGACAATGAACAACAATACACACCATGGAAACATTTTTGTTTGATTCGTGTCGAGTGAGATTTTCACCTAGAACCCAAAGGGGGGGGTATTGGCACTTTTCATGGAAAA
The DNA here is from genome assembly GCF_022747635.1 of Hetaerina americana. Lineage (NCBI taxonomy): Eukaryota > Metazoa > Arthropoda > Insecta > Odonata > Calopterygidae > Hetaerina > Hetaerina americana. Next base: position 389,570 of record NW_027286769.1, read on the forward strand.
ATGTGAAAAATTAAATTTTCTAAAAATGAAATAAATGCCTTCTAAACACCTCAAACATTCACTCTAAAACAGAAGATTGTTGTTTTTCGCAATATTTTTAGAAATTTGGGCTCTTTTAGTAACATTAACACTTGCGCTGAAGCATCTTTTATGCTCATTTCTTGTCTTTCAGGATTAATTCTGGGTTTTATTTTGTTTATTTGATGAAAATGAGCAACAATACACACCATGGAAACATTTTTGTTTGATTTAAGTCAAGTGAGATTTTCACCTAGAACCCAAAGGGGGGGGTATTGGCACTTTTCATGGAAAAATGTGAAAAATTAAATTTTCTAAAAATGAATTAAATGCCTTCTAAACACCTCAAACATTCACTCTGAAACAGAAGATTATTGTTTTTCGCAATATTTTTAGAAATTTGGGCTCTTTTAGTAACATTAACACTTGCGCTGAAGCAACTTTTATGCTCATTTCTTGTCTTTCAGGATTAATTCTGGGTTTTATTTTGTTTATTTGATGAAAATGAAAACAATACACACCATGGAAACATTTTTGTTTGATTTGTGTCAAGTGAGATTTTCACCTAGAACCCAAAGGGGGGGGTATTAGCACTTTTCATGGAAAAATGTGAAAAATTAAATTTTCTAAAAATGAAATAAATGCCTTCTAAACACCTCAAGCATTCACTCTAAAACAGAAGATTGTTGTTTTTCGCAATATTTTTAGAAATTTGGGCTCTTTTAGTAACATTAACACCTGGGCTGAAGCATCTTTTATGATCATTTATTGTCTTTCAGGATACATTCTGGGTTTTATTTTGTTAATTTGATGAAAATGAACAACAATACACACCATGGGAACATTTTTGATTGATTTGTGTCGAGTGACATTTTAACCTAGAACCCAAAGGGGGGGGTATTGGCACTTTTCATGGAAAAATGTGAAAAATTAAATTTTCTAAAATTAAATAAATGCCTTCTAAACACCTCAAACTTTCACTCTAAAACAGAAGATATTTGTTTTTAGCAATATTTTTAGAATTTTGGGCTCTTTTAGTAACATAAGCACTTGCGCTGAAGCATCTTTTATGGTCATTTCCCTTCTTTCAGGATTAATTCTGGGTTTTATTTTGTTTATTTGATTAAAATGAACAACAATACACACCATTGAAACATTTTTGTCTGATATGTTTCGAGTGAGATTTTCACCTAGAACCCAAAGGGGGGGTATTGGCACTTTTCATGGAAAAATGTGAAAAATTAAATTTTCTAAAAATGACATAAATGCCTTCAAAACACCTCAAAAATTTACTCTAAAACAGAAGATTGTTGTTTTTCGCAATATTTTTAGAAATTTGGGCTCTTTTAGTAACATTAACACCTGGGCTGAAGCATCTTTTATGATCATTTATTGTCTTTCAGGATACATTCAGGGTTTTATTTTGTTTATTTGATGAAAATTAACAACAATTTACACCTTGGATACATTTTTGTTTGATTTGGGTCGAGAGAGATTTTCACCTAGAACCCAAAGGGGGGGGTATTGGCACTTTTCATGGAACAATGTGAAAAATTAAGTTTTCTAAAAATGATATAAATGCCTTCTAAACACCTCAAACATTCACTCTTAAACAGAAGATTGTTGTTTTTCGCAATATTTTTAGAAATTTGGGCTCTTTTAGTAACATTAACACTTTCGCTGAAGCATCTTTTATGCTCATTTCTTGTCTTTCAGGATTAATTCTGGGTTTTATTGTGTTTATATAATGAAAATGAACAACAATACACACCATGGAAACATTTTTATTTGATTTGTATCGAGTGAGATTTTCACCTAGAACCCAAAGGGGGGGTATTGGCACTTTTCATGGAAAAATGTGAAAAATTAAATTTTCTAAAAATGACATAAATGCCTTCTAAACACCTCAAACATTCACTCTAAAACAGAAGATTGTTGTTTTTCGCAATATTTTTAGAAATTTGGGCTCTTTTAGTAACATTAAGACTTGCGCTGAAGCATCTTTTATGCTCATTTCTTGTCTTTCAGGATTAACTCTGGGTTTGTTTTTGTTTATTTGATGAAAATGAACAACAATACACACCAAGTAAACATTTTTGATTCATATGTTTCCAGTGAGATTTTCACCTAGAACCCAAAGGGGGGGGTATTGGCACTTTTCATGGATAAATGTGAAAAATTAAATTTTCTAAAAATGAAATAAATGCCTTCTAAACACCTCAAACATTCACTCTAAAACAGAAGATTGTTGTTTTTCGCAATATTTTTAGAAATTTGGGCTCTTTTAGTAACATTAACACTTGCGCTGAAGCATCTTTTATGCTCATTTCTTGTCTTTCTGGATTAATTCTGGGTTTTATTTTGTTTATTTGATGAAAATGAACAACAATACACACCATGGGAACATTTTTATTTGGTTTGTATCGAGTGAGATTTTCACCTAGAACCCAAAGGGGGGGGTATTGGCACTTTTCATGGAACAATGTGAAAAATTAAATTTTCTAAAAATGATATAAATGCCTTCTAAACACCTCAAACATTCACTCTTAAACAGAAGATTGTTGTTTTTCGCAATATTTTTAGAAATTTGGGCTCTTTTAGTAACATTAACACTTTCGCTGAAGCATCTTTTATGCTCATTTCTTGTCTTTCAGGATTAATTCTGGGTTTTATTTTGTTTATATAATGAAAATGAACAACAATACACACCATGGAAACATTTTTATTTGATTTTTATCGAGTGAGATTTTCACCTAGAACCCAAAGGGGGGTATTGGCACTTTTCATGGAAAAATGTGAAAAATTAAATTTTCTAAAAATGACATAAATGCCTTCTAAACACCTCAAACATTCACTCTAAAACAGAAGATTGTTGTTTTTCGCAATATTTTTAGAAATTTGGGCTCTTTTAGTAACATTAAGACTTGCGCTGAAGCATCTTTTATGCTCATTTCTTGTCTTTCAGGATTAACTCTGGGTTTGTTTTTGTTTATTTGATGAAAATGAACAACAATACACACCAAGTAAACATTTTTGATTCATATGTTTCCAGTGAGATTTTCACCTAGAACCCAAAGGGGGGGGTATTGGCACTTTTCATGGATAAATGTGAAAAATTAAATTTTCTAAAAATGAAATAAATGCCTTCTAAACACCTCAAACATTCACTCTAAAATAGAAGATTGTTGTTTTTCGCAATATTTTTAGAAATTTGGGCTCTTTTAGTAATATTAACACTTGCGCTGAAGCATCTTTTATGCTCATTTCTTGTCTTTCTGGATTAATTCTGGGTTTTATTTTGTTTATTTGATGAAAATGAACAACAATACACACCATGGGAACATTTTTATTTGGTTTGTATTGAGTGAGATTTTCACCTAGAACCCAAAGGGGCGGGTATTGGCACTTTTCATGGAAAAATGTGAAAAATTAAATTTTCTAAAAATGACATAAATGCCTTCTAAACACCTCAAACATTCACTCTAAAACAGAAGATTGTTGTTTTTCGCAATATTTTTAGAAATTTGGGCTCTTTTAGTAACATTAACACTTTCGCTGAAGCATCTTTTATGCTCATTTCTTGTCTTTCAGGATTAATTCTGGGTTTTATTTTGTTTATATAATGAAAATGAACAACAATACACACCAAGGAAACATTTTTGATTGATATGTTTCGAGTGAGATTTTCACCTAGAACCCAAAGGGGGGGGTATTGGCACTTTTCATGGATAAATGTGAAAAATTAAATTTTCTAAAAATGAAATAAATGCCTTCTAAACACCTCAAACATTCACTCTAAAACAGAAGATTGGGTTTTTTCGCAATATTTTTAGAAATTTGGGCTCTTTTAGTAACATTAACATTTGCGCTGAACTATCTTTTATGCTCATTTCTTGTCTTTCTGGATTAATTCTGGGTTTTATTTTGTTTATTTGATGAAAATGAACAACAATACACACCATGGGAACGTTTTTGATTGATTTGTGTCGAGTGACATTTTAACCTAGAACCCAAAGGGGGGGGTATTGGCACTTTTCATGGAAAAATGTGAAAAATTAAATTTTCTAAAAATGAAATAAATGCCTTCTAAACACCTCAAACTTTCACTCTAAAACAGAAGATTGTTGTTTTTCGCAATTTTTTTAGAAATTTGGGCTCTTTTAGTAACATTAACACCTGGGCTGAAGCATCTTTTATGATCATTTATTGTCTTTCAGGAAACATTCTGGGTTTTATTTTGTTTATTTGATGACAATGAACAACAATACACACCATGGAAACATTTTTGTTTGATTTAAGTCAAGTGAGATTTTCACCTAGAACCCAAAGGGGGGGGTATTGGCACTTTTCATGGAAAAATGTGAAAAATTAAATTTTCTAAAAATGAAATAAATGCCTTCTAAACACCTCAAACATTCACTCTAAAACAGAAGATTGTTGTTTTTCGCAATATTTTTAGAAATTTGGGCTCTTTTAGTAACATTAACACTTGCGCTGAAGCATCTTTTATGCTCATTTCTTGTCTTTCAGGATTAATTCTGGGTTTTATTTTGTTTATTTGATGAAAATGAGCAACAATACACACCATGGAAACATTTTTGTTTGATTTAAGTCAAGTGAGATTTTCACCTAGAACCCAAAGGGGGGGGTATTGGCACTTTACATGGAAAAATGTGAAAAATTAAATTTTCTAAAAATGAAATAAATGCCTTCTAAACACCTCAGACATTCACTCTAAAACAGAAGATTGTTGTTTTTTGCAATATATTTAGAAATTTGGGCTCTTTTAGTAACATTAACAACTGGGCTGAAGCATCTTTTATGATCATTTATTGTCTTTCAGGATACATTCTGGGTTTTATTTTGTTTATTTGATGAAAATGAACAACATTACACACCTTGGATACATTTTTGTTTGATTTGTGTCGAGTGAGATTTTCACCTAGAACCCAAAGGGGGGGGTATTGGCACTTTTCATGGAAAAATGTGAAAAATTAAATTTTCTAAAAATGAATTAAATGCCTTCTAAACACCTCAAACATTCACTCTGAAACAGAAGATTATTGTTTTTCGCAATATTTTTAGAAATTTGGGCTCTTTTAGTAACATTAACACTTGCGCTGAAGCAACTTTTATGCTCATTTCTTGTCTTTCAGGATTAATTCTGGGTTTTATTTTGTTTATTTGATGAAAATGAAAACAATACACACCATGGAAACATTTTTGTTTGATTTGTGTCAAGTGAGATTTTCACCTAGAACCCAAAGGGGGGGGTATTAGCACTTTTCATGGAAAAATGTGAAAAATTAAATTTTCTAAAAATGAAATAAATGCCTTCTAAACACCTCAAGCATTCACTCTAAAACAGAAGATTGTTGTTTTTCGCAATATTTTTAGAAATTTGGGCTCTTTTAGTAACATTAACACCTGGGCTGAAGCATCTTTTATGATCATTTATTGTCTTTCAGGATACATTCTGGGTTTTATTTTGTTAATTTGATGAAAATGAACAACAATACACACCATGGGAACATTTTTGATTGATTTGTGTCGAGTGACATTTTAACCTAGAACCCAAAGGGGGGGGTATTGGCACTTTTCATGGAAAAATGTGAAAAATTAAATTTTCTAAAATTAAATAAATGCCTTCTAAACACCTCAAACTTTCACTCTAAAACAGAAGATATTTGTTTTTAGCAATATTTTTAGAATTTTGGGCTCTTTTAGTAACATAAGCACTTGCGCTGAAGCATCTTTTATGGTCATTTCCCTTCTTTCAGGATTAATTCTGGGTTTTATTTTGTTTATTTGATTAAAATGAACAACAATACACACCATTGAAACATTTTTGTCTGATATGTTTCGAGTGAGATTTTCACCTAGAACCCAAAGGGGGGGTATTGGCACTTTTCATGGAAAAATGTGAAAAATTAAATTTTCTAAAAATGACATAAATGCCTTCAAAACACCTCAAAAATTTACTCTAAAACAGAAGATTGTTGTTTTTCGCAATATTTTTAGAAATTTGGGCTCTTTTAGTAACATTAACACTTGCGCTGAAGCATCTTTTATGCTCATTTCTTGTCTTTCAGGATTAATTCTGGGTTTTATTTTGTTTATTTGATGAAAATGAACAACAATACACACCATGGAAACATTTTTGTTTGATTTGTGTCAAGTGAGATTTTCACCTAGAACCCAAAAGGGGGGGTATTGGCTCTTTTCATGGAAAAATGTGAAAAAATAAATTTTCTAAAAAAGAAATAAATGCCTTCTAAACACCACAAACATTCACTCTAAAACAGAAGATTGTTGTTTTTCGCAATATTTTTAGAAATTTGGGCTCTTTTAGTAACATTAACACTTGCGCTGAAGCATCTTTTATGCTCATTTCTTGTCTTTCAGGATTAATTCTGGGTTTTATTTTGTTTATTTGATTAAAATGAACAACAATACACACCATGGAAACATTTTTGTCTGATATGTTTCGAGTGAGATTTTCACCTAGAACCCAAAAGGGGGGGTATTGGCCTTTCAAGGAAAAATGTAAAAATTAAATTTTCTAAAAATGAAATAAATGCCTTCTAAACACCTCAAACATTCACTCTAAAACAGAAGATTGTTGTTTTTCGCAATATTGTTAGAAATTTGGGCTCTTTTAGTAACATTAAGACTTGCGCTGAAGCATCTTTTATGCTCATTTCTTGTCTTTCAGGATTAACTCTGGGTTTGTTTTTGTTTATTTGATGAAAATGAACAACAATACACACCAAGGAAACATTTTTGATTGATATGTTTCGAGTGAGATTTTCACCTAGAACCCAAAGGGGGGGGTATTGGCACTTTTCATGGATAAATGTGAAAAATTAAATTTTCTAAAAATGAAATAAATGCCTTCTAAACACCTCAAACATTCACTCTAAAACAGAAGATTGTTGTTTTTCGCAATATTTTTAGAAATTTGGGCTCTTTTAGTAACATTAACACTTGCGCTGAACTATCTTTAATGCTCATTTCTTGTCTTTCTGGATTAATTCTGGGTTTTATTTTGTTTATTTGATGAAAATGAACAACAATACACACCATGGGAACATTTTTATTTGGTTTGTATCGAGTGAGATTTTCACCTAGAACCCAAAGGGGCGGGTATTGGCACTTTTCAAGGAAAAATGTGAAAAATTAAATTTTCTAAAAATGACATAAATGCCTTCTAAACACCTCAAACATTCACTCTAAAACAGAAGATTGTTGTTTTTCGCAATATTTTTAGAAATTTGGGCTCTTTTAGTAACATTAACACCTGGGCTGAAGCATCTTTAATGATCATTTATTGTCTTTCAGGATACATTCTGGGTTTTATTTTGTTTATTTGATGAAAATGAACAACAATACACACCATGGAAACATTTTTGTTTGATTTAAGTCAAGTGAGATTTTCACCTAGAACCCAAAAGGGGGGGTATTGGCCTTTCAAGGAAAAATGTGAAAAATTAAATTTTCTAAAAATGAAATAAATGCCTTCTAAACACCTCAAACATTCACTCTAAAACAGAAGATTGTTGTTTTTCGCAATATTTTTAGAAATTTGGGCTCTTTTAGTAACATTAAGACTTGCGCTGAAGCATCTTTTATGCTCATTTCTTGTCTTTCAGGATTAACTCTGGGTTTGTTTTTGTTTATTTGATGAAAATGAACAACAATACACACCAAGGAAACATTTTTGATTGATATGTTTCGAGTGAGATTTTCACCTAGAACCCAAAGGGGGGGGTATTGGCACTTTTCATGGATAAATGTGAAAAATTAAATTTTCTAAAAATGAAATAAATGCCTTCTAAACACCTCAAACATTCACTCTAAAACAGAAGATTGGGTTTTTTCGCAATATTTTTAGAAATTTGGGCTCTTTTAGTAACATTAACACTTGCGCTGAACTATCTTTTATGCTCATTTCTTGTCTTTCTGGATTAATTCTGGGTTTTATTATTTTTATTTGATGAAAATGAACAACAATACACACCATGGGAACGTTTTTGATTGATTTGTGTCGAGTGACATTTTAACCTAGAACCCAAAGGGGGGGGTATTGGCACTTTTCATGGAAAAATGTGAAAAATTAAATTTTCTAAAAATGAAATAAATGCCTTCTAAACACCTCAAACTTTCACTCTAAAACAGAAGATTGTTGTTTTTCGCAATTTTTTTAGAAATTTGGGCTCTTTTAGTAACATTAACACCTGGCCTGAAGCATCTTTTATGATCATTTATTGTCTTTCAGGAAACAATCTGGGTTTTATTTTGTTTATTTGATGACAATGAACAACAATACACACCATGGAAACATTTTTGTTTGATTTAAGTCAAGTGAGATTTTCACCTAGAACCCAAAGGGGGGGTATTGGCACTTTTCATGGAAAAATGTGAAAAATTAAATTTTCTAAAAATGAAATAAATGCCTTCTAAACACCTCAAACATTCACTCTAAAACAGAAGATTGTTGTTTTTCGCAATATTTTTAGAAATTTGGGCTCTTTTAGTAACATTAACACTTGCGCTGAAGCATCTTTTATGCTCATTTCTTGTCTTTCAGGATTAATTCTGGGTTTTATTTTGTTTATTTGATGAAAATGAGCAACAATACACACCATGGAAACATTTTTGTTTGATTTAAGTCAAGTGAGATTTTCACCTAGAACCCAAAGGGGGGGGTATTGGCACTTTACATGGAAAAATGTGAAAAATTAAATTTTCTAAAAATGAAATAAATGCCTTCTAAACACCTCAGACATTCACTCTAAAACAGAAGATTGTTGTTTTTTGCAATATATTTAGAAATTTGGGCTCTTTTAGTAACATTAACAACTGGGCTGAAGCATCTTTTATGATCATTTATTGTCTTTCAGGATACATTCTGGGTTTTATTTTGTTTATTTGATGAAAATGAACAACATTACACACCTTGGATACATTTTTGTTTGATTTGTGTCGAGTGAGATTTTCACCTAGAACCCAAAGGGGGGGGTATTGGCACTTTTCATGGAAAAATGTGAAAAATTAAATTTTCTAAAAATGAAATAAATGCCTTCTAAACACCTCAAACATTCACTCTGAAACAGAAGATTATTGTTTTTCGCAATATTTTTAGAAATTTGGGCTCTTTTAGTAACATTAACACTTGCGCTGAAGCAACTTTTATGCTCATTTCTTGTCTTTCAGGATTAATTCTGGGTTTTATTTTGTTTATTTGATGAAAATGAAAACAATACACACCATGGAAACATTTTTGTTTGATTTGTGTCAAGTGAGATTTTCACCTAGAACCCAAAGGGGGGGGTATTAGCACTTTTCATGGAAAAATGTGAAAAATTAAATTTTCTAAAAATGAAATAAATGCCTTCTAAACACCTCAAGCATTCACTCTAAAACAGAAGATTGTTGTTTTTCGCAATATTTTTAGAAATTTGGGCTCTTTTAGTAACATTAACACTCGCGCTGAAGCATATTTTATGCTCATTTCTTGTCTTTCTGGATTAATTCTGGGTTTTATTTTGTTTATTTGATGAAAATGAACAACAATACACATCATGGGAACATTTTTGATTGATTTGTGTTGAGTGACATTTTCACCTAGAACCCAAAGGGGGGGGTATTGGCACTTTTCATGGAAAAATGTGAAAAATTAAATTTTCTAAAAATGACATAAATGCCTTCAAAACACCGCAAAAATTCACTCTAAAACAGAAGATTGTTGTTTTTCGCAATATTTTTAGAAATTTGGGCTCTTTTAGTAACATTAACACTTGCGCTGAACTATCTTTTTTGCTCATTTATTGTCTTTCAGGATACATTCAGGGTTTTATTTTGTTTATTTGATGAAAATGAACAACAATACACACCTTGGATACATTTTTGTTTGATTTGGGTCGAGAGAGATTTTCACCTAGAACCCAAAGGGGGGGGTATTGGCACTTTTCATGGAACAATGTGAAAAATTAAATTTTCTAAAAATGAAATAAATGCCTTCTAAACACCTCAAACATTCACTCTAAAACAGAAGATTGTTGTTTTTCGCAATATTTTTAGAAATTTGGGCTCTTTTAGTAACATTAACACTTTCGCTGAAGCATCTTTTATGCTCATTTCTTGTCTTTCAGGATTAATTCTAGGTTTTATTTTGTTTATATAATGAAAATGAACAACAATACACACCATGGAAACATTTTTATTTGATTTGTATCGAGTGAGATTTTCACCTAGAACCCAAAGGGGGGGTATTGGCACTTTTCATGGAAAAATGTGAAAAATTAAATTTTCTAAAAATGAAATAAACGCCTTCTAAACACCTCAAACATTCACTCTAAAACAGAAGATTGTTGTTTTTCGCAATATTTTTAGAAATTTGGGCTCTTTTAGTAACATTAACACGTGGGCTGAAGCATCTTTTATGATAATTTATTGTCTTTCAGGATACATTCAGGGTTTTATTTTGTTTATTTGATGAAAATGAACAACAATACACACCAAGTAAACATTTTTGATTCATATGATTCCAGTTAGATTTTCACCTAGAACCCAAAGGGGGGGGCAATTGGCACTTTTCATGGATAAATGTGAAAAATTAAATTTTCTAAAAATGAAATAAATGCCTTCTAAACACCTAAAACATTCACTCTAAAACAGAAGATTGTTGTTTTTCGCAATATTTTTAGAAATTTGGGCTCTTTTAGTAACATTAACACTTGCGCTGAAGCATCTTTTATGCTCATTTCTTGTCTTTCTGGATTAATTCTGGGTTTTATTTTGTTTATTTGATGAAAATGAACAACAATACACACAATGGGAACATTTTTGATTGATTTGTGTCGAGTGACATTTTCACCTAGAACCCAAAGGGGGGGGTATTGGCACTTTTCATGGAAAAATGTGAAAAATTAAATTTTCTAAAAATGAAATAAATGCCTTCTAAACACCTCAAACTTTCACTCTAAAAAGGAAGATTGTTGTTTTTCGCAATATTTTTAGAAATTTGGGCTCTTTTAGTAACATTAACACCTGGGCTGAAGCATCTTTTATGATCATTTATTGTCTTTCAGGATACATTCTGGGTTTTATTTTGTTTATTTGATGAAAATGAACAACAATACACACCATGGAAACATTTTTGTTTGATTTAAGTCAAGTGAGATTTTCACCTAGAACCCAAAGGGGGGGTATTGGCACTTTTCATGGAAAAATGAGAAAAATTAAATTTTCTAAAAATGACATAAATGCCTTCAAAACACCTCAAAAATTCACTCTAAAACAGAAGATTGTTGTTTTTCGCAATATTTTTAGAAATTTGGGCTCTTTTAGTAACATTAACACCTGGGCTGAAGCATCTTTTATGATCATTTATTATCTTTCAGGATACATTCAGGGTTTTATTTTGTTTATTTGATGAAAATGAACAACAATACTCACCTTGGATACATTTTTGTTTGATTTGGGTCGAGAGAGATTTTCACCTAGAACCCAAAGGGGGGGGTATTGGCACTTTTCATGGAACAATGTGAAAAATTAAATTTTCTAAAAATGATATAAATGCCTTCTAAACACCTCAAACATTCACTCTTAAACAGAAGATTGTTGTTTTTCGCAATATTTTTAGAAATTTGGGCTCTTTTAGTAACATTAACACTTTCGCTGAAGCATCTTTTATGCTCATTTCTTGTCTTTCAGGATTAATTCTAGGTTTTATTTTGTTTATATAATGAAAATGAACAACAATACACACCAAGTAAACATTTTTGATTCATATGTCTCCCGTGAGATTTTCACCTAGAACCCAAAGGGGGGGGGTATTGGCACTTTTCATGGATAAATGTGAAAAATTAAATTTTCTAAAAATGAAATAAATGCCTTCTAAACACCTCAAACATTCACTCTAAAACAGAAGATTGTTGTTTTTCGCAATATTTTTAGAAATTTGGGCTCTTTTAGTAACATTAACACTTTCGCTGAAGCATCTTTTATGCTCATTTCTTGTCTTTCAGGATTAACTCTGGGTTTGTTTTTGTTTATTTGATGAAAATGAACAACAATACACACCAAGTAAACATATTTGATTCATATGTTTCCAGGAGATTTTCACCTAGAACCCAAAGGGGGGGGTATTGGCACTTTTCATGGATAAATGTGAAAAATTAAATTTTCTAAAAATGAAATAAATGCCTTCTAAACACCTCAAACATTCACTTCAAAACAGAAGATTGTTGTTTTTCGCAATATTTTTAGAAATTTGGGCTCTTTTAGTAACATTAACACTTGCGCTGAAGCATCTTTTATGCTCATTTCTTGTCTTTCTGGATTAATTTTGGGTTTTATTTTGTTTATTTGATGAAAATGAACAACAATACACACCATGAGAACATTTTTGATTGATTTGTGTCGAGTGACATTTTCACCTAGAACCCAAAGGGGGGGGGGTATTGGCACTTTTCATGGAAAAATGTGAAAAATCAAATTTTCTAAAAATGAAATAAATGCCTTCTAAACACATCAAACTTTCACTCTAAAACAGAAGATTGTTGTTTTTCGCAATATTTTTAGAAATTTGGGCTCTTTTAGTAACATTAACACTTGCGCTGAACTATCTTTTATGCTCATTTCTTGTCTTTCTGGATTAATTCTGGGTTTTATTTTGTTTATTTGATGAAAATGAACAACAATACACACCATGGGAACATTTTTGATTGATTTGTGTCGAGTGACATTTTAACCTAGAACCCAAAGGGGGGGGGTATTGGCACTTTTCATGGAAAAATGTGAAAAATTAAATTTTCTAAAAATGAAATAAATGCCTTCTAAACACCTCAAACTTTCACTCTAAAACAGAAGATTGTTGTTTTTTGCAATATTTTTAGAAATTTTGGCTCTTTTAGTAACATAAGCACTTGCGCTGAAGCATCTTTTATGCTCATTTCCCTTCTTTCAGGATTAATTCTGGGTTTTATTTTGTTTATTTGATTAAAATGAACAACAATACACACCATGGAAAAATTTTTGTCTGATATGTTTCGAGTGAGATTTTCACCTAGAACCCAAAGGGGGGGTATTGGCACTTTTCATGGAAAAATGTGAAAAATTAAATTTTCTAAAAATGACATAAATGCCTTCAAAACACCTCAAAAATTCACTCTAAAACAGAAGATTGTTGTTTTTCGCAATATTTTTAGAAATTTGGGCTCTTTTAGTAACATTAACACCTGGGCTGAAGCATCTTTTATGATCATTTATTGTCTTTCAGGATACATTCAGGGTTTTATTTTGTTTATTTGATGAAAATGAACAACAATACACACCTTGGATACATTTTTGTTTGATTTGGGTCGAGAGAGATTTTCACCTAGAACCCAAAGGGGGGGGTAATGGCACTTTTCATGGAACAATGTGAAAAATTAAATTTTCTAAAAATGATATAAATGCCTTCTAAACACCTCAAACATTCACTCTTAAACAGAAGATTGTTGTTTTTCGCAATATTTTTAGAAATTTGGGCTCTTTTAGTAACATTAATACTTTCGCTGAAGCATATTTTATGCTCATTTCTTGTCTTTCAGGATTAACTCTGGGTTTGTTTTTGTTTATTTGATGAAAATGAGCAACAATACACACCAAGTAAACATTTTTGATTCATATGTTTCCAGGAGATTTTCACCTAGAACCCAAAGGGGGGGGTATTGGCACTTTTCATGGATAAATGTGAAAAATTAAATTTTCTAAAAATGAAATAAATGCCTTCTAAACACCTCAAACATTCACTCTAAAACAGAAGATTGTTGTTTTTCGCAATATTTTTAGAAATTTGGGCTCTTTTAGTAACATTAACACTTGCGCTGAAGCATCTTTTATGCTCATTTCTTGTCTTTCTGGATTAATTCTGGGTTTTATTTTGTTTATTTGATGAAAATGAACAACAATACACACCATGGAAACATTTTTGATTGATTTGTGTCGAGTGAGATTTTCACCTAGAACCCAAAGGGGGGGTATTGGCACTATTCATGGAAAAATGTGAAAAATTAAATTTTCTAAAAATGAAAAAATGCCTTCTAAACACCTCAAACATTCACTCTAAAACAGAAGATTGTTGTTTTTCGCAAAATTTTTAGAAATTTGGGCTCTTTTAGTAACATTAACACTTGCGCTGAAGCATCTTTTATGCTCATTTCTTGTCTTTCAGGATTAATTCTGGGTTTTATTTTTTTTATTTGATGAAAATGAACAACAATACACACCATGGGAACATTTTTGAATGATTTGTGTCGAATGACATTTTCACCCAGAACCCAAAGGGGGGGGTATTTGCACTTTTAATGGAAAAATGTGAAAAATTAAATATTCTAAAAATGAAATAAATGCCTTCTAAACACCTCAAACATTCACTCTAAAACAGAAGATTGTTGTTTTTCGCAATATTTTTAGAAATTTGGGGTCTTTAAGTAACATTACCACTTGCGCTGAAGCATCTTTTATGCACATTTCTTGTCTTTCAGGATTAATTCTGGGTTTTATTTTGTTTATTTGATGAAAATGAACAACAATACACACCATGGAAACATTTTTGTTTGATTTGTGTCAAGTGAGATTTTCACCTAGAACCCAAAAGGGGGGCACTTTTCATGGAATTGGCACTTTTCATGGAAAAATGTGAAAAAATAAATTTTCTAAAAATGAAATAAATGCCTTCTAAACACCACAAACATTCACTCTAAAACAGAAGATTGTTGTTTTTCGCAATATTTTTAGAAATTTGGGCTCTTTTAGTAACATTAACACCTGGGCTGAAGCATCTTTTATGATCATTTATTGTCTTTCAGGAAACATTCTGGGTTTTATTTTGTTTATTTGATGACAATGAACAACAATACACACCATGGAAACATTTTTGTTTGATTTAAGTCAAGTGAGATTTTCACCTAGAACCCAAAGGGGGGGTATTGGCACTTTTCATGGAAAAATGTGAAAAATTAAATTTTCTAAAAATGACATAAATGCCTTCTAAACACCTCAAACATTCACTCTAAAACAGAAGATTGTTGTTTTTCGCAATATTTTTAGAAATTTGGGCTCTTTTAGTAACATTAAGACTTGCGCTGAAGCATCTTTTATGCTCATTTCTTGTCTTTCAGGATTAACTCTGGGTTTGTTTTTGTTTATTTGATGAAAATGAACAACAATACACACCAAGTAAACATTTTTGATTCATATGTTTCCAGTGAGATTTTCACCTAGAACCCAAAGGGGGGGGTATTGGCACTTTTCATGGATAAATATGAAAAATTAAATTTTCTAAAAATGAAATAAATGCCTTCTAAACACCTCAAACATTCACTCTAAAACAGAAGATTGTTGTTTTTCGCAATATTTTTTGAAATTTGGGCTCTTTTAGTAACATTAACACTTGCGCTGAAGCAGCTTTTATGCTCATTTCTTGTCTTTCTGGATTAATTCTGGGTTTTATTTTGTTTATTTGATGAAAATGAACAACAATACACACCATGGGAACATTTTTGATTGATTTGTGTCGAGTGGCATTTTAACCTAGAACCCAAAGGGGGGGGTATATGCACTTTTCATGGAAAAATGTGAAAAATTAAATTTTCTAAAAATGAAATAAATGCCTTCTAAACACCTCAAACTTTCACTCTAAAAAGGAAGATTGTTGTTTTTCGCAATATTTTTAGAAATTTGGGCTCTTTTAGTAACATTAACACCTGGGCTGAATCATCTTTTATGATCATTTATTGTCTTTCAGGATACATTTCGGGTTTTATTTTGTTTATTTGATGAAAATGAACAACAATACACACCATGGAAACATTTTTGTTTGATTTAAGTCAAGTGAGATTTTCACCTAGAACCCAAAGGGGGGGGTATTGGCACTTTTCATGGAAAAATGTGAAAAATTAAATTTTCTAAAAATGAAATAAATGCCTTCTAAACACCTCAAACATTTACTCTAAAACAGAAGATTGTTGTTTTTCGCAATATTTTTAGAAATTTCGGCTCTTTTAGTAACATTAACACTTGCGCTGAAGCATCTTTTATGCTCATTTCTTGTTTTTCAGGATTAATTCTGGGTTTTATTTTGTTTATTTGATGAAAATGAACAACAATACACACCATGGAAACATTTTTGTTTGATTTGTGTCAAGTGAGATTTTCACCTAGAACCCAAAAGGGGGGGTATTGGCTCTTTTCATGGAAAAATGTGAAAAAATAAATTTTCTAAAAAGAAATAAATGCCTTCTAAACACCACAAACATTCACTCTAAAACAGAAGATTGTTGTTTTTCGCAATATTTTTAGAAATTTGGGCTCTTTTAGTAACATTAACACTTGCGCTGAAGCATCTTTTATGCTCATTTCTTGTCTTTCAGGATTAATTCTGGGTTTTATTTTGTTTATTTGATTAAAATGAACAACAATACACACCATGGAAACATTTTTGTCTGATATGTTTCGAGTGAGATTTTCACCTAGAACCCAAAAGGGGGGGTATTGGCCTTTCAAGGAAAAATGTGAAAAATTAAATTTTCTAAAAATGAAATAAATGCCTTCTAAACACCTCAAACATTCACTCTAAAACAGAAGATTGTTGTTTTTCGCAATATTGTTAGAAATTTGGGCTCTTTTAGTAACATTAAGACTTGCGCTGAAGCATCTTTTATGCTCATTTCTTGTCTTTCAGGATTAACTCTGGGTTTGTTTTTGTTTATTTGATGAAAATGAACAACAATACACACCAAGGAAACATTTTTGATTGATATGTTTCGAGTGAGATTTTCACCTAGAACCCAAAGGGGGGGGTATTGGCACTTTTCATGGATAAATGTGAAAAATTAAATTTTCTAAAAATGAAATAAATGCCTTCTAAACACCTCAAACATTCACTCTAAAACAGAAGATTGTTGTTTTTCGCAATATTTTTAGAAATTTGGGCTCTTTTAGTAACATTAACACTTGCGCTGAACTATCTTTAATGCTCATTTCTTGTCTTTCTGGATTAATTCTGGGTTTTATTTTGTTTATTTGATGAAAATGAACAACAATACACACCATGGGAACATTTTTGATTGATTGGTGTCGAGTGACATTTTAACCTAGAACCCAAAGGGGGGGGTATTGGCACTTTTCATGGTAAAATGTGAAAAATTAAATTTTCTAAAAATGAAATAAATGCCTTCTAAACACCTCAAACATTCACTCTAAAACAGAAGATTGTTGTTTTTCGCAATATTTTTAGAAATTTGGGCTCTTTTAGTAACATTAACACCTGGGCTGAAGCATCTTTTATGATCATTTATTGTCTTTCAGGAAACATTCTGGGTTTTATTTTGTTTATTTGATGACAATGAACAACAATACACACCATGGAAACATTTTTGTTTGATTTAAGTCAAGTGAGATTTTCACCTAGAACCCAAAGGGGGGTATTGGCACTTTTCATGGAAAAATGTGAAAAATTAAATTTTCTAAAAATGACATAAATGCCTTCTAAACACCTCAAACATTCACTCTAAAACAGAAGATTGTTGTTTTTCGCAATATTTTTAGAAATTTGGGCTCTTTTAGTAACATTAAGACTTGCGCTGAAGCATCTTTTATGCTCATTTCTTGTCTTTCAGGATTAACTCTGGGTTTGTTTTTGTTTATTTGATGAAAATGAACAACAATACACACCAAGTAAACATTTTTGATTCATATGTTCCCAGTGAGATTTTCACCTAGAACCCAAAGGGGGGGTATTGGCACTTTTCATGGATAAATGTGAAAAATTAAATTTTCTAAAAATGAAATAAATGCCTTCTAAACACCTCAAACATTCACTCTAAAACAGAAGATTGTTGTTTTTCGCAATATTTTTAGAAATTTGGGCTCTTTTAGTAACATTAACACTTGCGCTGAAGCATCTTTTATGCTCATTTCTTGTCTTTCTGGATTAATTCTGGGTTTTATTTTGTTTATTTGATGAAAATGAACAACAATACACACCATGGGAACATTTTTGATTGATTTGTGTCGAGTGGCATTTTAACCTAGAACCCAAAGGGGGGGGTATTGGCACTTTTCATGGAAAAATGTGAAAAATTAAATTTTCTAAAAATGAAATAAATGCCTTCTAAACACCTCAAACTTTCACTCTAAAACAGAAGATTGTTGTTTTTCGCAATATTTTTAGAAATTTGGGCTCTTTTAGTAACATTAACACTTGCGCTGAAGCATCTTTTATGCTCATTTCTTGTCTTTCAGGATTAATTCTGGGTTTTATTTTGTTTATTTGATTAAAATGAACAACAATACACACCATGGAAACATTTTTGTCTGATATGTTTCGAGTAAGATTTTCACTTAGAACCCAAAAGGGGGGGTATTGGCCTTTCAAGGAAAAATGTGAAAAATTAAATTTTCTAAAAATGAAATAAATGCCTTCTAAACACCTCAAACATTCACTCTAAAACAGAAGATTGTTGTTTTTCGCAATATTTTTAGAAATTTCGGCTCTTTTAGTAACATTAAGACTTGCGCTGAAGCATCTTTTATGCTCATTTCTTGTCTTTCAGGATTAACTCTGGGTTTGTTTTTGTTTATTTGATGAAAATGAACAACAATACACACCAAGGAAACATTTTTGATTAATATGATTCGAGTGAGATTTTCACCTAGAACCCAAAGGGGGGGGTATTGGCACTTTTCATGGATAAATGTGAAAAATTAAATTTTCTAAAAATGAAATAAATGCCTTCTAAACACCTCAAACATTCACTCTAAAACAGAAGATTGTTGTTTTTCGCAATATTTTTAGAAATTTGGGCTCTTTTAGTAACATTAACACTTGCGCTGAACTATCTTTAATGCTCATTTCTTGTCTTTCTGGATTAATTCTGGGTTTTATTTTGTTTATTTATGAAAATGAACAACAATACACACCATGGGAACATTTTTGATTGATTTGTGTCGAGTGACATTTTAACCTAGAACCCAAAGGGGGGGGGATAAGCACTTTTCATGGAAAAATGTGAAAAATTAAATTTTCTAAAAATGAAATAAATGCCTTCTAAACACCTCAAACTTTCACTCTAAAACAGAATATTGTTGTTTTTCGCAATATTTTTAGAAATTTGGGCTCTTTTGGTAACATTAACACCTGGGCTGAAGCACCTTTTATGATCATTTATTGTCTTTCAGGAAACATTCTGGGTTTTATTTTGTTTATTTGATGACAATGAACAACAATACACACCATGGAAACATTTTTGTTTGATTTAAGTCAAGTGAGATTTTCACCTAGAACCCAAAGGGGGGGGTATTGGCACTTTTCATGGAAAAATGTGAAAAATTAAATTTTCTAAAAATGAAATAAATGCCTTCTAAACACCTCAAACATTCACTCTAAAACAGATGATTGTTGTTTTTCGCAATATTTTCAGAAATTTGGGCTGTTTTAGTAACATTAACACTTGCGCTGAAGCATCTTTTATGCTCATTTCCCTTCTTTCAGGATTAATTCTGGGTTTTATTTTGTTTATTTGATGAAAATGAGCAACAATACACACCATGGAAATATTTTTGTTTGATTTAAGTCAAGTGAGATTTTCACCTAGAACCCAAAGGGGGGGTATTGGCACTTTTCATGGAAAAATGTGAAAAATTAAATTTTCTAAAAATGAAATAAATGCTTTCTAAACACCTCAGACATTCACTCTAAAACAGAAGATTGTTGTTTTTTGCAATATATTTAGAAATTTGGGCTCTTTTAGTAACATTAACAACTGGGCTGAAGCATCTTTTATGATCATTTATTGTCTTTCAGGATACATTCTGGGTTTTATTTTGTTTATTTGATGAAAATGAACAACAATACACACCTTGTTAACATTTTTGTTTGATTTGTGTCGAGTGAGATTTTCACCTAGAACCCAAAGGGGGGGGTATTGGCACTTTTCATGGAAAAATGTGAAAAATTAAATTTTCTAAAAATGAAATAAATGCCTTCTAAACACCTCAAACATTCACTCTGAAACAGAAGATTGTTGTTTTTCGCAATATTTTTAGAAATTTGGGCTCTTTTAGTAACATTAACACTTGCGCTGAAGCAACTTTTATGCTCATTTCTTGTCTTTCAGGATTAATTCTGGGTTTTATTTTGTTTATTTGATGAAAATGAACAACAATACACACCATGGAAACATTTTTGTTTGATTTGTGTCAAGTGAGATTTTCACCTAGAACCCAAAGGGGGGGGTATTAGCACTTTTCATGGAAAAATGTGAAAAATTAAATTTTCTAAAAATGAAATAAATGCCTTCTAAACACCTCAAGCATTCACTCTAAAACAGAAGATTGTTGTTTTTCGCAATATTTTTTAGAAATTTGGGCTCATTTAGTAACATTAACACTTTCGCTGAAGCAACTTTTATGCTTATTTCTTGTCTTTCAAGATTAATTCTGGGTTTTATTTTGTTAATTTGATGAAAATGAACAACATTACACACCATGGAAACATTTTTGTTTCATTTTTGTCGATTGAGATTTTCACCTAGAACCCAAAGTATTGGCACTTTTCATGGAAAAATGTGAAAAATTAAATATTCTAAAAATTAAATAAATGCCTTCTAAACACCTCAAACATTCACTCTAAAACAGAAGATTGTTGTTTTTCGCAATATTTTTAGACATTTGGGGTCTTTTAGTAACATTAACACTTGCGCTGAAGCATCTTTTATGCTCATTTTTTGTCTTTCAGGATTAATTCTGGGTTTTATTTTGTTTTTTTTAAGAAAATGAACAACAATACACACCATGGGAACATTTTTGAATGATTTGTGGCGAATGACATTTTCACCTAGAACCCAAAGGGGGGGTATTTGCACTTTTAATGGAAAAATGTGAAAAAATTAAATATTCTAAAAATGAAATAAATGCCTTCTAAACACCTCAAACATTCACTCTAAAACAGAAGATTGTTGTTTTTCGCAATATTTTTAGAAATTTGGGCTCTTTTAGTAACATTAACACTTGCGCTGAAGCATCTTTTATGCTCATTTCTTGTCTTTCAGGATTAATTCTGGGTTTTATTTTGTTTATTTGATTAAAATGAACAACAATACACGCCATAGAAACATTTTTGTCTGATTTGTTTCGAGTGAGATTTTCACCTAGAACCCAAAAGGGGGGGTATTGGCCTTTCAAGGAAAAATGTGAAAAATTAAATTTTCTAAAATTGAAATAAATGCCTTCTAAACACCTCAACATTCACTCTAAAACAGAAGATTGTTGTTTTTCGCAATATTTTTAGAAATTTGGGCTCTTTTAGTAACATAAACACTTGCGCTGAAGCATCTTTTATGCTCATTTCCCTTCTTTCAGGATTAATTCTGGGTTTTATTTATTTTATTTGATTAAAATGAACAACAATACACACCATGGAAACATTTTTGTTTGATTTGTGTCGAGTGAGATTTTCACCTAAAACCCAAAGGGGGGGTATTGGCACATTTCATGGAAAAATGTGAAAAATTAAATTTTCTAAGAATGACATAAAAGCCTTCAAAACACCTCAAAAATTCACTCTTAAACAGAAGATTGTTGGTTTTCGCAATATTTTTAGAAATTTGGGCTCTTTTAGTAACATTAACACCTGGGCTGAAGCATCTTTTATGATCATTTATTGTCTTTCAGGATACATTCTGGGTTTTATTTTGTTTATTTGATGAAAATGAACAACAATACACACCATGGAAACATTTTTGTTTGATTTAAGTCAAGTGAGATTTTCACCTAGAACCCAAAGGGGAGGGTATTGGCACTTTTCATGGAAAAATGTGAAAAATTAAATTTTCTAAAAATGATATAAATGCCTTCTAAACACCTCAAACATTCACTCTAAAACAGAAGATTGTTGTTTTTCGCAATATTTTTAGAAATTTTGGCTCTTTTAGTAACATTAACACTTGCGCTGAACTATCTTTTATGCTCATTTCTTGTCTTTCTGGATTAATTCTGGGTTTTATTTTGTTTATTTGATGAAAATGAACAACAATACACACCTTGGATACATTTTTTTTTGATATGTTTCGAGTGAGATTTTCACCTAGAACCCAAAGGGGGGGGTATTGGCACTTTTCATGGATAAATGTGAAAAATTAAATTTTCTAAAAATGAAATAAATGCCTTCTAAACACCTCAAACATTCACTCTAAAACAGAAGATTGTTGTTTTTCGCAATAT
The DNA here is from genome assembly GCF_022747635.1 of Hetaerina americana. Lineage (NCBI taxonomy): Eukaryota > Metazoa > Arthropoda > Insecta > Odonata > Calopterygidae > Hetaerina > Hetaerina americana. The sequence continues at coordinate 411,860 of NW_027286769.1, forward strand.
TTTTAGAAATTTGGGCTCTTTTAGTAACATTAACACTTGCGCTGAACTATCTTTAATGCTCATTTCTTGTCTTTCTGGATTAATTCTGGGTTTTATTTTGTTTATTTGATGAAAATGAACAACAATACACACCATGGGAACATTTTTGATTGATTGGTGTCGAGTGACATTTTAACCTAGAACCCAAAGGGGGGGGTATTGGCACTTTTCATGGTAAAATGTGAAAAATTAAATTTTCTAAAAATGAAATAAATGCCTTCTAAACACCTCAAACATTCACTCTAAAACAGAAGATTGTTGTTTTTCGCAATATTTTTAGAAATTTGGGCTCTTTTAGTAACATTAACACCTGGGCTGAAGCATCTTTTATGATCATTTATTGTCTTTCAGGAAACATTCTGGGTTTTATTTTGTTTATTTGATGACAATGAACAACAATACACACCATGGAAACATTTTTGTTTGATTTAAGTCAAGTGAGATTTTCACCTAGAACCCAAAGGGGGGGTATTGGCACTTTTCATGGAAAAATGTGAAAAATTAAATTTTCTAAAAATGACATAAATGCCTTCTAAACACCTCAAACATTCACTCTAAAACAGAAGATTGTTGTTTTTCGCAATATTTTTAGAAATTTGGGCTCTTTTAGTAACATTAAGACTTGCGCTGAAGCATCTTTTATGCTCATTTCTTGTCTTTCAGGATTAACTCTGGGTTTGTTTTTGTTTATTTGATGAAAATGAACAACAATACACACCAAGTAAACATTTTTGATTCATATGTTCCCAGTGAGATTTTCACCTAGAACCCAAAGGGGGGGTATTGGCACTTTTCATGGATAAATGTGAAAAATTAAATTTTCTAAAAATGAAATAAATGCCTTCTAAACACCTCAAACATTCACTCTAAAACAGAAGATTGTTGTTTTTCGCAATATTTTTAGAAATTTGGGCTCTTTTAGTAACATTAACACTTGCGCTGAAGCATCTTTTATGCTCATTTCTTGTCTTTCTGGATTAATTCTGGGTTTTATTTTGTTTATTTGATGAAAATGAACAACAATACACACCATGGGAACATTTTTGATTGATTTGTGTCGAGTGGCATTTTAAACTAGAACCCAAAGGGGGGGTATTGGCACTTTTCATGGAAAAATGTGAAAAATTAATTTTCTAAAAATGAAATAAATGCCTTCTAAACACCTCAAACTTTCACTCTAAAACAGAAGATTGTTGTTTTTCGCAATATTTTTAGAAATTTGGGCTCTTTTAGTAACATTAACACTTGCGCTGAAGCATCTTTTATGCTCATTTCTTGTCTTTCAGGATTAATTCTGGGTTTTATTTTGTTTATTTGATTAAAATGAACAACAATACACACCATGGAAACATTTTTGTCTGATATGTTTCGAGTAAGATTTTCACTTAGAACCCAAAAGGGGGGGTATTGGCCTTTCAAGGAAAAATGTGAAAAATTAAATTTTCTAAAAATGAAATAAATGCCTTCTAAACACCTCAAACATTCACTCTAAAACAGAAGATTGTTGTTTTTCGCAATATTTTTAGAAATTTCGGCTCTTTTAGTAACATTAAGACTTGCGCTGAAGCATCTTTTATGCTCATTTCTTGTCTTTCAGGATTAACTCTGGGTTTGTTTTTGTTTATTTGATGAAAATGAACAACAATACACACCAAGGAAACATTTTTGATTAATATGATTCGAGTGAGATTTTCACCTAGAACCCAAAGGGGGGGGTATTGGCACTTTTCATGGATAAATGTGAAAAATTAAATTTTCTAAAAATGAAATAAATGCCTTCTAAACACCTCAAACATTCACTCTAAAACAGAAGATTGTTGTTTTTCGCAATATTTTTAGAAATTTGGGCTCT